>NC_058085.1:45837500-46180000 GCF_014858855.1 Bufo gargarizans
AAGAAGATTCCTGTCCTATAAATTGGGAGCATATGATCACATCTGACTTAGGCCTCATGCACACGACCGTATTTTGTTTCCGTGTCCGATCCGTTTTTTTTGCGGCTAGGATGCGGACCCATTCATTTCAATGGGTCCGCAAAAAACGCAGACAGCACACCGTGTGCTGCCCGCATCAGTATGTCCGTTCCGTTGCTCCGCAAAACAATTAGTGCATGTCCTATTTTTTTCTAGTTTGCGGACAAGGATAGGCATTATTACAATGGATCCGCAAAAAAAACTGATCCACAAGGAAAAAAAAAAACGGATGCCATACGGAATGTCATCCGTTTTTTTGGCGGATCCGCAATTTGCGGACCGCAAAACACATACGGTCGTGTGCATGTAGCCTTATTCTGAGACTATCTTTTTGCACAGAATTGGTTAATCCCCCCCAAAGAGAATTATTTGTTTTTTGTACCATTTTTTAGGCAAAAAGCGTCAATTCAAGATGTTACATGGAAGTCTATGAGAAACAGCAAGCACAAGCATTTTTGTAGCAGTGTTTTTCCGGTGCCTTAGTTCCTGGGCCTTGGCTGCCTTGCTTGGGTCCCCCACTATTAACATCTATCTGCTTTGACGCTGCTGCAGCCAACTGATGGCTGCAGTGGTGACCTGCTCTCCTTGCGTCACGTGACCAATTGAAGAAAGGGGAGCAGGTCACCGCTGTGGTCACTGATTGGCTGCAGTGGTGTCAAATAGGATGTTGACAGTGGAGGACCCCAGCAAGGCAGCAAAGGAGGAAAAGAGAAGGATCTGGGATCCAGTAGCAGGTAAGTATGCTTCCCTTTGTAGGTCTGTCTAGGGAGGGTTGCCAAAAGCCCCTCAAACGGTGGCCGACCTCTTTAAGAAATGCTAGGTGGAAAAAACACTATGTGGGTTAAAATGTCTCAAAAATGCCTTAAACATGTAACAAAAACACTGTGTGAGTAGCGTTTTTGAGTTTTTTTTTCTAAAAAATAATAAAGCACAACATAAAACTATGTATTGTATGCTGCCCCAGTTGTGCTCCAGTTTGGGATTATGATCTAATTCTCGAAGCGTAGATAGTTCTGCCTGACCTGGATCACTTCCCAGTTTCTCTTGTGTGGGGGAAGGGAAGTGACAACCCCTGTAGGTGCCACTAAATGCTGCTCAGATTGCATGTGGATTGTGCAAGGTGACCACAGATTACAGGGAATATTGTTCCTCTAAACTAGTGGTCTAGACCCAGAAGCTCTGCAGTTGAGGTAAAACTACAACTCCCAGCATACCTTGACCAAATACAGTTGTCAGGGCATAAAGGGAATTGTGATGCTGTCAAAAGCAAAGAACTTATACTCAAAAGAATTTGCAAGAGGACAGCTCCATATAGATCACCGCTGTCGACAGGGATGTGATATGTATCAGCAGCTCTACTGCAGAATACGCCAACCCCAACTCCACAGTGACGTAGAAGGGCTGGCGGCATCGGGGTAGACATCATGGCGTGTAAGACGCAAAGAAATCGCCACCAGCTGCACCGGTGTAGGAACAGACGCGTCATTGGCTGCAATCCGGACTGTCAGGCTTCCTGCCACAAAGAAGACCACAGCAGACGGTACAGGTTGTAGTACGTTCCCTGGACAGCAACACCAAAGGGTCTTCTAGTTTTATGTAAGCAACTTACTCAAGTACATTCCTCTTCCTTTTAATTCTTCTTCAATTCCAAGATCTCTGCTTTGTATAGAAAAAGATGGTGCTTCTATGGTGGAAAAAAATGCCAGAGCAAACTCATGTGTGTAGGCACCCTCAGGCTATGCTGACAAGGCAGATTTTGCCCAAAAAAATCTGTGCCGATTCTGTGCTGAAACCAAATTGCGACCATTGCAACCCCTATAGCTAAGCCACTTACATCCATGACAAGAAGGCCAGTGTTTCATCATGTTCATGAAGGATCTGTGTTCGGTCCGTTAGCCCATTTTTTGCTCTCCATATTCCATGGCCACTGCTAGGCTGAAATTTGATTTCCAGAGCTTCTCCTACCAATGGTTCATCTGTGCTCTCCATGGTTTTCATGGACCCATAGACTATAATGTGCATAAGTGTCCATAGCCACGGACAAAAATAAGCCATGCTGTCTCTATGGATCGATGTGTGAATACACACATTAACCCCTTCCACCTGTAAGCATTTTGCACTTTAGTGACCACGCAATTCTTTTTCTTTTACCGTATTTTTTGCCCTTTAAGACTCACCTGCCCATAAGACGCACCTAGGTTTTAGAGGGGGAAATAAGAAAAAAATATTTTTCATTAGACCTCAGCTCAGAGTCCAAATTAGACCCCCAATGTTAATCAGATTTCAGATCAGACCCCAATGTTAATGAGACCTCTAATCAGAACTGAGATCAGACCCCCAATGTGAATAAGACCAAAGATCAGATGCCCAATGTGAATATGACCCAAATCAGACCTCAGAACAGAGCCCTAATGTGAATGACCCTCAATTAGACCTCAGATCAGAACCCTAATGTGAATGACCCCCAGCTAAACCTCAAATTACAGCCCCAATGGGCCCCCAATCAGACCCCGATGTGCATAAGACCCCTATTCAGACCTCAGATCAGACCTCAATGTGCAAAAGACCCCTATTCAGACCTGAAATAAGACCCCCCATATTAATCAGACAACAGTACAGACAAAGGAAAAAAATCAACTTACCTCTCCTGCTCCGGACGCCACCGCTTCTAACATTCCTGCCTCGCTGGCAGCCTCTGGTCACAGAGAACAGACGTCCTCCTACTGGGTGCAGTTACAGAACAGCAAGTGGCCAAGGAAGATGAGAAAGTGGTAAGTAAAGAGCCAGTTGAGTGCTGCATTCACCGCTCCCCTTTCCTCCTGTACTAATCAGCGCTTCCGTCATCTTATAGGGGGAAAAACAAGGTATTTATTTTTTATCTATAAATGAATTGCACATCCAGCTGCTATGCTTTGATCTCATCCCTGCTACTTTAGCAGAAGACAGCACTAAATAGCGCATGTGTATCGCCTCCTATGCTACATGCTGAATGAGGCATTAGTGTACATTTTGATCAAAAGGCATAAGCCCACTCACCACGCCAAGGTTGCCTCTATGAGTGGGTCCTAACCTAAAATTGGCGCGGCGCTGCACGACCCACTCATAGAGCAGGGGCGTAACTAGAAGTGACTGGGCCCCACAGCAAATATTTGTAAGGGCCCCCCTCAGCGCGCTTCGCACCTCCCTCCTCCTGTGTAAACCCCACTCCTTTGGCACAGTGTAGCGGTATACTGTATATTGTGTGGCACAGTATAGAGGTATACTGTATATTGTGTGGCACAGTGTAGCGGTATACTGTATATTGTGTGGCACAGTGTAGAGGTATACTGTATATTGTGGGGCACAGTGTAGAGGTATACTGTATATTGTGGGGCACAGTGTAGAGGTATACTGTATATTGTGGGGCACAGTGTAGAGGTATACTGTATATTGTGGGGCACAGTGTAGAGGTATATTGTATATTGTGGGGCACAGTGTAGAGGTATACTGTATATTGTGGGGCACAGTGTAGCGGTATACTGTATATTGTGGGGCACAGTGTAGAGGTATACTGTATATTGTGTGGCACAGTGTAGAGGTATACTGTATATTGTGGGGCACAGTGTAGAGGTATACTGTATATTGTGTGGCACAGTGTAGAGGTATACTGTATATTGTGTGGCACAGTATAGAGGTATACTGTATATTGTGTGGCACAGTGTAGCGGTATACTGTATATTGTGTGGCACAGTGTAGAGGTATACTGTATATTGTGGGGCACAGTGTAGAGGTATACTGTATATTGTGTGGCACAGTATAGAGGTATACTGTATATTGTGTGGCACAGTGTAGAGGTATACTGTATATTGTGTGGCACAGTGTAGAGGTATATTGTGAGGCACAGTGTAGCGGTATACTGTATATTGTGTGGCACAGTGTAGAGGTATATTGTGAGGCACAGTGTAGCGGTATACTGTATATTGTGTGGCACAGTGTTGAGGTATATTGTGAGGCACAGTGTAGCGGTATACTGTATATTGTGTGGCACAGTGTAGCGGTATATTGTGAGGCACAGTGTAGAGGTATACTGTATATTGTGTCGCACAGTGTAGCGGTATACTGTATATTGTGTGGCACAGTGTAGAGGTATACTGTATATTGTGGGGCACAGTGTAGAGGTATACTGTATATTGTGAGGCACAGTGTAGAGGTATACTGTATATTGTGGGGCACAGTGTAGCGGTATACTGTATATTGTGGGGCACAGTGTAGCGGTATACTGTATATTGTGGGGCACAGTGTAGCGGTATACTGTACATTGTGGGGCACAGTGTAGGCTATATGTGCATAACATAAACATACTCCACATGAACACTTACAGTTACTTGGCTCGGCCCTTGGGGATCTCGGACGCCACTTCCACACTTTGGCCGGGGGCTCGGCGGAGCTGATGTTGTGTTTTATCCTAATGAGAAAGATTTTATAATAAGGATTTGGAGAAGGGGCAGTGGGATAGCAGAGCAGGGAGAGGCCGGTGCTGCTACTAGGGGGTCATACCATGGGGCAGTAATAAAACCCACCATAATGCCCCCCCCCCCCAGTAGTAATAATTCTCCTTATAATGTGACAGTGCAAAAAATACACCCTTGTAATGCCCCCAGTTGAGCTAATGTCCCCATAGTGCCCCCATAATGTGCCAGTATAAAATACCCCTATATAGTGCCCCCAGTAAATTCCCCCATAGTGCTCCTCTCCCCCCTTCCTGCTAGTGCCCCCCAAAATGTACCAGTATAAAATGCCCCATATATAGTGCCCCAGTAGATGCCCCTCAGTGCCCGGCCTCTGATAGGCTGCCAGCCTAGTGTCCCCCAATAATGTGCCAGTATCAAGTGCCTCTCCCCCCCCCCCACATGTCCCAGTATCATAGTGCCATCTCCCCCCATGTGCCAGTATCAAGTGCCTCTCTCCTTCCCACCCCCCATGTGCCAGTATCAAGTGCCTCTCTCTTCCCTCCATGTGCCAGTATCATAGTGCCTCTCTCTTCCCCCCATGTGCCAGTATCATAGTGCCATCTCCCCCGCAAAAAAGTGCCAGTATTAAGTGCCTCTCCCCCCATGTGCCAGTATCATAGTGCCAACCCCCCCCCCCCCCACATGCCAGTATCAAGTGCCTCTCTCCTCCCCCCCATGTCCCAGTATCATAGTGCCATCTCCCCCCCCCCACTAAAATGTGCCAATATCAAGTGCCTCTCTCCCTCCCCCCTCCCCATGTGCCAGTATCAGGTGCCTCCCCCCCATGTGCCAGTATCAAGTGCCAACCCCCCCTCTCCCCTCCAGGTGCCAGTATCAGGTGCCTCCCCCCCCCCCATGTCCCAGTATCATAGTGCCATCTTCCCCTCCACCACCACCACAAAAAAAGTGCCAGTATCAAGTGCCTCTCTCCCCCCCCCCATGCCAGTATCAGGTGCCTCTCTCCCCCCCCCCCCCATCCCCATGCCAGTATCAGGTGCCTCTCTCCCCCCCCCCCCCATGCCAGTATCAGGTGCCAACCCCACTCCCCCCCATGTGCCAGTATCAGGTGCCTTCCGCTCCCCCCATGGCAGTAACAGTGGGTATTAAAAAAATAATAATAAACACTTCTACTTACCTCCATGTCAGCGAAGCGATGCAGCCTCTTCCTGTGTCCCGCCTTGTATTGTGTCCCGCCTTGTATTGTGTCCCGCCCTGTATGTCCTTATATGGAGTCAGTGCTTGTATTTCAGAAAAGAGTCTGCTGGGAAAAAATATGAGACTTCTACTGTTATAGCTGGCTAAGTGTACATCTATACACATGGCAGCTGCTCATATATAGAGATGTAGCAGAGCTGAATGTGCTGAGACAGCTGTCATATACAGATATAGCAGTATCTCAGATATATCTCTATATGACAGCTGTTCCAGCACACTCAGCTCTGCTATATCTCTATATATGATAGCTGTCATGTGTATAGATATAGCAGAGATGGGTGTGTTTAGGCATCTGTCATGTGTATAGATGTAGTAGAGCTGGGTTTGCTGGGGCAACTGTCATATATAGAGATATAGCAGAGCTGAGCGTGCTGGGACAGCTGTCATATAGATATATAGCAGTGCTGGTGTGTTGGGGCAGCTGTCATGTGTATAGATGTAGTAGAGCTGGGTGTGTTTGGGCATCTGTCATGTATAGATGTAGTAGAGCTGGATTTGCTGGGGCAGCTGTCATATATAGAGATATAGCAGAGCTGAGTGTGCTGGTGCAGCTGTCATGTGTATAGATGTAGCAGAGCTGGCTGTGTTTAGGCATCTGTCATGTGTATAGATGTAGTAGAGCTGGGTTTGCTGGGGCAGCTGTCATATATAGAGATATAGCAGAGCTGAGTGTGCTGGGACAGCTGTCATATAGATATATAGCAGTGCTGGTGTGTTGGGGGCAGCTGTCATGTGTATAGATGTAGCAGAGCTGGCTGTGTTTCGGCAGCTGTCATGTGTATAGATGTAGTAGAGCTGGGTTTGCTGGGGCAGCTGTCATATATAGAGATATAGCAGAGCTGAGTGTGCTGGGACAGCTGTCATATAGAGATATAGCAGTGCCTGGTGTGTTGGGGGCAGCTGTCATGTGTATAGATGTAGCAGAGCTGGCTGTGTTTTGGCAGCTGTCATGTGTATAGATGTAGTAGAGCTGGGTTTGCTGGGGCAGCTGTCATATATAGAGATATAGCAGAGCTGAGTGTGCAGGGACAGCTGTCATATACAGATATAGCAGTGCTAGGTGTGTTTGGGCAGCTGTCATGTGTATAGATGTTTTTTTTTTTTTTACAGTCAGTTGTAATGCAGCCTTTATGGCTGTGAGGGTAAATGCTTTGCCACTGATTCACTAATAGATTGGAGGTTGTGGGTTCGAATCCCAGACCAGGAGACTTTAGCAGACAGTAAAATTAGATCACACTAGCGGCTGCTGTGAAGGGGCCCTGAACACGATATTTAACTAACTTAAAAATAAACGGTCACACACGCTGCCGGGGCGCCGGGCCCCCTTGGCAGCCCGGGCCCCGAAGCAGCTGCTTCCCCGGTAGTTACGCCACTGTCATAGAGGCAACCTTGGCGTGGTGTAAAAGTAGCAGAGATAAGATCAAAGCATAGCAGCTGGATGTGCGATTCATTTCTTTTTTATATATTTATTTTTTTATCAAAAACAATAACATTTTTAATTTTTCCATCAATGTAGCCGTATGAGGGCTTGTTTGTTGGACAAGTTGTAGTTTTCCATGGTACCATTTTGGAATACACATAGCTTACTGGTTATCTTTTAATAACTCTTTCTGGGGGAGATAGGAAAAAAACAGGAATTCTGCCAAAGTAATAACTCTTTTTTGCAACACCAAATATATGAAGGGGATTTTATTTTTGCATTTTTTGAAAATTATTTTTTTATGGAACAGGGTCTAATTTTTATTAAATTTTTTATTTTTTTTACTATTTATTATTCCCACATGGGGACTTTAACAGATGATCTTCTGAACTCTTCTATAATACACTGTACTTCTTATGTAGTACAGTGTACAGTCGTGGCCAAAAGTTTTGAGAATTACATAAATATTGGAAATTGGAAAAGTTGCTGCTTACGTTTTTATAATAGCAATTTGCATATACTCCAGAATGTTATGAAGAGTGATCAGATGAATTGCATAGTCCTTCTTTGCCATGAAAATTAACCTAATCCCCAAAAAAACCTTTCCACTGCATTTCATTGCTGTCATTAAAGGACCTGCTGAGATCATTTCAGTAATCGTCTTGTTAACTCAGGTGAGAATGTTGACGAGCACAAGGCTGGAGATCATTATGTCTCGGCTGATTGGGTTAAAATGGCAGACTTGACCTGTTAAAAGGAGGGTGATGCTTGAAATCATTGTTCTTCCATTGTTAACCATGGTGAACTGCAAAGAAAATGCGTGTAGCCATCATTGCGTTGCATAAAAATGGCTTCACAGGCAAGGATATTGTGGCTACTAAGATTGCACCTCAATCAACAATTTATAGGATCATCAAGAACTTCAAGAAAATAGGTTCAATTCTAGTTAAGAAGGCTTCAGGGCGTCCAAGAAAGTCCAGCAAGCGCCAGGATCGTCTCCTAAAGAGGATTCAGCTGCGGGATAGGAGTGCCACCAGTGCAGAGCTTGCTCAGGAATGGCAGCAGGCAGGTGTGAGCGCATCTGCACGCACAGTGAGGCGAAGACTTTTGGAAGATGGCCTGGTGTAAAGAAGGGCAGCAAAGAAGCCACTTCTCTCCAAAAAAAACATCAGGGACAGATTGATCTTCTGCAGAAAATATGGTGAATGGACTGCTGAGGACTGGGGCAAAGTCCTATTCTCCGATGAAGCCTCTTTCCGATTGTTTGGGGCATCAGGAAAAAGGCTTGTCCGGAGAAGAAAAGGTGAGCGCTACCATCAGTCCTGTGTCATGCCTAACAGTAAAGCATCCTGAGACCATTCATGTGTGGGGTTGCTTCTCATCCAAGGGAGTGGGCTCACTCACAATTATGCCCAAAAACACAGCCATGAATAAAGAATGGTACCAAAACGCCCTCCAACAGCAACTTCTTCCAACAATCCAACAACAGTTTGGTGAAGAACAATGCATTTTCCAGCACAATGGAGCACCGTGCCATAAGGCAAAAGTGATAACTAAGTGGCTCGGGGACCAAAACGTGACATTTTGGGTCCATGGCCTGGAAACTCCCCAGATCTTAATCCCATTGAGAACTTGTGGTCAATCCTCAAGAGGCGGGTGGTACAAACAAAAACCCACTAATTCTGACAAACTCCAAGAAGTGATTATGAAAGAATGGGTTGCTATCAGTCAGGAATTGGCCCAGAAGTTGATTGAGAGCATGCCCAGTCGAATTGCAGAGGTTAAACAAACTTTGTGAAAACTAATATTTGTGTCATTCTCAAAACTTTTGGCCACGACTGTATTATACTGTCAGTGCTATACTGACAGGCAGTCTACTAAGCTGCGCCAGAGAGGCTCATCCTGGTAGGGCATAAACTGCAGGCATACCGGGGGGCCTTCACTAGGCCCCTGGCTGCCATGCGAAGACATTGGCAACCCACATTTTCACTTGCCTGACAGCAGGAGCTCCCTTCCCTATAAACCTCTTAGATGCTAGGTCGCTATTTACCGCTGCATCTAAGGGATAACATGACTTGGATTGGTGCTTCTGTGATCTGGGCTGTTGGAGCAGGAGCACCTCAAACCTCCAGATGTTGGTCTAAGGGAAATATGAAATGCAGGACACGCAAGTGTTTTTGTTTTTTTGCTCCTAGTCTTTTTGTTTATTAGGTGCCGTTTCTTTCTAAAATGCAAAATTCTGGAGCGTTTTGGGATTTTTTTTATGTGTTTTTACATCACCTTCTCTGTAAGGAAAAAAACACCATGAAGAAAAAGCTAGGCGTAAGACACACAGCGACAGATATACTACACTATAGACTGGAGTTACAAATGCCGGTCTTAGTATAAACTCCATCGGTGCAGAATGCCGTGACTTTATTAAGATGCTTGGGGCCTCTTAATAAATTTGGTGCATCTCCAGACAGTATGTGTGCCAGAAATTCATCTCTACGCCAGAGATGAGCTGCCATAGATTTGAAATATCATTTATGCCAGTAAGGCCTCGTGCACATGACCGTGTCCATATTGCGGTCCACAAATTACGGATCCACAAAATACGGACACTTTCCATGCGCAATCCCCATTTTTCTAACTCACAATACTAGAAATGACTATTCTTCTCCGCAATACGGATAAGAATAGTACACGTTCTATAATTTACAGAACGGACACATGGATGCAGGATAGCACATGGGTGACATCTGTGTGCTGTCTTTTTTTTTTTTGCGGAACCACAGAAATTAGTGGGTCTCTGTGTACTCTGCAAGAGATACGGACTGGACACGGATACAAAATATGGTTCTGTGCATGAAGCCTTAATATGTTGGGCCGCGAGGCGGCCATGTCCCCCTCCGCTAAGCTCTGCTCACTTTTATCACCACCTTTTAAGACCTCATGCACCTGACCGTATCCGTACTGCAGTCAGCAAAATCACGGCTCCACAAAATACAGATACCTTCCACGTGCAGTCCACAGTTTTCTCACTCTCCTTACTAGAAATTACTAATAGGACATGCTTTATAATTTGTGGAACGGACACATGGATGCGTTTTTTTTTTTTTGCATACTCATTAATTGATCCGTGTGCAATCCGCAAAAATTGCAGATCGGGCAGGGATACAAAATACAATTGCGTGCATGTAGCCTAAACAATAAAAAAATATTGCGCCATTATTTGCGACTTTTTAATTCCACAATAAAACCTTTCATAAATGTCCTTCACTGTGTACAAAAAAAACACAGCAAAAAAGTATGGTTATTTTGCAGGTTTTTTTTTTTTAATAAATAAAAATAAACCCCTGAACTAAATTCCTTTTCCTCAGGTTTTTTTTTCCTCCTAAAGAGAATGGAAGTTTAAAAATCCCTGAAAAAAAAAAAAATAAAAGCCTATAGCTCTAGCACGCTGCCCTCTTGAAAAGAATCCAGAAAGACAAAATAGCCGCCTAATGAACAAAAACGCCAGGAAAATAAAAAATAAAAAACTTGTGTGTTCTGTGTTTTTTTAGTTTCCCATAGGCCCTCAGCTAACACCTGGAGTTGACTTTTTTACCGCAGGTGCAAAAAACCCACTAAAAATGCAAAAGTAGCAAAAATATGCAGCAAAAACCCTAAGGGCTCATGCACACAACTGTACGTATTTTGCGGTCTGCAAAACACAGAGTCGCAAAAATAGTAGATGACATCCGTGTTGCAGACTTTTTTTTTGCGGATCCATTATAACAATACCTATCCTTCTCTGCAAAACGGACAAGAATAGGACATGTTTTATTTTTTTGCGTAATGGACATGCGGACATGAAATGCACACAGAGTCATTTCAGTTTTTTTTTTTCAAGCCCCCTTGAAATGAATGATTCCGTATACGGAAATTGAAGAAAAATAGATTTGTGTGCATGAGCCCTAACTCTGAGAAACAAACTGCAATGTGTGATAATAGGCACTTTATTTAATATGTAGAAATGATTGCTTTGATTACATTTATATAAAATCTATGCCACCAGGTAACACATTTTGATTCGCTCTGAAGATGCCTGCCTCGACCATCTGAATACGAGCCAAGCCACAGCATTCTGGCAACTGAGCGTTCATTTTCGATCAGTATTGTGTGTGCTTCCTTCTGACTTCAGCTCCATCCGTACAGGCCCCAACACACAGGCTGTACGTACAGAAGATGCGTGGTCACAGCAGGTAACCTAGTACAGAGCAGCGCTGCCCCCAGTGGACGACTGCTGGAACTACTGCAAGACAGAGGCAGGGAAAAATTTGCTAAGTCAATGTGAAAGGAAGGAAAGATAAATCATTCAAAAGGGAAGGAGAGCAATCGTTTAGGTCCACAGCATGTCACTGCATTGTATCAACCTTTGTACGGTTTTGTGCACACAGGAACTAATGGATACTCTATGAGGCAGGGAGGTTACTACTTACATACTGTATCTAAAGACTACTGGCGCTCCAAGAGAAGGAAAGTCACACGAGCGTTGCACAGTTGCCCTTATCACTATTTATCTGGATTATAACTGCTGTAGATTGCACCAAAATGGTGCAAAAGGTTCTGCTGCACACAGTCACATGAACATTTCCACACCTATGGAATATATATATATACACATTTTCACCAATTTGCTCTACACTAACTCTTCATTCGGACCATGCAGGCCTAAGCCTTCCCTCCCCATGGCCATAAATACAGTTTGAGCGTCCATGACAGTGTCACTGGTACTAACCACCACATACTAGGAACACCCCACAAGACCAGCTGTTTTTGCAGATGCTCTGTCCCAGTCTTCTAAATGTCACAATTTGGTGCTTGTCTTAGTCCCTCAGATTCTTACACTTGCTCATTTTTCCTGCTTCCAAGTCATCAACTTCAAGAGCTGACTGTTCACTTGCTTGTTAGTCACCTGTCCTGGTTCCAGTGCTGCGCGTTACCTTGTTCCCCTCTTCGGTCTCGATTACTTCTCCTGCAAGCGTGCAGCAGTGATGTCATCCTAAACCAAGGCTTAGGCAGCGAGATGCCACCTGACTACTCAGGAAGCAGTCCTGCTTGCCCATGATTGCTATACTAGTTTGGTTCATTGATTATGTCTACATCAGTTCATGCCACAACTTCTCCTAGACCATCCACTCTTTGCTGCTGCATTTGTTCTCTTGACCGCTACATCAGCGCCACTTGTCCACAGACCTTCCAGACAAAAGGCTTAGAGTATCCACATCTCAGGATGGGAACATAACAGCTCCACCAGCCAATCTACCACAAAATAATCCCTTCTGTCACCAACTTAACATTAAGCATATCATTTCATTATCAAGTCATGGATGCCTATATTGGAGGAGGCTAGACAAGGTAGACTTTGTGAGAAGCTCATGTCTCCTGAGAAGAGTTGCTTTTCCTGGGTCTCCTCAGATTGTCATTGATGCGGAGCGAATCTGTTTCCAATATCTACTGTTCCTTATCATTTCTGGCATCCAGAAAAGGCTGGGAATTTTTGGTGAACACATAAGCAATACCCTCCATCTTATCTTCACCATGCCAACTGTGCCTGAGCAGTCCAAGCACTTGAGCTCTACCTTGTTGCATAGCAGAGTATTTATTTTCATCCATGGCACTATCTATCCCACAGAAAACAAGCAAGATAAATCACTTTTGTCTTGCTCGTTCCTCCTTAGACCATATGATGTAACCATCTAGGGCAATGTGGTCCTTGCTTAGTGTTTCTGGAGGGTCATGATGGCTTTCTAATGAGGTTTTTGTCATAGACCGACTCTGAACTTCAAGAGGAACTGCCACCTGCGTGTCTATGTACTTGGTAGGTCAGTACCCTGGCTGTGGTTTACCTCTCCAGCCTTGACTTATATAATTTCCTATGATCTAATCCGTTAAAAGTTTTGCTTCACAAAAATTATTCTACAGTTTCAAACCATCACCTAGATCTGAAATTTTTTGAAACTCCATGTCATGTGAGGTACAGGGCTGGTTATAGCTTTGTTAGAAAAGTATTGTTATGAACTATTTGATGTCTAATTTTATTTTCATACTTTAATCATGGGATAACCCCTTTAAGCACTGTTCATATCAGCAACTTGAGGAATGCAAAAGTCCAGACCGACAGCTGCTGAGGCCTAGACATCATCTGAGATTCAGAACATTTCATTGACTAAGTGCAAAAGTGAAGATGCTAAGAACATATGGTCATCTGTGACTTCACATGACAATCCCATCAAGGATGTGTTCAAGTGTCCGTGGTTTTCTATATAGATCAGATGACGGACACTTGCGGAGTGCAGATGACTGCACGGTGGCTGGACTTGAAGTGATCCCCACTGAAGGCTAATTTTCCCTTATAATTGTCCAAATGATAATGAGCCGCTGTAAATGTCAGAAGATCTCAGATCTCATCACGTGGGGTCCATTGAGCCCTTGCTATATCACAAACTGCTCAAACCCCTTAAGATGATTGAAACAGTAGTATGGCAGAGGAAGGACTGAGATTGTCACCATGTCTGAAAGGGTATGTGAGCACTGTGGAGTGCCAAGACCCCTGCAGTTGGAGAATCAGAACTGGACCACAGCTCTAATTTTCCGCTACAGAGCTAAAAATCAATGCAAAGACCCAAGATAAATAATACAATTCTGTCACCACTGGGGGGAGCTCATGTGCTTACTGAATACTAGTATGCAGTATAAAGCTCCCTCTAGTGGTGTAGACATTTAGTGCTTAGTGGTGTTCCAATCTTGGACATTTATGGCATACCTCCAGGATCCCACATCTGGGACCCACATCTACCTACAAAAACGGGGGTCACCCAGCCCTATCTCTAAGGTTGCCACTGGAGAATGTACGGAGAGGTGTCCACGCAGGTGCATGGTGCTCTGTTCACTTCTACGTGAGTCATGGAAACAATGGGGAATGCTTGAAGTGAATGGAGAGGGCAGCACTGTAACGAACCAGTGGGTGTGAACCCACTTGTGCCATGTGTCCTACCTCCTGAGGGTGTTGTCTAAGTAAACCCCTCAATCTTCACAGTAACCCTGATGGTGAGGATACACTTTCCCGAGGGGAACAGAAGGTCGCTACCTCTTGAGGAGGATAGGCACACAAGGCAGCTGGTCCAGGCGGACCAGGAGGTACCTGAGAAAGGTACCAGAGGTGCAGGACCAAAGGATAAGGCAGAAGCAGACAGGCAAAAGGTCAGGGCAGGCGGCACAGGTACAGGTTAGGCAATCTGGGTCGGCAACAGGAGAATCAAGGCAAGCAGGCAGGGATCTAACAATAGCAGAGTCCAGGAATACAGGTACGAGTCAGGAACACAAGCGAAAATCAGGAACCTTAGCAGGACACAAAGACCTTGACACTGAGGCATCTGGGAAGGGGACTGAGCCACTTATATATGCGCAGGAGGGCTAGGATTGGTCAGCAAGGTCACATGACCTAATCCATAAAGCCCAGGAAGTGACGCACGCCGGCCCTTAAGGAAGTGCTGCAGGAAACAAGCAGCAAGCATGCTGTGGCCAGGGCTGAGAGGAAACTGTGGAGTGGATGCCAGAACAACAGTACCTACACAGACAGGACTGCAGTGGTGAATGGGAAGCACTGGCCGCAGATCACGGCACCCAGCACCGCGGCGGTAAGCAGGGGAAAAGCTTCTTGAGTCCATGACTAGACAGAAACTTTTTAATCAAGCTCGGAGCATGAATGTTCTCCTCTGGTTCCCAAGACCTCTCCTCAGGACTAAAGCCCTTCCTGTCCACAAGATAGTAGGTCTTCTTGCCACGCTTCTTGATCTCCAGGATGTCTTTGACCTCGAAAATCTCATCAGAATCTTCAGATACCGGAGTTGGAGTAGAAGGAGCTGTCGATAAGAGATTAAAGACTACTGGTTTTAGTAAGGACACATGGAAGGCATTAGGAATACGCAGCGAGAGAGAGGAAGACGTAACTTGTATGTCATTTCGTTGATCCTCCTCAATACTTCAAAGGAACCTAGGAGCAAACTTGAAACTGGGAACCCTTAGGCCTCTTGCACACAAACGTATATATTTTTTCATTTATTATATACTGTTATGAGACGCACAGGAGTGAATGAAGCCACAGACGGAGGTGCTCACAGTAAAAAGGATTCGCCCCTCCTTTGCAAGTAAAAACAATATCAAATAGTATACTGGGCACTCACACTGTAGGTAGAACCATGAATAGAATAGCAAATGTCTGAATGGTCAAATGAATAGTTTATTAGTAACTTGCTGCTTCTAATGATAAATAAAATACAATAATAAAATAATATACAATACTAATATTTATCGGTCAATAGGATACATAAGTATAAAAGCACTAGACATTAGACTAAAAGTATCTAAAAGTGAATAAATTACACAGTGATAGTATAATATTCAAGTCTCAGGAATGTGATGGTATGCGGCTATAGTGGCGCTTGCTGATTTATCCTAAACAGATAAGTACTGGCCAAGGAAATGAAGAGTGATCCTAGGACGAAGTCTCTGAAGAACTAAAGTCCGATAGTGCAATGTGAAGCAATGTCCTAGTACAGTGAGGATTTTAATGCGGCGTCCCGCTTCTACTCACTGTTCGGTGATTGCTGATGTAGGTTATACTGCTGCAGTTCCGATTCCTCTGTGTCACCTAATGCTCCTTCCTCAGGTTATCTCCGCTGCCGGTTTAAGTGGCTCTGGGCATCGCTCCGTAGGTATGAAGAGCCGATGTCCTCCAAGCCTATGTTAGCCTGCTTCCACGCTGCATCTGACATGCGGTTATAGAGTGGAAATATACTCGCTCTCCGACTGCAAGAGGTTCGAGCTTCCAGTGAATCAGCGTGGCAGGTTCTCTCCAGATGAATGTTCCGGCTTCTCAGCGTCAACCTAGAGGAATTTTTTAAATGCTAGGTGTAACAGGACTTCATGTAGAAATAAGCTGGGGGTCTTGAATCAAACGCGTTTCGGGGCTTCACGTTGCCCCTTCCTCAGTGATAACATGAGGAAGGGGCAACGTGAAGCCCCGAAACGCGTTTGATTCAAGACCCCCAGCTTATTTCTACATGAAGTCCTGTTACACCTAGCATTTAAAAAATTCCTCTAGGTTGACGCTGAGAAGCCGGAATATCATCTGGGAGAACCTGCCACGCTGATTCACTGGAAGCTCGAACCTCTTGCAGTCGGAGAGCGAGTATACTTCCACTCTATAACCGCATATCAGATGCAACGTGGAAGCAGGCTAACATAGGCTTGGAGGACATCGGCTCTTTAAACCTACGGAGCGATGCCCAGAGCCACTTAAACCGGCAGCGGAGATAACCTGAGAAGGAGCATAAGGTGACACAGAGAATCGGAACTGCAGCAGTGTAACCTACATCAGCAATCACCGAACAGTGAGTAGAAGCGGGACGCCGCATTAAAATCCTCACTGTACTAGGACATTGCTTCACATTGCACTATCGGACTTTAGTTCTTCAGAGACTTCGTCCTAGGATCACTCTTCATTTCCTTGGCCAGTACTTACCTGTTTAGGATAAATCAGCAAGCGCCACTATAGCCGCATACCATCACATTCCTGAGACTTGAATATTTATTCTTATCACTTTTAGATACTTTTAGTCTAATGTCTAGTGCTTTTATACTTATGTATCCTATTGACCGATAAATATTAGTATTGTATTTTATTTTATTATTTTATTATTGTATTTTATTTATCATTAGAAGCAGCAAGTTACTAATAAACTATTCATTTGACCATTCAGACATTTGCTATTCTATTCATGGTTCTACCTACAGTGTGAGTGCCCAGTATACTATTTGATATTTTTTCATTTATGTTAAGTTTTTTGCGTTCCATCTACGGAACTATTCATTTCAATGGATCCGCAAAAAAAAATGGAGGTACTCCTTATGCCTTCTGTTTTCGTATTTCCGTTCTGTTCAAAGATAGAACATGTCCTATTATTGTCCGCATAACAGACAAGGATAGTACTGTTCTATCAGGGGCAAGTTGTTCCATTCCACAAAAAACTGAATGTACGTGGACGTCATCCATATTTTTAGCGGATCCATTTTTTTCCGGACCGCAAAATACTGAAAAAGCCATACGGTCGTGTGGAGGAGGCCTTAAGCGGATGTTTTTAGAAGAGAGCCATACCTTATCTCCAGACGAGAACTGTGGTGGCTTTCTTCTTCTCTTGTCTGCATTCGCTTTCATGCAGGTCACCGTTTTGTTGATGCAGTCCTTGGGGTATCACGTCAAATCTTCAAAAAATCCCTACACGAGGAATCCACAGCTGGTACCCCCAGAAGATGTAGGAACAGGGAGAGTATGAGGGTGTTGTCCATAAACGACAAAAAACGGAGAGGATCCAGTAGACTTACTAGAGTGGTTGTTATAGGAGAATTCAGCCCAAGGTAGCAATTGTACCCAGTTGCCCTGTTGGGCTAAAAAAAAATGCTGGAGACTATCTCCAATATTTGATTGACCTGCTCTACTTGCCCGTTGGTCTGGGGATGATGACCGGAAGAGAATTCCAGCTCAATTTCGAGCAACCAGCAAAGAGCTCTCCAGAGCTTAGAGTTAAACTGGACTCCGCGATCGGAAACAGTATGACAAGGTAGACCATGCAAGCAGAATATGTGTCTCACGAACAGTTTAGCAAGTTCAGCAGCCGAGGGCAGTCCAGCCAAAGGAACGAAGTGCGCCATCTTGGAGAAGCGGTCCACGACCACCCAGATAGCTGTACATCTGCAGAAGAGGGCAGATCTGTAACAAAGTCCATGGCAATGTGTTGCATGGGGCATCAGGAACAGGAAGAGGTAACAACAGCCTGGGTGGTTTGGTCGTGGAGTCTTTATTCTGAGCACAGACAGTGCAGGCAGACACATAATCACGCACATCCTTAGACAGTGTGGGCCACCAGTAGTGGCGAGACAAAAGTTCTGTGGTCCTGCGAAACCCTGGGTGACCAGCCAGTTTGGAGTTGTGCCCCCAAGCTAGAATATGTTTTCTCTTGGCAGATGGCACGAATGTCCTCCCGGGAGGGATGTCTTTTACCAGAACAGGAGCCACTGTGATCAAGCGAGCAAGATCTACAATGTACTGGGGCTCCTCTTGCTGGTCGGAGAAATCAAATGACTGAGACAGAGCATCCGCCTTGATGTTCTTCTTGGCTGGGTGAAAGTAAAGCTCAAAATCAAAACAGGAGAAGAAGAGTGCCCATCTAGCTTGGCAAGGGTTCAGACGTTGGGCTGTCTGCAGATATGCAAGGTCCTTGTGTCCTGCTAAGGTTTCTGATTTCCGCTTGTATTCCTGACTTGTACCTGTATTCCTGGACTCTGCTATCTGCTAGATCCCTGCCAGCTTGCCTGAACTCTCCTGTTGCCTATCCGGATTGCCTGACCTGTACCTGTGACGCCTGCCCTGACCTTTTGTCTGTCCGACTTCGCCTCTGCCTCATCCTTCGGTCCTGCACTGTTGCTCCTGGTTACTACTCAGCCTACTGTCAACGCCTGCACCTTTGGTACCTTTCTCAGGTACCTTCTGGTCCGCCTGGACCAGCTGCCTCATGTGCCTATCCTCCTCAAGAGGTATCGACCTGGTGTTCCCCTCGGGAAAGTTTATCCCCACCATCAGGGGTACTGTGAAGAATAAGGGGTTCACTTAGACAACGCCCTTAGAGGAGATAGGACACGTGGCACAGTGGGTTCTCACCCGCTGGTTCGTGACATGTCTACCATTCATTCTCCACCTTGATATGGTGGCCAGTGACCATGTCAAAAGTCATTGGCCTGGCGACTCCCTTTCTGGAGACAGGTGCTTGTTCCATCTATCAGAATTGTATGGCATACCCTGTGCGCAAGATGAGAATACCCCTTTAATTCTTTCATGTGTGGGGAATTTGGAGCTCTGCTTTAGAAAAACAGATCTTTCACCCCCATAAACATATATTAAGAAATGTATCAGCAAAATGTGTCAGACCGAAAAACAACCTTTAGTGGGAGTTTCCCAGAGGAGCACATCTCCGTCCTATACATAGGTGAGTGCTATAAATCCTACGTAATAACAAAGTTTTCTTTTTTAAGCCTCCTTCGCACACACAACTTTTTAATACTTGTAAAAAAATCTAATTTCAGAAACTTTTTATTTATTTTGTAAACTTTTTTGGGCGTTCGATAGAGAAATCACAGGGAAGAATAAAAAACACCAACAAACTGCCACAAACCAAAATGATTGGTGTGCAGTGTTTTTCTATATTCCACAGCAGACAATAAAGGGTCCCCGTCTTATGGCCACTGCAAATGGAGAGGTGGTCATGAATGTGTGGCTCTCTCCACTTACAAGAAAGCGGCTTTTTAAAGAAAAAGTTAAAGGGGTTCTCCGGGCTCTCCTATATTGATGACCTATCCTCAGTATAGGTCATCAATATCAGATTGGCGGCAGGGCCGGCGCTACCATAGAGGCAAGGGGGCAATTGCCCCCGGGCCCCCGACTCCTTAGGGGCCCCCAGCGCCGGCCCGGCCGCAACTACTAATTGAATAATTCTATTGTCAATTTGTGTGCCTGTGTCTGGAGAGACACCGCACCGCCGCTGCAGTAATGTAATTAATAAATTAAAACTAACTGGGCTGGTCCGGAGTCTGGAGTCAAGTGAGGGCCCCTGACTGTGCCTGCGCTGCGCTGCCGCTGCTTGTCTCTTTAAGAGATTCGAGACTGGAGCAGCGGCATGCACGGCACAGGCAGGCACGTCTAGCGTCTGGCTGACGTACGTTTTCACAGGCTCCGCCCCCCGCCCTGGATAGTTAAGGAGGCATTGAGGCAAGGAGCAAGCAGCAATTAAGCAAGCAAGCGCCATTGGCATTTGGCAGCCAGCCAGCCACAGCCCAGTCTGACTCTGCCAGCAGCGCCAGGGAAGGCCCGCCGCCCACAGTCAGAAGGCAGCCAGCCCACAGCCAAGTTCCAAACTTCCACTGACTGTCTGGTAGGTTCATAATTCATTGGTTATATTGTTTTGTTGTTAATTAAACTGGATCGAATCGATGATCCATCCATCCATTCCCAGTGTTTCCCCCTCACTGACTTACTTAGTCCGGCACCATCTCACCCATCCGGGTCGTCCCAGTGTACTACTAGCCCGCCCTGCAGCCCTGGTTCTGTTTGGAGTCAGTTGGACTGGAGAAATGTGCATTGGGGGGAGGGGCAGTTACTGGTACTACCAACAGAACCAGGGCGGGCTAGTATACTGGCACTGGGATGGGTGAGATGGTGCCTGGGATGGATCCGACCCAGTTTAATCAACCAACCTACCAGTAACTGGCCCCCTCGCACCCCCCAAATGCACATTTCTCCAGTCCAACTGTCCAAACAGAACCAGGACGGGCTAGTATACTGGGACGGGTGAGATGGTGCCTGGGATGGATCCGATCCAGTTTAATCAACCAACCTACCAGTAACTGCCCCCCCCCCCCCACAAATGCACATTTCTCCAGTCCAACTGTCCAAACAGAACCAGGGCGGGCTAGTACACTGGCACGGGTAAGATGGTGCCTGGGATGGATCCAATCCAGTTTAATCAACCAACCTACCAGTAACTGGTTGGTTGATTAAACTGGATCAGGATCCATCCCAGGCACCATCTCACCCGTGCCAGTGTACTAGCCCGCCCTGGTTCTGTTTGGAGTCAGTTGGACTGGAGAAATGTGCATTTGGGGTGGGGGGGGGCAGTTACTGATAGGTTGGTTGATTAAACTGGATCGGATCCATCCCAGGCACCATCTCACCCGTGTTAGTGTACTAGCCCGCCCTGGTTCCATTTGGACAGTTGGACTGGAGAAATGTGCATTTAGGGGGGCGGGGAGAGGAGGCCAGTCAGCAAGTGTTATGTGGGGGGGTTCTAGGGCCCCATTTCACCTAGAACCGGCCCTGATTGGCGGGGGTCCGATATCTGGCACCCCTGCTGTATGAAGGGAAGGCACGCGAAGTGTACGCATGCCATTTAATTATTCTCTCTTCCTGCTCGCTGCTGCTATGTCTATGGCGAGCAGGAAGAGAGATGAGAGACGGCACGTGCGCCTTGCACGCACCTTCCATTCAATTTGGCTTCTTCGCCGACTTTTACAAAAAAATTTCCTTTGTGACTAATTACTTCGTCATGAAGTGCACTTCTTTGTGTTACATGCAGGAGGCCCAAGGCATACCTACTGGACGTCATGCAAACAGGACACAGGTAAAAACAGACCAAGGACACACAGAGAACTTTATGACAATAAGCAGGTTAGGCAATGGTGATAGCACTACCACAGAACCAAGTGCACCGGCAGACCAGAGGCAAAACCCAGAGAGCGGAGAGCCAGTTAGCCCCGTTCTTCACAGATCCCCTGGTGGTGGGGATGAACTGGGCCGAGGGCTCACTGGTCGCACCTCCAGGAAGGTCCCGGTACAAATGGCCCCTACCTGCAAGGAACCAGGCTGGTGAAACCACCAACGGAAAGACAACAACAGAACTGGAACCCACACAACACAGCACAAGGAACAGACAACAAGACGAACGTGAACCAGCACAAAAGCAGATGCTTGGACCCGAAGCGAAATAGAAGCATGGCGGTCTCAGGCAGAGCTGCACACCGACAAGAGATCCTCCCTCCGGAGAACCCAGGGACCTCTCACGAAGGCAGGACAAACAGGAACAGAAGCAGTAAGGCACTGCAGGATAGACAAGGAACGGACTAGATCAGAAGCAGTAGACTCGACATGGAACAGACATGATCGGAAGCAGTTTAGCAGGTTATCAGACGCAGTTAGAGCACTGCTAGGCTAAACATGGACAGAGTGGATCCAGACAGAGAACAGGTACAGAAGAACAGGCAGAGCATGGACAAGGATAACAACATCATCACAGGCCAGGTACAGAACACAGGACAAGGACATAACATCAACACCACCAGGCGACACCACAAACAAGGGCAGATGGCTAAACCCCCTGGGTCAGCAGCAAGGAGCTACACCCAGCAAGACACAAGATAGACTGACCCCAACAGCTCGCAGATAGAAATAGCTGGATAACGAGGGCACCTGGTAACCCACGCCCAGGAACGGACCAGGGGAAGTTAACCCCATCAGAACCAAACAGGGAGGGGAGCCTGCATGAACAGGGAAGTGAACACACAGACTGCAGTACTGGACGTTGCTCCAGGCAACCAGCATACACGGAGTCCACCGCAGTCAGTACGCCAGAGCACAAACAACCCGTGACACAACAGAAATGCATACATACTATGGCCATGTTCACACACAAGGCCGCAGCCAGCATGCATTACAGAACCAGCATGAATGGGGATACACAAAGCGCATGCAGCCAGTTGCCACGGCACCAGAGACATGAGCCACATAGATGCATACATGGGAATCCACAAACACAGGCCTCAGTACACACACTGCACCGCAGCAAGCATGCAATCCCAAGCAACCAGCATACACAAGTGTCAGCCTGCATCCAGTACGCGAGGGAGCCTGCAGCCAACTTGCACGGCAACAGTGATAAGAACTGCACAGAGAAGCAGACATGGGGAGAGCAAACATTCACAGGCAGCAGTTCCACAAAACACCGCAGCCAGCACACAGCCCCAAGAACCAGCATACACAGGAGGCAGCCTGCAGCCAGTATGTGAGAGGGCATGCAGCCAGCCTACACGGCCAAAACTGTCACAGTGAACCACACCGTGACAGTTTGTAATTCATGGGTGCAATGACAGGGAGCGGCAATTGCAAAGCCCCCTGTCATTGTACCCCTCAGATGCCACGTTCATAGCCGATTGCAGGATCTTATAGCAATAATACAGTGTAACATTTAAAAAAAATCATACTAATGCCTCATGCACACGACCGTTGTGTGCATCCGTGGCCGTTGTGCCGTTTTCAGTTTTTTTTTTCGCGGACCCATTGACTTTCAATGGGTCCGTGGAAAAATCGGAAAATGCACCGTTTTGCAGCCGAGGCCGTGATCCGTGTATCCTGTCCGTCAAAAAAATATGACCTGTCCGTCAAAAAAATATGACCTGTCCGTCAAAAAAATATGACCTGTCCTATTTTTTTGACGGACAACGGTTCACGGACCCATTCAAGTCAATGGGTCCGTGAAAGAACACGGATGCACACAAGATTGGCATCCGTGTCCGTGATCCGTGGCCGTAGGTTGCTTTCATACAGACGGATCCGAAGATCCGTCTGCATAAAAGCTTTTTCAGATCTAAGTTTTCACTTAGTGAAAACTAATATCCGACAGTATATTCTAACACAGAGGCGTTCCCATGGTGATCGGGACGCTTCTAGTTAGAATACACTACAAACTTTGTACAAGACTGCCCCCTGCTGCCTGGCAGCACCCGATCTCTTACAGGGGGATATGATAGCACAATTAACCCCTTCAGGTGCGGCACCTGAAGGGGTTAATTGTACTATCATATCCCCCTGTAAGAGATCAGGGCTGCCAGGCAGCAGGGGGCAGACCCCCCCCCCCTCCCCAGTTAGAATATCGTTGGTGGCACAGTGTGCGCCACCCATCGGGCCCCCCTTCCTCCCTCTAGTGTAATAAATCGTTGGTGGGACAGTGTGCGCCCCCCATCGGGCCCCCCCTTCCTCCCTCTATTGTTATAAATCTTTGGTGGCACAGTGTGCGCCCCCCATCGGGCCCCCCCTTCCTCCCTCTATTGTTATAAATCGTTGGTGGCCAGTGTGCGCCCCCCATCGCCCCCCCCTTCCTCCCTCTATTGTTATAAATCGTTGGTGGCACAGTGTGCGCCCCCCATCGGCCCCCCTCCCTCTATAGCAGTAACAACATTGGTGGCAGTGTGCGGCCTCCCATCTCACCCCCCCCCCCCCCCGATCATTGGTGGCAGCGTAGTTACGATCGGAGTCCCAGTTTAATCGCTGGGGTTCTGATCGGTAACCATGGCAACCAGGAAGCTACTGCAGCCCTGGTTGCCATTGTTACTTAGCAATAGTACAATAGTAGAAGATTCATACTTACCTGCTTGCTGCTGCGATGTCTGTGACCGGCCGGGAGCTCCTCCTACTGGTAAGTGACAGTTCTTTAGCAATGCGCCGCACAGACCTGTCACTTACCAGAAGGTGGAGCTCCCGGCCGGACACAGACATCGCAGCAGCAAGCAGGTAACTATGAATCTTCTACTATTGTACTATTGCTAAGTAACCATGGCAACCAGGACTGCAGTAGCGTCCTGTTTGCCATGGTTACCGATCGGAGCCCCAGCGATTAAACTGGGACTCCGATCGGAACTCCGCTGCCACCAATGATGGGGGGGGGGAGATGGGAGGCCGCACACTGGCCACCAATGTTGTTACTGCTATAGAGGGAGGGGGCCGATGGGGGGCGCACACTGTGCCACCAACGATTTATAACAATAGAGGGAGGAAGGGGGGGCCAGATGGGGGGCGCACACTGTCCCACCAACGATTTATTACACTAGAGGGAGGACGGGGGGCCCGATGGGGGGCGCACACTGTGCCACCAACGATATTCAAACTGGGGAGGGGGGGTCTGCCCCCTGCTGCCTGGCAGCCCTGATCTCTTACAGGGGGATATGATAGTACAATTAACCCCTTCAGGTGCCGCACCTGAAGGGGTTAATTGTGCTATCATATCCCCCTGTAAGAGATCGGGTGCTGCCAGGCAGCAGGGGGCAGTCTTGTACAAAGTTTGTAGTGTATTCTAACTAGAAGCGTCCCCATCACCATGGGAACGCCTCTGTGTTAGAATATACTGTCGGATCTGAGTTTCACGCTGTAGCTCATATCCAACAGTATATTCTAACATAGAGGCGTTCCCATGGTGATGGGGACGCTTCAAGTTAAAATATACCATCGGATTGGAGAAAACTCCAATCCGATGGTATAAAAGAACTCCAGACTTTACATTGAAAGTCAATGGGGACGGATCCGTTTGAAATGGCACCATATTGTGTCAACGTCAAACGGATCCGTCCCCATTGACTTGCATTGTAATTCAGGACGGATCCGTTTGGCTCCGCACGGCCAGGCGGACACCAAAACGACTTTTTTTTCATGTCCGTGGATCCTCCAAAAATCAAGGAAGACCCACGGACGAAAAAACGGTCACGGATCACGGACCCTGTTTTTGCGGACCGTGAAAATAAACTGTCGTGTGCATGAGGCCTTACCGTCATCCATTTGATCATGAAGAGCTGGCTGCCGCCATCTTGATTGAAGATCTGTCGCAAAATCTTGCGCATCCCCTGATGACATCATCACTCCGGCTGGAGTGGTGAAATCATACGTCACCGCGCACGAGATTTTGTGCAAGATCTTCAATCAAGATGGCGGCGGCCAGTTCTTCGCACTGAATCGGATGAGGTAAGCATAATTTATTTTTATCGCCATTCAGGAAAAAACAATTTGCTACCATGAAGCACAAGGAAATTCCGCTCCATGGTAAATCTAATTTTCCCTGAAATTCGGATCAAATTCTACTTCATGGAGTTTGATTTGCTCAACCATATTGACGACCTATCCTGAGGATACATCATCAATATTCAAAGCCTGGAGATCCCCTTTAAAGTCTAGCGGGCTATTCACAAGGTTGTTTTTTTTTGAATGTCTAGTGAATAATGGTCTTTTTCACAGACCCCACTAAAACAAATGGGCCCATTTTTAATGGTCATATAGACAGGAGTGCACCCGTCTAACGGCCGTTAAAAATGGCTACAAGAACCATTCAGGGGTTAAAAAAAAACAAAAAAAACACTTGAAAGTTCTCCTTGAACCCTCGCTCCTCACTGGATGCAGCAGGACCTGTGCTCTCAGACTGATGATGTCACATGATGATGCTGGGAGGGCAGGTCCTGCAATATTCAGAGGCGCAAGTATTCCTGCGCATTCAAGCTGATGAGTTGAGTATTTTTTTTTCCTGCACTATTGTGGATGGTTGGGGTTAAAGGGGGCTTATTATAATACTGAGGGCACTATGGGGGCTATTATTTATACTGGGAAAACCATGGGGGCCATTATCTATAGTGGGAGAACTATGGTGGTCATTATCTATACTGGGAGCACTATAAGGGGTCAGTATCTAAACTGGGGGCACTATGGAGGTCAATATCTATACTGGTCTGCACTACTATGACTGTGGGGGGCATTATATATACTGATGGCACTGTGGGGGTTGAGTTTAAAAAATATATAATAAATGTTTTTAATGGCTGATGAAAAATGGCAGTTAAAAACGGATAGGAAATGGTTGCATACTGATGCAAAATGGCCATGAAAAACTGACAGTGTATCTGTATTTCACATCCATTTTTTTTCACAGTCATCACTACTTTTGCAATGGCCATGAGAAGGGTCCTATTCTCAACATAGGTTCAAGTGCCAGTGGTGGGTATCCTGAGGAAACAGTATAAATATGCACCTGGGAATAACCCTTTAATGTATCATCCAGCTGCAGCAACCACGGATCCCAAATAACACCTTTGAAAACGCAAATGAAAACACCACGAAATATGGGCGAATCCAGCTGGAAGAAAAAGGGTCACCCATCTATATTTATTTTTAGAAAACATCTGTCAATTGAACTGCACATGAAAGGACTTAGTTCAGGGGTGGGCAACCTGCAGCACTTCAGCTCTTGTAAAACTAGCATGCTCAATTTTTGTCTATGAGAGTTCTGAGAAGAGCAGAGCAAGTATGCATGCTGAGAGTTGTAGTTTCACAACAGCTGCAGTGCCGCAGGTTGTCCACCCCTGACCTAGCTGATAGGCATTCCAGTCTGCCTAAAATAATTCAAACTCACTAATTTTTCACTGCAAATACTGAGAATAAGCTCTTGAAGGGCACCAGTCAGGAGTATCAACTATATAAAACCAAGCACACTGCCTGGTAGGACTGATCCTGCTGATTAAAATGATACCAGTCTTGTGAAAATCAGTTACGGTGTTCCTGAGAAAAAACTGTTTTATTCTTTTGGCAAATGAGAACTTCAGTTCCCTTATGGGCGGGGCCTAGCCTCTCCATGCACCTTAGCTTTCCAGGGCTAGTCACGCCCCTCAGTCTACTGAAGCCATCAGGTGCATGAAGAATAAAAGTCTTTATTTCTTGGGAACGCTGCGACCGATTTTCACAAGACAAGTGTCATTTTAATCAGCAGAAAGCTGTCAGACTGTATGCTTGGTTTAATAGGGTTCATCCTGCTGACATGTGCTCTTTAAAGTAACCAAATCCTTTGTGATAAATGCCCAGATAGGTACAAATTTATACGTGTAGAAAGTTGTAACAATCCATTTTTTGGTCTGTGAAGTTAAAAAAAGTTTTTTTTTTCAAACTTCTCTGTATAAAAAACTTCACTCCTCATATAATAAAATACATTCTCCTTCTTCTCCTTCCTCGCGCTTTACTGGACTTGAGGTCAGCGCTGCACGCAGTAAGGTTTTGGATTTTGTAAATGTTATTGTCTTTGGGGAAAACCACCTTTTTCCTGATGGACCTTATCCAGTTCCCTTCACCACTTGAAAAACACGACTTTGCCAGATTCCACGTTCAGACTGGTCAGAGCCCTCCATCCATTGTCACGCCCAAGGAACAAACAAGTTTACGTAATGACTTCATTCATCACGCGGAAGAAATAGCGGAGTGGGGTTCTGCGGCTCGGACACCCTTCACTGCCAGATTCTTGATATTCTGGATTATCAGGTGGTTAAAAAAAAAATAATTATATTTATGAAAGGTTTTAAGAAGAATTTCCTTGTGATGCAGCCTAAAGAGGGATTCCCATCACACCTGAGGGACTCGCACTTATATCAAGAATGGGGGTCCACAAAGTGGATGCCGACTACAGCAGGGTAATTGATCGAATGAATTTGATTAATTTGTCATTTCAAAGTCGGCTAAGTCAAGGGAAAAATAAAAAAGTTACGGCTGTCTGAATGCTCAAATGTACAAAATCGAAAATGTTCCTGTGCCTTTAAAGTTATGGGATAAGGTATAATGAACTTGGGAGTGGAGGTCGGAGTACTGAGATCCAGAGAACAGAGGTCCTGTTCCCCAGGCCTAATGGGGTGGCTAGTTGTGCGCCCCTTCTCAATGGCAAAATAGGAAAAAAACATGAAAAATTAAGAATCATTCTTAAAAGATTGTCTCACTTCAGCAAATGGCATTTATTGTGTAGAGGAAGTTAATACCAGGCACTGCCGAATCCGTCCTGCCGCTAGTGACCGTGTGCCGCCGGACTGCCGCTCCGTCCCCATTGACTATAATGGGGGCTGGGGGCGGTGTTCCGGTGAGAGACTGCCGGGAATAAAACTACATGTCCGACATTTATTCCGGCAGCCTCTCGCCGTGCCTCCACTGGAGCTCCGCCCCCATTATAGTCAATAGGGACATGGCGGCAGTCCGGGGAACACACGGTCACTAGCAGCAGGACGGATGAGACAGGCTGTTCACCCGACGGAACAGCCTGCCGGAGGTCCGTGCCGCTAGTGTGAAAGTAGCCTTACTAATGTATTGTGATTGCCCATATTGCCTACTTTGCTGGCTGGATAAATTTTTCCATTACATTATACACTGCTCGTTTCCATGGTTACGACCACCCTGCAATCCATCAGTGGTGGTCGTGCTTGCACTCGATAGGAAAAAGCGCTGGCCTCTCTGGTGGCCGGGACCATAGGAGTGCACATAGACTGCTGCTTTTTCCTATTGTGTGCAAGAACGACCACCACCAGGGTGGTTGTAACCATGGAAAAAAGCAGTGCATTATGTGATGGAAAAATGAATCCAGCCAGCAAAGGAAGCAATATGGATAATAACAATACATTAGTAAGTGCCTTGTATTAACTTGCTCTACACAATAAATGTCATTTACTGAAGTGACACAACCCCTTTAAAGGGGATCTCTGGGCCTCCAATATAATTATTTTTTATCTGCCTAGAGTACCCCAGGTACTGCATATTCCCAATTTCATGTCTGCTTTCCTCCCCCCGTTATCAGCATTACTACATCCTGGCAGGATGTTTACATGCAGAACTTCCTGTTTTCTTCAGCTTCCTGTTGGGTTTTCCAACCAATCCCAGCAGGCTTTGCTCTGTAAAGTTTCTCAGGGCTTGCTCTTGCCGCACTCTTCCCTCTGCAGTGGTTAAGCCCCCTACAGGTCCATGTTGGACTAGAAGGAGCTGTGTGGCTATACAGGTCCTTCTAAAAAAATTAGCATATTGTGATAAAGTTCATTATTTTCTGTAATGTACTGATAAACATTAGACTTTCATATATTTTAGATTCATTACACACAACTGAAGTAGTTCAAGCCTTTTATTGTTTTAATATTGATGATTTTGGCATACAGCTCATGAAAACCCCAAATTCCTATCTAAAAAAATTAGCATATCATGAAAAGGTTCTCTAAACGAGCTATTAACCTAATCATCTGAATCAACTAATTAACTCTAAACACCTGCAAAAGATTCCTGAGGCTTTTAGAAACTCCCAGCCTGGTTCATTACTCAAAACCGCAATCATGGGTAAGACTGCCGACCTGACTGCTGTCCAGAAGGCCATCATTGACACCCTCAAGCAAGAGGGTAAGACACAGAAAGACATTTCTGAAGGAATAGGCTGTTCCCAGAGTGCTGTATCAAGGCACCTCAGTGGGAAGTCTGTGGGAAGGAAAAAGTGTGGCAGAAAACGCTGCACAACGAGAAGAGGTGACCGGACCCTGAGGAAGATTGTGGAGAAGGACCGATTCCAGACCTTGGGGGACCTGCGGAAGCAGTGGACTGAGTCTGGAGTAGAAACATCCAAAGCCACCGTGTACAGGCGTGTGCAGGAAATGGGCTACAGGTGCCGCATTCCCCAGGTCAAGCCACTTTTGAACCAGAAACAGCGGCAGAAGCGCCTGACCTGGGCTACAGAGAAGCAGCACTGGACTGTTGCATGTCATTCGGAAATCAAGGTGCCAGAGTCTGGAGGAAGACTGGGGAGAGGGAAATGCCAAAATGCCTGAAGTCCAGTGTCAAGTCCCCACAGTCAGTGATGGTCTGGGGTGCCATGTCAGCTGCTGGTGTTGGTCCACTGTGTTTTATCAAGGGCAGGGTCAATGCAGCTAGCTATCAGGAGATTTTGGAGCACTTCATGCCTCCATCTGCTGAAAAGCTTTATGGAGTTGAAGATTTCATTTTTCAGCACGACCTGGCACCTGCTCACAGTGCCAACACCACTGGTAAATGGTTACTGACCATGGTATTACTGGGCTCAATTGGCCTGCCAACTCTCCTGACCTGAACCCCATAGAGAATCTGTGGGATATTGGGAAGAGAAAGTTGAGAGACGCAAGACCCAACACTCTGGATGAGCTTAACCCTGGGTTCACACCTGAGCGTTTCCCAAACGTTTTTGACGCGCGTTTCTGACGCGCGTTTTTGTAATAGTGAACGCGCGTTTGACGCGCGTTTGTGTCATTGACTGCAGTGTCCTATGGCCACAAACGCGCGTCAAAACGCCCCAAAGAAGCTCAAGTACTTGTTTGAGCGTCGGGCGTTTTACAGCGCGTTCGTACGCGCTGTAAAACGCCCAGGTGTGAACCATTCCCATAGGGAAGCATTGGATTTCATGTCTTGAGCGTTTTACAGCGCGTTTGAACGCGCTGTAAAACGCTCAGGTGTGAACCCAGGTTAAGGCCGCTATCGAAGCATCCTGGGCCTCCATAACACCTCAGCAGTGCCACAGGCTGATTGCCTCCATGCCACGTCGCATTGAAGCAGTCATTTCTGCAAAAGGATTCCCGACCAAGTATTGAGTGCAGAACTGAACAGAATTATTTGAAGGTTGACTTTTTTTGTATTAAAAACACTTTTCTTTTATTGGTCGGATGAAATATGCTAATTTTTTTAGATAGGAAATTTGGGTTTTCATGAGCTGTATGCCAAAATCATCAATATTAAAACAATAAAAGGCTTGAACTACTTCAGTTGTGTGTAATGAATCTAAAATATATGAAAGTCTAATGTTTATCAGTACATTACAGAAAATAATGAACTTTATCACAATATGCTAATTTTTTTAGAAGGACCTGTATACTCATGGGATATATTAGGCAGCAAGTGAATTGGAAGCAGGAAAAATTTGGAATACGTAAAAATCGGAGCGACAAGGGCAAAATTGTGAATTTGCGAATGAGTGAATGAGCTCCAAAATGGCCGGTCTTGTGGGATGTGTCATCCCTACTAGACTGCTAAATAAGGGACTATGTGGCGGCATAGTATGTAATATTAGTCCAGGGTACTCTAGTTTCAAACATTTTTATTAGGGCTCATGCTCACGACTGTATGTATTTTGCAGTCCACAAAAAAAACGGATCCGCAAAAAGTACAGATGAAATCCGTGTGTATTCCGCATTTTGGGGAACGGAACAGCTGGCCCCTGATAGAACCGTACTATCCTTGTCCGTAATGTGGACAATAATAGGACATGTTCTATTTTTTGGTGGAACGGAAATACGGACATACGGAAACGGAATACACACAGAGTAACGTCTGTTTTTTTTGCAGACCCATTGAAGTAAATGGTTCCGCATATGGTTGGAACGGAATGGACATGGAAAGAAAATACGTTTGCGTGCATGAGCCCTTAGAAGGTATATCAGACAAAAAATACAAATTGCTGTACTGCACTACCAAGTGAGCCCCACGCAGGGGGTGACCAAGATTTGTAATAACCCATATTCTTCGGATTGTGGTGGAGAATATTTGGTTCGCACTTGTTCTGAGGACATCAGGTAAGTTAATTTCAGCGGTCTGTCATTTATAAGTTACAAGTAAGTGGTTGCCGAGAACCAACATCACAATCATTGCAGACTGGGCCTGGAAAAGAGTCCCGGCCACCTGAGAAGAGTCCTGGTTATCCATGAATCTCCTGCTCTCCTGCCCACCTGCTGATGACTGACAGTCTTCTACCTAGTTTTCTCCCCTTCTCTCTAGGAGAGAACTGCCAATCATCAGCAGATGGGTGAGAGAGCAGGAGATTATGTATAACCAGGACTCTTCTCAGGTAGATGTGACTCTTTTCGAGACCTGGGCTGCAATGATTATGAGGCTGGTTCTCGGCAACCACTTACTTTTAGCTCATGAGTGACACACCGCTGACATCAGCATGTCTGTCACTATTTTATGCTGCCCTCAGTGAGGTCAGCATCAAGTTAATGACAGGTTCCCTTTAAGTTAGTAACAGAAAACCTCCCCCAGCCTCTTGTGCAAGAACATAGTTGTGAATTTAATGCGTGGGCACTTGCCTGCCCACATCAAAGTGGAAAAAGCACGATGTACTGCCCGGAGGTCAGTTATGGGAACCGGGATGGGAATGGATCGGAATAAAGAAAGAAAACAAGGCAATATAACCATTTTGATGGAATAAATCCGCCCTATCCATGAGAGCAGTGGGGCATTCCATTTAAGAAGGTCAGCGCGGATATCCCACATGAGGGGGGTAGGCAAGGGTACTCTAGTCTGATATAAAGTGAAGTGCATTCAGAAAAATTGATGTTAGTAGTTAGGCACTTTTTAGCGGTATTATTTAAGGACTGTATACATGACTGGAAATGTACTGTAATGTGCACTCTAGCTAGTGCTGGCAATGATAGACAGGTGTCAGACAGTGCATCCCAGCTAGCGTGCTACATAGGGGGATACAAGGCGGCATAATGCACAGTGTCAGGCCAGGGTACTCTAGTCTGATACAGTCCTGATCAAAAGTTTAAGACCACTTGAAAAATGGCAAAAAATCATATTTAGCATGGCTGGATCTTAACAAGGTTCCAAGTAGAGCTTCAACATGCAACAAGAAGAAATGGGAGTGAGACAAAACATTTTTTGAGCATTCAATTTAATGAAAACAACGAATAAACTGAAACAGGCTGTTTTTCAGCTGATCCAAAGTTTAGGACCACACCTCGAAAAAAAAACAAAAAACCCCAAAACAGAAATCCAACTTCCAAACATGAACTCACTAATGAGTAGCTCCGCCGTTATTGTTTATCACTTCCAAGATTTGTTTCGGCATTCTTGATGCAAGCGTTTCCATGAGGTGAGTGGGAACATTTCTCCAAGTGGTGAAGACGGCCGCATGAAGGCCATCTACTGTTTGGAACTGTTGTCCATTTTTGAAAATTTCCCTTGCCATCCATCCCCAAAGGTTCTCAATTGGATTTAGATCAGGGGAACACGCAGGATGGGCCAATAGAGTGATGTTATTCTCCTGGAAGAAGTCCCTTGTCCTGCGGGTATTGTGTACTGTAGCGTTGTCCTGTTGAAAAAAAACCAGTCGTTACCACACAGACGAGGGCAACATCTGGACATAGCCAACGGCCGTTTGACGCCCCTGCACTTCCTGAAGCTCCATTGTTCCACTGAAGGAAAAAGCACCCCAGACCATTATGGCGCCCCCTCCACTGTGGCGCGTAGAAAACATCTCAGGTGGGATCTGCTTGTCATGCCAGCAACGTTGGAAACCATCAGGACCATCAAGGTAAAAAAAATTCTCATCAGAGAATAAAACTTTCTTCCACCTTTGAATGTCCCATGTTTGGTGCTCTCTTGCAAAGTCCAAACAAGCAGTTCTGTGGCGTTCAGGGAGACGAGGTCTTTGAAGACGTTTTTTGTTTTTGAAGCCCTTCAGTCTCAGATGCCGTCTGATGGTTATGGGGCGGCAGTCAGCACCGGTAAGGGCCTTAATTTGGGTCGAGGATCGTCCAGTGTCTTGACGGACAGCCAATTGGATCCTCCGGCTCAGTGCTGATGAAATCTTTTTGGGTCTTCCACTTGACTTTTTTGTTCCATAACCCTCAGGATCATTTAAGAAGTTCTAAATTACTGTCTTACTGCGTCCCACCTCAGCAGGGATGGCGCGCTGTGAGAGACCCTGCTTATGCAGTTCAACAACCCGACCACGTTCAAAAAGGGAGAGTTCTTTTGCCTTTGCCATCACAACGTGTGACTACCTGACAGAAAATGACAATGAATCCACATCTTTGCACAGATTTGGCCTTTTAAAGGCATGTGGTCCTAAATTTTAGATCAGCTGAAAAACAGCCTGTTTCAGTTTATTCGTTGTTTTCATTAAATTGAATGCTCAAAAAATGTTTTGTCTCACTCCCATTTCTTCTTGTTGCATGTTGAAGCTCTAGTTGGAACCTTGTTAAGATCCAACAATGTAAAATATGATTTTTTGCCATTTTTCTAGTTATCTTAAACTTTTGATCAGGACTGTATCAATTAAAGTGCATTTAGAAACATGTTATTAGTTAGAGACTGTATGGCAGTATTATTTGAGAACAGTTTTTATGGCTGGAAATCTTACGGTAGCATACTGGCATTACATGTTCACTGTATAACGGTGTACTGTAACTACCTCTGGCGATGACTGAAAGGTGTCAGATTGTAGATTCCGTCATATGGGGCTATGTGGCAGCATAGTGCACAATATTACGCCAGGGTATTCTAGTACGATATCTGGCATGGGGGGATAGGCGTTTTAGTTTTCGCCTCAGGCAGCAGAAAGGTTAGGTGCACCCCTGATGTCCAACCATCAGGACCTCCTCCTATTCGGGTCACCTGGAGCGGTAGCTGCACATGCAGAGTAATATAGTGAATTGGAGAAGTGTTCCAGGAGCGTCAATGTGCACATGCGCAGGGCCGGCGTCAGCACCCGGCATACCCGGGCAAATGCTAGGGCCCGCTCACTCCTGCAGCTGTGTCCTGCCTGTTCTGAATTCTAGGGTAGCTTACCCTAGCAATGCAGACAATTTTCGCCATGGGCACTGCTAGGGTGGGCGGCGCCAGGACTTCAAAACAGGGTAGAAGGAGTTTCGGTAGATGCTATGCTAGAATGGAGTTGTTAGAAGAAGGTCTGTGATGTCACTGGTCACATGTGTAGGAAGTGCTGACAAACCCCGACTGCAGCAGCTTGTGGAAGGAGGAGGAGCTGTGTGTGCCTGCAAGCAGCCCAGTGAGGGAGGATGTGCTGCAGTCCTGGAGTACACAGGTGGGGGGGCAGCATATGGCGCCCATATATGAAAGGGCAGGTGGAGCACTCAGGGGCAGTGGGGTTCAGGTGGAGTGGAATCTGGTGCAATTAAGGGGGTTTATAGTACAGATCCGGGTGTATTCTGAGGGCCATAATGTGTGTCTGTCTCTGTGTGCGTTTAAGGCCTCCTGCACACGGCCATTGTGCACCCACATATGTTTCGCAATACACGAGGCACTTGAATGGGTCCGGAAATGCGGTGCGGAATCACGGATGGGAAGCACTATGGGGTGCTTCTGTGGTGTTTCTGGCTGTGCCTCCGCACCGCAAAAAAATAGAACATGTACTATTTTTTTGCGGTGCGGACGGATCACGGACCCATGGGTCCCCAATGAACGGAATGGACGCACAATGGTCGTGTGCATGAGGCCTAAGGCGTTGCTTAGACTCCATCCCACAGTCTAGCCAGTGCCTAATGGGTTACAGTTTAGCCCACCTTCTGGTACATGTTAATAATTCCCTTTTAAACCCCAGTCCATGTCCCCTCAGTACTGGGAATCAGTGGGAGTCATATTAGACGGTAACAAAAGGTTGGAGCATAACTAAAGGTGGAATTCCCTATTAATGTCCCCTAAAGGTGGCCACACATTAGATAGAAGTTGGTTGACGATCGCACAGGTGTCTGTCCATATGTCAGTCCCTGTGTGTGTGTCTGTCCATGTGTGTGTGCGTCCATCCCTGTGTGTGTGTCCGTCCCTGTGTCTGTCTGTCTGTCCCTGCGTGTGTGCCTGTCTGTCCCTGTGTGTCTGTCCATGCGTGTGTCTGTCCATGCGTGTGTGCCTGTCTGTCCCTGCATGTGTCTGTCTGTCCCTGCGTGTGCCTGTCTGTCTCTGCATGTGTCTGTCTGTCCCTGCGTGTGTCTGTCTGTCCCTGCATGTGTCTGTCTGTCCCTGCATGTGTCTGTCTGTCCCTGCATGTGTCTGTCTGTCCCTGCGTGTGTGTCTGTCCCTGTGTGTATTTGACCGTCCCAGTGTGTGTCTCTCTCAGTGTGTGTGTCACCATCACCATGCCCACAGTGTTCCTATGTCTTGACGCAGCTGCATCAGGATGTTCTGTGCGGGGCAAGAAGATGAAAGAGGAGGCAGCACCGCCAGCATGGAGTCCGTGGGAGAGACACAGGGGGGCACACTAAGGACATAGGTAACACTACCACATGATCTACACTAGTGTTATCTGTGGTTTTACATAGGACTGCAAGTAAGGCTACACTGGCGTTTTGGCCCTACTGCTTCCCATAGTAAAAAATTTAAATTTTACAGGTGCAAAAATATCTTCCAGAGACACGTCAGATTGCTTCATGATTAGTGTTGAGCGAACTTGTGTTTTAACTTCGGCGTCTAAAGTTCGGGTTATCAAAGAATCACGTTATGGATTCCGCTACCACGGACTATAACGGAATTTAGAATCCATAACGCGATTCTTTGATAACACGAACTTTAGATGCCGAACTTAAAACACAAGTTCGCTCAACACTATTTATGATATATAATTATTGCATAGGGCAGTGATTGGCGAACCTATGGCACGGGTGCCAGAGGCGGCACTCAGAGCCCTCTCTGTGGGCACCCACACCCTGGAAAAAGTCTGAGTGTACCAATATGCCTTAGACCTTTCCTGCCATTCATCAGCGCAGGACGCACCATGAACAGCACAGGCAGCGCACTGAATGTAGACAGGCTATTATAGCTACTACATGATAAAGTACATGAAAGATAGACTATATTGGACTGTAGGATTCAGGTTAACGTGCCGCGTTGGCACTTTGCGATCAATAAAGGGGGTTTTGGGGTTGCGGTTTGGGCACTCGGTCTCTAAAAGGTTCGCCATCACTGGCATAGTGGAATATTTCATGCATTACCATAAATTTAGGAACATGCAATTTAGTTTCATCTCTGCCATGACGATTTATGGAGCACGCACAGGTGACAGCTATGATCGGGGGCCACAGTTATACCGTATTCTTCGCTCGGATCGCACACAGTATATTCCGTCATGGCAGCAGCCTGTTATCAGGGGTATCTGCAATGCTTTGCCTGAAGGACAGGGCTGTTTTTTTTCGGTAGTGACAAACCTGACAACTGCCCAAAGCCCTATATTCCAGGACCCACCATAAAGACTAGACCCCCCTCCCCAGGAACAACTTTAATTTAACATTGTCCCCTTCACTTTCTTAGACCACCAGGGAATGCAAAATTCAACCATTAACAGCTTTCGACCACCAGAGACTTTATAACCCCATCACAACCATAGATCGCCAGGGAATCTACAATTAACCCTTTATCTAGTATATAGTACCAGGGAATTTCTAGTTAACACTCTCGGATCGCTAGCCAACTGGGAAATTCAGAATTAACCCTTTCTCAACATGGACTGCCAGAGATTTTGCAGTTAATTCCTTTCACAATTCTATACCAACTTAATAGTTTACAACCCTTAACAACTTTAGACCCCCAGGGAATTATTAACCCTTTCTCAACTCTTGACCAATAGTGATTTTACAATTAACCCCAGGAAATGTTCAGCTAAACCTCACTTTCTCAGCTCTAGACCACCAAGGAATTTGAAATTAACTCTTTATCAGCTCTAGGCCACCAGGGAATTTACAACATACCCTCTCAGATTTCTAGCCAACCAGCGATTCACAATTAACCCTTTCTCAACTTAGACCACCACTGAGTTTACAGTTAACCATTTCAATATTCTAGACCATCAAGAAGTTTACTACAACCCTTTCTCAACTCTAAGAATTTACAGTTAACCCTTTCTCAACTCTAAACTACCAGAGAATTTACAGTTAACCCTTCAAAAACTCAAAACCACCAGGGATTTTACAGCTAACCTCTTATATCTGTAGCCAACCAGAGAATTTACAATTAACCCTTTCTCTATTCTAGAACTCCAGGAAATGTACAGTTAATCCTCTTAGATATCTAGACCACCACAAAATTTACAGCTAACCCTTTCCAAACTCCAGACCATCAGGAAAACTACAGTTAACCTTTTCTGAACTGTAGACCACCAGGGATTTTACAGTTAACTCTCTAAGATCTCTAGCCAACCAGGGCATTTACAATGAAACCTTTCTCAATTCTAGACCACCAGGGAATTTGCAGTTAACCCTCTCAGCACTCTACACCGCTTTTACAACTGTAGACTACCAGGGAATTGAAAGTTAACAGTTTCTCAGCTCTAGAACACCAGGGAATCTGAAATTAGAAGAAAATAATGCTAAAAAGGGATCCTGGCCAACCACAGAGAATGGCCCTTCTGGCAGAAGAATTGCAGACTTAGGCCAATATATTCAGATGGTATATGCAAACTAAGGCCAATACGCTGTCATCCATCTGAAGTGAACAGACATCAACCACAAACATCAAGCTGATTTTGGCATATCCAGTGGATACAGTGAACTTACCACCACCAATGTACCGTCTATATGTAATACAGTTGGATCATTAATAAAATGGGTCAATGGTCACTATTAAAAGTGCACGTTCTCTAATATACCTAAATATACACCCATGTGTGGTTGGCTCTCTGGCTTTTGTTCGGGTGTATATGTTGGTGGTACTTACCTTTATAAAGAACTTGTGTTCTGTATTTAACCCATTCATCAAATGGCCATCCATGGCCAGAGTGTCCATCCAGTTTTTGTCTATGAATGCTCAGCCGCAGCGTTTGGTTTTAATCATAATAAAAATTATTTCAACATGACTTTGGTCCTGTGTTGTTCTCCGTTTTTATGGGGATTAGTGGTAGGTATTGTGCTCTGCATATTCAGCTGACAGATCGGCTTTAATGACGGCAGAAATATTTCTCTCCGAACAGCCGGCAATGCTTGGATTTTCGACAAAGAATTCTGTCTTTTCCCATCTATATTGGACGGCTCTATATTTGGAAGGCAGATGTTGGAAAATATTCTCCAACTATGAGGGTCACATCCATTTACAAGCGCCTTAATTTTGGAAGGCACATGTTAGGAAACTGGTAATCTTGCTGACATGGCACGATGACTGGAGGCTATTGAATTTCAGGCCCACTCGAAAAGTGACAGGAAAGCGTACAGAGGTTTATAAATATATGCACCCGGTATGGATCAACTGTGCAAGTTGCAAAATAGATTCCACCCATGTCAATAGATGTGATTACTATTCACATACACTACTCACAAAAGGTTGGGGATATTTGGCTTGTGAGTAAAATTTCAGGATGGACCTAAAATGCACACTAACCTTTACAGGTGAACTTAATGTGACCTTCTCTAAACTTCTGAATGCACATGTCCAACTGTTCTATGTTTTAGTACTTTTTGCACAACTTGCTGTTCTCTAACAAGTAGCTTAACGGCAAAATTCACAATAAATTTCCGGGTTCAATTAGAATTGGTATTTAAACAGTCCTCCTCACCATGCTGTTCACACTTTGACATCATGAGACCAAGACGACACCTATCAAATGATCTACAGTACTTCCCCATTGTGAGGCTTCAAGCAGGATGTTCAGATACGGAAGTGACCACTGAGCTTAGAGTGTCACAGCATGGTCATCAGCAGGTACATTTGAGGGAGGCAAGAGGCACCCAAGTGTGACGTCAGGCCATTCAAAACCATTTACATCAGAGTGGTCTGCGTGCTAGATGACCTGCAGGGGTAAGTGACCACAGGTATCATTGTCTTGCATGAGCCAGGGAGCATCTATGCTGGACAAGGGACTAGTAGGCGTCAGTGCTGTTCACTGATGAAAGTCAATTCTCGCTGAGCAGAAATGATGTCCGCCAATGATGTTGGAGACGTCAAGGAGAGCGCTATCCATCAGCCACTGTTATCACCAGAAGAGCCTTTTATGGTGGTGGTGTTACATTGTGTCTAGTCAATACAGAACTGCCCTACACTTTGTGAATGGTACATTGACAAGCCTCTGCATGAACAACACAGGCCTAATTTCATCTTCATGGACGACAATGCCCCAGCTCATTGAGGTCACATCATTAGGGAACGGCTGCTGGAGACTGGAGTACCACAAATGGAGTGGCCTGCACTTTCTCCAGACCTGAATCCCATTGAAAACCTATGACAGACACTTGACAAAGCCGGCTGTAAGTCAATGGCTTCTGTCCAGTTCCGTTGGTATCTGGGGTACAATGGATCTGGCAGAACGCTGGGAGGCTGATGATAGCACCTAAGTAATTTACAGTAGTTTAGCTCCCGAGGGCTTGTCGATCACTGATTCCGTGTATCCCCTGTCAACTTACAGGTACAGAACTGGACCAATTACTGACTTAGAAAAGGTTGAAAATTGGCATAAGTTCTTCTATTTTTCATTATCATACAAAAATCTTTGTGCCAGCATTCGAAAAATTAGCACCAAAAACAGATGAAAGGTTTCTGCCTTTTATTACAACGTTTTTAGGTCAGATATCCTGTGCAAATTGATTTCTGAGTTCTGATACTGAACTCCATTTTCCCTGCACTGACAGAGTTAAAGGGTTATTCCCATCTCAGATATTGGGGTATATCGCTAGAACTGAAGCCCGCAAAAGTCCCACAAGGTGCACCACGCATGCGCCGCCACCTTCCATTCATTCCTATAGGAGTGCCTAAAATTTTACAAATTCCCACTGAAATGAATGGGAGGCGCACCACACAAGTGCAGCCACTGCTCGCTATTTTTCGGCGCTCTCATAGGAATGAATGGAAGGGGGTCACGCATGCGCTGTGGGCACTCCGGGACAATGCGATCTGCATTCTAGGCATAGACACAGATCCAAGAGGTGGGACCTGCACCTAATAGACATTGGGGGCATAGCCTAGTAATATTCCCCCAATGTCTCAGATGGGAATACCCCTTTAAGGAAGCACTCATTTTTTTTCTCAGTTTTACCCATACATTTTGCACCCATTCATTATGGGCAACTGTGTCATGTGATCCCAGGCTGACCCCCAGTCCACACCTTTCTCTCCTGTGTAGACATGTTCCCAGTCTGTCCTGTATGTCTGACTTCCTGTGAACCACAGCGTTACATCACTAAATACCTCCAGCAAGTTTTCACAACACTCCCCCTCTGCAGTCCTTGTTCCCCTGTATGCCCCCCATGTATAGAGAGCTGCTGAAGATAGAGAGGGGCATTTATTATTGTCTTTATGCCGCAATTTGTGATTTGAGACTTTTTTGAGCTTCTCAATACTTTTCTAAATGGCTTAGTGGAGCCTAACACATCCTACCGGATTTACTATAACTTATGCCAGAAACTGGCGAAAGTTATAGGTCACATGTACAGCCAGCTCCTGGCCAGAGTACATTTTAGTTTCTGGCGCAGTTAAACAGATGGCAAAAACGTGATGTATACCCAGCCTTATAAAACTCCAATGACTCACACTGCCTGTCTGTACTCTGTGTGTGTGCTGTGTGCGAAATCTCCAGTGTATCCTATGAGATGATGCTTCACACTGCTCTTCCCTGCCTCTTGCTTGTAATTGGTGACAGGGAGACACCTATCACAAGCAGGAGGCAGGGGAGACAGGCTGAAGCTGCATCACATAGGAATACATAGGAATTCTGCAGGGGCGGAAGTTCTAACTAGAGATGAGCGAATTTTTCAAAAGTTCGATTCTGCTGATTCCCATCATTTAACCCCTCAGATGCCACGTTAATACATGATCGCGGCATCTGAGTGTAAAAACGGTGTAAAATTAACATAAAAAAAAAGTTACCTCCTTACCTCCTCCATTTGCTCGCGACAGGCCACTGACCGCCATCTTGCTTAATGATCTGGCGCTAAATCTCGTGCGGCGCAGGTTTACATCATCACGCCGGCCGATGTGGTGATGTCATACGTCACCACGCACGGGATTTCGGCTGAGATCTTCAATCAAGATGGCGGATGGCGGCCCGTCGCGAGCAAATGGAGGAGGTAAGTATGATTTTTTTTAGTTTTTTACACTATTTCAGGTTAAATCGATTCGCTTACACGAAGCACAAGGAAATTCGGATTCGAGGCGAATCGAATTTATCCTGAAATTCGGATCGAATTCCACTTTGTGGGATTCGATTCGCTCATCTCTAGTTCTAACATATGCATAATACCCAGACTTCTGTGAAGAGTAACATCCAGTATGCGCTTAAGTCCCAATAAATGGGAAAAAAACTGTAAGGAAAGTTAATAGGAATTTTGTATACCAAATTCCACCATCTAAGGGTCACGTGCCTGAAGGAAATCTTTTGTGCTCTGTACAATGCCGAAAATCTTGATAAAAATCATGAGATGTTCTTAAGACATTACTTTCTGGGAAGACCTTATTATCGGAACCAAGGAAGTTTTCAGTTCCTGATTCCTTTGAAGAGGATAAAAACGTCCTTTGGAGCTCAGGCATGCTACGGCAGTGACAGCAGGGTGATCGTCTGGGCTAACGGGCTATATATACGTTTCTTGATATTGCCACATCTGCCACAGACCACTTCCTCCATGCCATGATACTTCCCTGGCTTCCATATTTCTTGTCACGCAGGGCTCTAACAGTACTTGCAGCTTTATTGTTTGTCACCCAGCTTATGTTACCAAGGTTGCAAAGTTGCAGGCAAAGTAGTCAACTGCCCAGGGCTCTATTGAGGACGGCTCTAGTGCTAATCACTTTAGACTAGGGATGCTCAACCTGCGGCACTCCAGCTGTTGTAAAACTACAACTCCCACCATGCTCTGCTGTAGGCTGTCTGGGCATGCTGGGAGTTGGAGTTTTGCAACAGCTGGTGGGCCGCAGGTTGGGCATCCCTGCTTTAGACTATTACTAGATATCAAGCTGAACTTCAGAGGTATACGAGATAGGAAGTTTAATACCCCTGTATGGCTACCATGTGAGCCATAACCGTATATAGCTGAGCTGCAATGCCAGACATGGCCCCCAGACAAGAGTGGCACTGTTTCATGAAAAGGAATGTAGATCTTTTCCCCAATCTTATCATCTTTAAATGGGTATTTCATCTCGTAAAGTGATGGCTTATAGCTAGGATATTCCATCACATTGTGATCTCTGGGACCCCCATGTTCCTGAGAAAGAAGGGACCACAGCGCCCTTCATTGTGTTCCCCGACACAATGTGCTTTTGGCCACTGAGCTGTGCAGAGAACTGCAGCCAATTCCAGCTGAATGGAGTCATGTTGTGGTTCCCATGCGTTGTGCAGAGAAAGACTATGATGGGGCCGCAGCACTGAATTTATGAGGTCGCAATACCACTTTAAAGAGCATCTGTCAGCAGTTTTGTACCTATGACACTGGCTGACCTGTTACATGTGCACTTGGCAGCTGAAGACATCTGTGTTGGTCTAATGTTCACATGTGCCCGCACTGCTGAGAAAAACGAGGTTTTACTATATGCAAATGAGCCCCTAGGAGAAACGGGGGCGTTACCATTACACCTAAAGACTCTCTCTGCAACTGCCATGCCCTCTGCACTTTGATTGACAGGACCAGGCAGTGAAAACGTCATCACTCCTGTCCATGTCAATCAAAGTGGAGAGGACGCAGCAGTTAAAGAGAGAGCGGAGCCTCCAGGTGTAATGGTAACGCCCCTGTTGCTCCTAGAGGCTCATTTGCATATATTAAAACCTTGTTTTCCTCAGCAATGCGGACACAAATGAACATGGGACCAACACAGATGCCTTCAGCTGCCAAGTGCACATGTAACAGGTCTCAGCCAGTGTCATAGGTACAAAGCTGCTGACAGATGCCCTTTAAGAGTCAAAAGTGTAGTTCCCCTTTAAATTCTCAATATTAAACAATGGCAGTGCGGCGCTCTTGGAAAAAGTTATCTTGACTGGAAAAACGTGTTCTTCTGTTTGAAAACACTTGGAGAAAAAAAAAGGCCAAAGCTGCAGCAACATCTGAACGGGCACCAAGACAATAGTCTTTTTTTGTTCTTAACTCTATACACATTTGTGCAGGAGGGGGCTGCAATTCGCTGCTATTCATCACTAAGCAACCATGTGTAAGCGAGCTATTGCACTCCTACTCATGAAGATCCAGAATAATGCTGCACACTCACATCAGGGTGCAGGACAAGATCTTTTAAACGCCATCGCTTCTCATATAATTCCCTTCTTAGATTGCATACGTCTCCCACGCCTAGAACATGCTTCACGGGAACTAATGGCAGGTAAGAAATAGTTCCCTCCCTGGACAGCTATGCTTCTTCTAGGCTTTGTGCTGTGGAACCGCCGCATGTGATTTCAGCAGATACTTCCTCTGCTGGAGGAAGCTATAGGAATCTATTACATCTGTTTTTGAAAAAAAAAAATGAGATTTATTATATCCTTTTTGGACAAAGACTCGTGTTAGGGTACTTTCACACTAGCGTTTTTCTTTTCCGTCACTGAGTTCCGTCCTAGGGGCTCAATACCGGAAAAGAACTGATCAATTTTATCCCCATGCATTCTGAATGGAGAGAAATCCATTCAGGATGCATCGGAACGTCTTCAGTTCAGTCACTGAACGGCGTTTTGGATGGAGGAAAAACCGCAGCATGCTGCGGATTTATCTCCGTCCGAAATTCCGGATCAGATGCCAGATCCGGCATTAATTTACATTGAAATTTATTAGTGCCGGAACCAGCATTAAAAATACCGCAATGCCGGATCCGGTAAAAGTGTGAAAAAAATATATAACGGATCCGTTTCTCCGGACGACATGCGGAGAGACGGATCTGTTCTTGCAATGCTTTTTGTTAAGACGGATCCACATCCGGATCCGTCTACAAATGCTGTCCGTTTGCATGCAGATTGCTGGATCCTGCTCAAGTGTGAAAGTAGCCTAAGGGAGCCTTTGTTAGATCCCCTGAGGAATAGGAGTTAGGCCTCATGCACACGACCGTTGTGTGCATCTGTGGCCGTTGTTTTGTTTTCCTGTGATTTTCTGCGGACCCATTGACTTTCAATGGGTCCGTTGAAAACTCGGAAAATGCACCATTGTTCATCAGCAGCCAGTGATCCGTGTTTCCTGTCTGTCAAAAAATATAGACCTGTCCAATTTTTTTGACGGACAACGGTTCACGGACCCATTCAAGTCAATGGGTCCGTGAAAGAACACGGATGCACACAAGATTGGCAGCCGCTTCCGTGATCCGTGGCCGTAGGTTACTTTCATACAGACCGATCCGAAGATCCGTCTGCATAAAAGCTTTTTCAGAGCTGAGTTTTGACTTCGTGAAAACTCAGATCCGACAGTATATTCTAACACAGAGGCGTTCCCATAGTGACGGGGACGCTTCTAGTTAGAATATACTACCAACTATGTACATGACTGCCCCCTGCTGCCTGGCAGCACCCGATCTCTTACAGGGGACTGTGATCCGTACAATTTACCCCTCAGGTACCGCACCTGAGGGGTTAATTGTGCATATCATAGCCCCCTACTGCAGTCCTGGTTGCCATGGTTACTTAGCAATATTAGAAGCATCAATAGAGGGAGGGAGGGGGGGGGCGCACACTGGCCACCAATGAAATTAATACAATAGAGGGAGGGGGGCCGCACACTGGCCACCAATGAAACTAATACAATAGAGGGAGGGAGGGGGGCCGCACACTGGCCACCAATGAAATTAATACAATAGAGGGAGGGGGGGGGGGCCGCACTGGCCACCAATGAAATTAAAACTGGGGAGGGAGGGAGGGGGGTGCGGCACCTGAGGGGTTAATTGTGCGGATCACAGCCCCCTGTAAGAGATCGGGTGCTGCCAGGCAGCAGGGGGCAGTCATGTACACAGTTCTTTTAGTATATTCTAACTTGAAGTGTCCCCATCACCATGGGAACGCCTCTGTGTTAGAATATACTGTCGGATCTGAGTTTCACGATCTAACTCATATCTGACAGTATATTCTAACATAGAGGCGTTCCCATGGTGATGGGGACGTTTCAAGTTAAAATATACCATCGGATTGGAGAAAACTCAGATCCGATGGTATAATAGGGACTCCTGACTTTACATTGAAAGTCAATGGGGGACGGATCCGTTTGCAATTGCACCATATTGTGTCAACGTCAAACGGATCTGTCCCCATTGACTTGCATTGTAAGTCAGGACGGATCCATTTCGGTCCGCACGGCCAGGCGGACACCCAAACGATTTTTTCTTCATGTCCGTGGATCCTCCAAAAATCAAGGAAGACCCACGGAAGAAAAAACGGACACAGATCACGGACCTACGGTCGTGTGCATGAGGCCTTTGTGGTCAGATCTGAGACTGCTTCTACTGACATGTCAGCTTCTTCAGGCAAGGTACATAAAAATGCTGTCACAGCTCCTCTTCTCATTATCTGCTTCCCAAATGCAAATTGTGCAACTTCCTAAATAGTCCTTTTTAACAATTTCCTACCATTTTGCTTCCGCAGAGTCTGTGCAAGTCCTTCACCTAGCTGCTGAATATGACATAAATCCATCAGAGCACGCCTCCTGTTTCTCTGCTCTCTCCCTCCCTTCTCTCAATGTTAGAGACAGCAGCAGGGAGGGGTAAGAGGTTGTACACAGCATCATGGAGGACAGCTTGTAAAGGCTGTAGATAGGGAGAAAAACACCTACAGGGCAGTTTGTAGGGGCAGAATCAGGTAGGATATTTATAAGTGTAGACAGAAAACAGACTGCATCAATGACTGTCAGCACAAGGGAGTGAAGATCCATCATAACTGAAGAAAGGGTAGTTTAATCCTGGAGCAAAGCTTTGCTGACACATTAGAGCTAGAAAAGATAGCAATATCCTGGACACACAGATCACACATCCAACATGTATTACCGGGAGGGACACATCAATATGAGAAAAGTTTGCAACTGAATATCATGGGGTCTGAAAATGAACAAGGAAATAAAAATTGCAGAAATAACCAGTCACATATATTAAAGTTTTTGACAAAAGTAACATAGCCTGTAAACGGTAACGAAGGTGGCTAAAAGTAATTCAGGACTTCAGAATCAGATTACACACAAGGTTTATTTGTAGTCTGTAATCATGAAAACACACGTGTGCACAGGACATGTATACAGTATGCTATATGCCAGGATCAATGAATTGGGAAACAATTATTGAGAGACAACCCCTTTAAGGGTTTTCTAAAACTTGCTAATACTTACTGCATGTGGCCCCAACTTCTCCAAATACCTTTCCACCCTGTTTTCCAGCTTTTTGTGTGACTCCCGTTCTCTCTTAGCTCTGGTATTGTTTTCTTCCGGTCTGCTCAGCTTCCTATACTCATGTCCTCACCAAACCCATCATTCATAGTGCTGTCATCTCAGCCAGTGCTATCGCTGACCCTTTCTTCTCCGATGTCTTGTCCAACCCGCTCCACCTCTTGGTACCCAAAGAATAAAGAAAAGTTCTGGCCCAGTCCACTGCACCGTCCTTCGAAAATGATGTCGCTGTCCGGTACTTACACTGGAAACATCCTATTCAGACTGATGGACGTGAAATTGTTGAATGCTGTTTTTTTAATGAGAGGCGAATCATGTCACCTGGTTTTAGTTCAGTCCTTCAGTATATGACTAAGAAGCCAGTGTAAGGGTACTTTAACACTTGCGTTTTTCTTTTCCGGCATAGAGTTCCGTCCTAGGGGCTCTATACCAGAAAATAACTGATCAATTTTATCCCCATGCATTCTGAAGGAGAGTAATCCGGACGTATTCAGTTCAGTCATTTTGACTGATCAGGCAAAAGATAAAACCGCAGCATGCTACAGTTTTTTCTCCGGCCCAAAAAACAAAAGACTTCCCTGAATGCCGGATCCGGCATTTTTTTCCATAGGACTGTATTAGTGCCGGACCTGGCACTAATACCGGAATGCCGGATCCGTCCTTCCTGCGCAGACCGAAGAAAAAAGGTAAAAAAAATAAATGCCGGATACGTTTTGCCGGATGACGGATCCGGCATTTCAATGCATTTTTCTGACTGATCAGGATCCTGATCAAGATAAAACACGTCCGCAATTTCGTTCTGCATTTTGCGGAACGGAATTGCGGACCCATTCATTTCTATAGGGGGCCGCACAATGTGCTGCCCGGATCCGGAATTGCGGATCCGCACTTCCGGGTCCGCAATTCCGATCCCGAAAAATATAGAACATGTCCTATTCTTGTCCGCATAGGCATTTTCTATTAAGTGCCGGCGATGTGCGGTCTGCAAAATGCGGAACACACATCGCCGATGTCCGTGTTTTGTGGATCCACACACACGGACGTGTGAATGGACCCTTAAAATGAGACCTGTCTTATGAAAATCAGTTACAGCTTTCCCGAGTAACATAGATTCTGTTTTTTATACAACTTAGGGCCGAGGGGCGAGCCAGCACTGGAAAGCAGAGTTAGGGCTCATGCACATGGCAGTATTTTGCGTTCAGTATACTGGCCGTTTTTTTTGTTCAGTATGCGGTATACAGTCGTGGCCAAAAGTGTTAAGAATGACAAATATTAGTTTTCACAAAGTTTGCTGCTAAACTGCTTTTAGATCTTTGTTTCAGTTGTTTCTGTGATGTAGTGAAATATAATTACACGCACTTCATATGTTTCAAAGGCTTTTATCGACAATTACATGACATTTATGCAGAGAGTCAGTATTTGCAGTGTTGGCCCTTCTTTTTCAGGACCTCTGCAATTCGACTGGGCATGCTCTCAATCAACTTCTGGGCCAATTCCTAACTGATAGCAACCCATTCTTTTATAATAACTTCTTGGAGTTTGTCAGAATTTGTGGGTTTTTGTTTGTCCACCCGCCTCTTGAGGATTGACCACAAGTTCTCAATGGGATTAAGATCTGGGGAGTTTCCAGGCCATGGACCCAAAATGTCAACGTTTTGGTCCCCGAGCCACTTAGTTATCACTTTTGCCTTATGGCACGGTGCTCCATCGTGCTGGAAAATGCATTGTTCTTCCCCAAACTGTTGTTGGAAGAAGTTGCTGTTGGAGGGTGTTTTGGTGCCATTCTTTATTCATGGTTGTGTTTTGGGGCAAAATTGTGAGGGAGCCCACTCCCTTGGATGAGAAGCAACCCCACACATGAATGGTCTCAGGATGCTTTACTGTTGGCATGACACAGGACTGATGGTAGCGCCCACCTTTTCTTCTCCGGACAAGCCTTTTTCCTGATGCCCCAAACAATCGGAAAGAGGCTTCATCGGAGAATATGACTTTGCCCCAGTCCTCAGCAGTCCATTCACCATATTTTCTGCAGAAGATCAATCTGTCCCTGATGTTTTTTTTGGAGAGAAGTGACTTCTTTGATGCCCTTCTTGACACCAGGCCATCTTCCAAAAGTCTTCGCCTCACTGTGCGTTCATCTGATCACTCTTCATAACATTCTGGAGTATATGCAAATTGCTATTATAAAAACTTAAGCAGCAACTTTTCCAATTTCCAATATTTATGTAATTCTCGAAACTTTTGGCCACGACTGTATATACTGAACCATTCATTTCAAGTGTCTCCGTGTGCATTCCGTTTCAGTCTTTCCATATTTCCATACCATGAAAAGATAAAACATGTCCTATTCTTGTCCACAAATCACGGTGCTTGGCTCCATTCAAGTCAATGGGTCCGCAAAAAAAATGGAACACATACGGAAATGCATCCATATGTCTTCCGTATCCGTTTTTGCGGAACCATCTATTGAAAATGTTATGCCCAGCCCAATTTTCTCTATGTAATTACTGTATACTGTATATGGCATACGGAAAAAACGGAAATGAAACGGAAACACAACGTAAACAGAAAACGGAACAACGGATCTGTAAAAAACGGACCGCAAAACACAGAAAAATCCATATGCTCGTGTGCGTGAGCCCTTAAAGGGTTTCTACCACTTCGGTGTCACATATTTAGCTGTCAGACACTAGCGATCCGCTAGTGTCTGCTCTGCCCAACCATCCTAATATAATTGCTTTTGGGGCAGCCGTTTTGCTAAAAAAAGAACTTTTATTAATATGCTAATGAGCCTCTAGGTGCTATGGGGGCGTCATTAGCACCTAGAGGCTCAGTCTACCTTCAGAAACTGCCGCCGCCGAGCGCGTCCCTCCAGCCCGCCCATCTCCTCCTGAATGCGATCCTCCTTGTGAGCGTATGTATTCTGCGCATGCGCAGTGAATGTCTGACCGCTTCCTTGCTCAGACATCTCCACTGCGCCTGTGCGATGACGCCATAGTGCTCCGAGGAACAGGCGCAGTGGAGATGTCTGAGCAGGGAAGCTGTCAGACATTCACTGCGCATGCGCCGAATACAGGCGCTCACAAGGAGGATCGCATTCAGGAGGAGATGGGCGGGCTGGAGGGACGCGCTGGGTGGCGGCAGTTTCTGAAGGTAGACGGAGCCTCTAGGTGCTAATGACGCCCCCATAGCACCTAGAGGCTAATTAGCATATTAATAAAAGTTCTTTTTTTAGCAAAACGGCTGCCCCAAAAGCAATTATATTAGGATGGTTGGGCAGAGCAGACACTATCAGGCAGGGTGCCTGGTTTAATAGGGTTGGTTCTGCTGACAGGTGCTCTTTAAGTCTGTGGATGATGTGTTTGATTATCCAGTCCTTACCAAGTAACAAAAAGTGATTATTTTGGAAGAAATTCTGGAGGACGAAATTGACTTCATGTTCTTGACAGTCAACGTGCCCTCTTTAATATACATAGAAATAAAAGTCCACCTTGTCCTGGCACAAGTGGAAAAAACACTTGAGTATCTGTTTTCAGAGCCGAGTACCAAGGTCCTAGGATCCAGCTCTGATTTCTCCTTGGAAATCCAAGAAGCTGAATCTGATACTCAAACAACTCAGCTCTGGTTACTACAATCAAACCTTCTTGTCAGCTCCGGAACCTGAAATATCTAACCAGAATTTCCTGGTATCTTCACTTCACTGGCTATTTCTGCTCAGTCTTTTGCTCCTGGGTTAAACAATCTGTGCTTGATCCTCGGTCCAGGCGAGTAATTGTGCGTTATGTCACCGTTTTCCTCCAGGCTGAGAACAGATTTGCCTATTCTCGTTATTAGATTGGTTAAAACGACTTATACTGTCTGTGTGCTGGAGCTTGGGATTTTCTCCTATATTAAAAACAATTTTAGATTTAAAGGGAATCTGTCACCAGGTTTTAGCATATTATGCTGTCACCATTGCCATGTACAATAAACTCCCTTTTTTCCTGCTGTGGTCTTCTTTTTTCGTTTCATGCTGTCATTTTGACAAAACAGCGCTTTTTATGTAATGCAAATGAGCCTCCAAGGTGCCCAGAGGGGCGTTATTCTTCGTCTCTTGAGCCCAGTAACGCCCCCCTGCAGTGCCCAGCCCGCCTTAATTTCCAGCCCAAGCATGCCTCCTCAACAAGAAATATCCTCCCACAGCCGAGGTGAACGGTGCCGCCCCCTCCGCTACGTCATCTAATACATTCCAGCTACGCCCCTGGCTTCTTCCTTTCGGCCGCCGGAAGAATCATAAAGCTTCTGAGGGCAACAGCCTCAAAAGTGTCACTGGGCATTAAGCAGTAAACCCATTGAACGACTCGTTGCCTGTGCTTCGGACATGGGCTAGTTTCACAGCTGCAGCACAGATTTCCACGAGTCTGTTCCCGACTGAGGACAATCTGCCTGAATTCTCCGGATCTGGTAGTGCCGGATAGTGCTACCTGCCTGCTGGACCCCATTGACTATATGCAAATAGTTGACTTGCAAATATGCTTGGATTTGCCCGGACAAAAAACGCTGCACGCAACGTTTTTTGTCTGGCTGATTCCTGGCAGGGACAAGATATATTAGCACACACTACATATTGATCCCCATGTGTCGGCTTAGTAGGAAAGTGTGGACACTTGATGGGTGTGATTGCACTTATGTTCCTTTATCACAGTCCTCGAAGGATCTGTCCATGTCCTGACAGATCAAATGCAGATTGAGTGAGAAGAGCATTTGGTTTCGATTCACAGTCTGCATGAATCTTTTCCTGCCCGTGATGGACATGCCCAGCTGGGCTCGCCCCAGGCAGGAATAATATTTGAACCACCCTTCAACACCAGCTTACATATCTATTTCTTAGTTGCCATATATTCCTGGGGACAGGATAATTTCAGAGTTCCCTGGGGTGACAGACAAGTCTTGAAATTAATTATCCTTGTCCTTTCCCATATTATCGAATTTCTTCATAAAGGCCATTAGCACTGATTAACAGTAATGGAAGGTTGTGAAAATCAACACTAGTGTTGAGAGCGAATATTCGAATTGCGATTTTTTTTCTCGAATATCGCAATTTCGAGATTTCGAGAATATTTAGAATATCGTTCTATATATTTGCGAAATCGAATATTCATTTTTTTTTTTTATTGTTATATTTTTTTCTTTCCCACTTCCCTAAAGTTGTTCTTACCTGTCCTTTGGATTCCTGGCTTCCTGGCTGCTCCAGTCACTGCCCGTTGCCGCTTCTGCCGACTTCCGTGCTCATGGAGCGTCCCCATCACCATGGGAACGTCTCCATACTATAATGTACTGTCGGATTTGAGAATTACGTTGAAATCGCAATTATATTCATTCAAGTTATAATAAATCGAATTGCAATTTCAACTTAACACTGCTATATTCCATATTCGTTTTAACGAATACGGATTATAGCAGTAAGTTGAAATCGCAATTCGATTATTATAACTTGAATTAATCGCATGGCGATTTCAACTTAGCACTGCTATATTCCATATTAGGCTAGAATTAACGAAATATGGAATATAGCAGTGTCAAGTTGAGATCGCAATTCGATTATAATAACTTGAATTAATCGGATTGCGATTTCAACTCGACACTGCTATATTCCATATTCGTTAATTCTAGCCTAATATGGAATATAGGAGTGCTAAGTTGAAATCGCCATGCGATTACATCGAGTTATATTAATCGCATTGCGATTTCAACTTTTTACGTATATTCTTAATATTGCTCTAACTTCGTCTTTTAGAATATTCGTAATATTCTAAAAGAAGAAGTTAGAGCAATATAACGAATATTCTAAAAGACGAAGTTAGAGCAATATTACGAAATTTCGTAAAATACACAGATTGTAATTTAGCTAATATACTGCCATAGTAATTTTTTTAATAGTGTACATATTTTACAAAACTTAAGTTCAGAAGAGGCAAAAAAAATGAGAAAAAAAAAAGGATTATAGCACTATATTAGCTAAATTACAATCTATATGTGTATTTTACGAAATTTCGCAAAATTGCTCTAACTTCGTCTTTTAGAATATTCGTAATATTCTAAAAGACAAAGTTAGAGCAATATTATGAAATTTCGTAAAATACACATATTAGCCTAGCCATAGTCAATTAGCATAGGAACGTTGCCTTATACTATCAAAAGAAATAATCGCAATACGCGATTAATTAAATCGCATATTATTCGTGATAATTGGAATAATTACGAATATTCGATTTCGACGAATATAACACGAATATTCGTGAAATATCGCGAAATCGAATATGGCACCTCCCGCTCATCACTAATCAACACTCAAAAAGGGAGTGAAAGCTAGCTGATACCAGCAAAGAGTCAGCGTGTCCATGCTGATCCTTGTCCACCACCCAAAAAGCTTACACGTGTGCATCAGAACTGGACCATGGAGCAATGGAAGAAGGCGACCTGGTCTGATGAATCAGGTTACAACTTCTGGACAGTTTGTGCATGTGCTGGGCATCAGGATGGGCTATGGGGAGAAGATGAGCTCGGCACTCAGAGCCCTCTCTGTGGGCACCCTGGAAGAAGTCTAAAGTGTAACAATATGCCTTACACTTTTTCTGCCATTCATAAGCGCAGGGCATGCTATGAATGGCACAGGCAGCGCACTGAATGTAGGCAGGCTATTACAGATAAATGATAAAGTACATGGAAGATATGTCATATACGTTATGGCGCTTAGCGATAAAAGTGTGTTTTGGGTTGCAGTTTGGGCGCTCGGTCTCTAAAAGGTTGACCATCACTGAGCTAGGAGAAGCAGTGTGATGCTCTAGCAATGTTCTGCTGGAAACCTTAGGTCCTGGATTCATGCGGATGTGACCACCTACCTAACCATTATACCGCCCCATGGCAGTGGTGCCTCCTAATGGCAGTGGCCTCTTTCAGCGGGTTAATGCCGCAACCATACTGCAAAAAATACCGACTTCAGAGTCCATGCCTTGCAGGGCTATCATAGGGAGATTGGTGACTTGAGGGGTAACCTACACATTTTTAGGTATTAATGTTATGGCTGATCGGTGAAGGTGTGGGGGAATTGAGGAAAAACGAAGCTGGGTTCCTTTCATAGAAAATGTATGAGGTGGGCTCTATGTCGACTAAAATTAAAGGGGTATTCCAGCCAAATAGGATATGACATAAGCATGGGATAGGGTTTATATCATCTCCATAGTCAGAGCCCCCAGGTTCCAGAAGAAGGAGATGCCCAGAAAAGTTGGCTGCTCTCTCCATAATGCTCCATTTCTTGGGCTGGAATACCCCTTTAATTGCTATTCTAATTTACAATAATAGTAGCAGTCAGTGTAATCCAGTAAGGGAGCAAATACAGAAATAATAGCACTTGGCCAATCATAGTAACCGTGTTCAGAAAGGCAGGGCACGGGGTTGTGTAATTCTACCCCTCGGATCTATCAGTGCTATAATAACTGTAATCTGCATTGCCTTCACTGGCTTAGTGTAACATGCAATTAACTAATTGATAATCCTACAGAAATCCTCAGCTTGCACACAACCTTATTAAATTCACCTATACAATTAGTCTTAAAAACTGCTAATATGCACATAGGGACCCTACACCTTCCCAGCTGGGAACACGGGGAGCACTTATGCAGACATTTGTCAAAATACTTGAACTTTATCATACAAGTATCTTAAATATTCATGATTAAAAGACACAGCAGCATTTAAAAGGAGTTATACACCTATAGATGTGCATCTCAATGGATTAGAATATCACTGAAAAGTTCATTTATTTCAGTAATTTAATTCCAAAAGTGAAGCTCCTATATTCTATCAATTCAATTACCTTTAATGTTGATGATTATGGTTTACAGCTAATGGAAACCTAAAAGTCAGTAGCTCAGAAAATTAGATTATATAAGACCGATTAAAAAAAATATTTTTAACATAGAAATGTAGGCCTCTTGAGAAGTCTGTTCGGTATAAACCCTCAATACTTGGTTGGGACTCCATTACTGCATTAATGCGGCGTGGATTGAGGCGACCAGCCTGTGGCACTGCTGAGGTGTTATAGAAGCCCAGGTTGATTTCATAGCGGCCTTCAGCTTGACTACATTGTTGGCTCTGGTGTCTCTCATACTGTAAATTATCTATGGTGTTTGGCCATTAAACTCTCCAGACCTAATCAAGCTCAGTAATACCATGGTTATTAAACCGGGCATTGGTACTTTTGGCAGTGTGGGCAGGTGCCAAGTCCTGCTAGAAAATGAAATCAGCATCTCCATACAGCTTATCGGCTGATGTGAGGCATGAAGTTCTGTAAAATTTCCTAGCAGATGGCTGTGCTGACTTTGGATTGATATAACACAGTGGGCCAACACGAGCAGATGACATGGCTCCCTAAACCATCACCGAGTGTGGAAACTTCACAATGGACCTCAAGCAACATGGATCTTGTGCCTCTCCACTCTTCCTCCAGACTCTGGGACCTTGATTTCCAAATGAAATGCAAAATTTACTTTCATCTGAAAACAGGACTTTGGACGTCTGAGCAATACTCCAGAACCTTTTTGTCTTTAGCCCACGTAAGACACTTTTGACGTTGTCTCTGGGTCATAACAGTGGCTTGGCTCAAGAAATGTGACAGTTGCAGCCCATGTGCTGGTTATGTCTGTGGTGGCTTTTGAAGCAGTCCACTCCTTGTGAATCTCCCCCAAATTCTTGAATGGCCTTTTCTTGACAATCATTTCAAGGCTGCACTTATCCCTGTCGCTCGTGCACTTTTTTCTTTCACTCAACTCTCCATTAACCTTCTCAGGACCACCGCACGCAGGATTGCGCCCTGGCGGCGGCCCTGCTGTTCCTCCTAGACGAGCCGGCGCATCATCTCGCGAGAGGCGAGATTTCCTGTGAACGCGCGCACACAGGAGCGCGCGTTCACAGGAACCGAAGGTAAACCAGCGGATATACAGCCTGCCAGCGGCGATCATTCGCTGGCAGGCTGTAGATGCGATTTTCAACCCCTGAAAGGTATATCAGACGCTGTTTTGTTAACAGCGTCTGATATACCTGCTACCTGGTCCTCTGGTGGTCCCTTTTGCTTGGATCGACCACCCGAGGACACAGGTAGCTCTGTAAAGTAGCACCAAGCACCACACTACACTACACTACACTACACCCCGTCACTTATTAACCCCTGATCAACCCCCTGTCATTGATCACCCCCCTGTAAGGCTCCATTCAGACGTCCGTATGTGTTTTGCGGATCTGTGAATCCACGGATCCGCAAAACACGGACACCGGCAATGTGCTTTCCGCATTTTGCGGATCCGCCAATTGCCAGAACTTTATAGAAAATGCCTTTTCTTGTTCGCAATTGCGGACAAGGATAGGACATGTTCTATAGGCTCTACAAAAAATACAGTGTTCGCCCGATCAGGCCTGATCTTGTGCGCACACTTGCGTTCAGTCCGCCCCACCGCAGTGACAGAATTTTTTCCCCCTGATCACTGCAAAAACACTGCGGCGCTATAAAGATCACTTTTGAGGGGCATGGCGAGTTCATAGAAGATTTTTTATTTTTTTGGGCACAAGTTAGCAGAATTTTTATTTTATTTTTTTCCTTACAAAGTCTCATATTACACTAATTTGTGACAAAAAATAAAATCTCCCATGAACTCACCATACCCCTCACGGAATCCAAATGCATAACATTTTTTAGACATTTATATTCCAGACTTCTTCTCACGCTTTAGGGCCCCTAAAATGCCAGGGCAGTATAAATACCCCATAAGTGACCCCATTTTGGAAAGAAGACACCCCAAGGTAATCCGTGAGGGGCATGGCGAGTTCCTAGAATATTTTTTATTTTTTGGCACAAGTTAGCGGAAAATGTTTTATTTTTTTTTTTCTCTTACAAAATCATTTTCCGCTAACTTGTGCCCAAAAAACAGTATTTTAGGAACTCGCCATGCCCCTCACGGAATACCTTGGGGTGTCTTCTTTCCAAAATGGGGTCACTTGTGGGGTATTTATACTGCCCTGGCATTTTAAGGGCCCTAAAGCGTGAGAAGAAGTCTGCCTAAAAATGCCCTCCTAAAAGGTACTCATTGGAATTTGGGCCCCTTTGCGCACCTAGTCTGCAAAAAAGTGTCACACATGTGGTATCGCCGTACTCAGGAGAAGTAGGGCAATGTGTTTTGGCGTGTATTTTTACATATACCCATACTGTGTGTGAGAAATATCTCTGTAAATGACAACTTATAAATTTTTTATATACAAAGTTGTCAATTTACAGAGATATTTCTCTCACCCATCATGGGTATATGTAAAAATACACATTGCCCTACTTCTCCTGAGTACAGCGATACCACATGTGTGACACTTTTTTGCAGCCTAGGTGCGTAAAGGGGCCGAAAGTCCAACGAGTACTTTTAGGCTTTACAGGGTTGCTCACAATTTTGCCCTGCCCAAAATGCCAGAACAGTAAACACACTCTACAAATGACCCCATTTCGGAAAGTAGACACCCCAAGGTATTCGCTGAGGGGCATATTGAGTCCATTAAAGATTGAACTTTTTGTCACAAGTTAGCGGAAAGGGAGACTTTGTGAGAGAAAAAAAATAAAAAACTTCTATGAACTCGCCATGCCTCTCACGTAATACCTTGAGGTGTCTTCTTTGCAAAATGGGGTCACATGTGGTGTATTTATACTGCCCTGGCATTTTAGGGGCCCTAAAGCGTGAGAATCCAAATGCCTAAAAATGCCCTCCTAAAAGATACTCTTTGGAATTTGGGCCCCTTTGCACACCTAGGCTGCAAAAAAGTGTCACACATGTGGTATCGCCATACTCAGAAGAAGTTGGGCAATGTGTTTTGGGTGTATTTTTACACATACCCATGCTGGGTGAGAGAAATATCTCTGTAAAATGACAACTTTGTATAAAAAAATGGGAAAAGTTGTCTTTTAGAGAGATATTTATCTAACCCAGCATGGGTATATGTAAAATACACCCCAAAACACATTGCCCTACTTCTCCTGAGTACGGTGATACCACATGTGTGACACTTTTTTGCAGCCAAGATGCGCAAAGGGGCCCAAAATCCAATGAGTATCTTTAGGATTTCACAGGGCATTTTTATGCATTTGGATTCCAAACTACTTCTCACACTTTAGGGCCCCTAAAATGCGCGGGCAGTATAAATACCCCACAAGTGACCCCATTTTGGAAAGAAGACACCCCAAGATATTCCGTGAGGGGTATGGTAAGTTCATGTAAAATTTTATTTTTTGTCACAAGTTAGTGGAATATGAGACTTTGCAAGAAAAAATAAAATAAAAATAAAATAATTTTCCGCTAACTTGTGACAAAAAATAAAAACTTCCATGAACTCACTATGCCCATCAGCGAATACCTTAGGGTGTCTACTTTCCGAAATGGGGTCATTTGTGGGGTGTTTTTCATTGTCTGGGCATTGTAGAACCTCAGGAAACATGACAGGTGCTCAGAAAGTCAAAGTGCGTAAATTCAAATTTTTGCACCATAGTTTGTAAACGCTATAACTTTTACCCAAACCAATAAATATACACTTATTGCATTTTTTTTTTTATCAAAGACATGTATAACAATAAATTTAGAGAAAAATGTATATAGAAATGTAGTTTTAATTGAAAAATTTTACAACAGAGCGTGAAAAATGTATTTTTTTTGCAAAAATTTCGATCAATTTCGATTAATATATAAAAAAAAAGTTTAAATGTCAACTGCAATGAAATACCACCAAATGAAAGCTCTATTAGTGAGAAGAAAAGGAGGCAAAATTTATTTGGGTGGTAAGTTGTATGACCGAGCAATAAACCGTGAAAGTAGTGTAGTGCAGAATTGTAAAAAGTTGTCTGGTCATTAAGGGGATTTAAGCTAGGGGGGCTGAGGTGGTTAATATGGTTGGATACAGCACACATCCAGTGTAGTGCTCTGGAGAAGGGTACTTTGAAGTCTGGACATTTGCCTCTGTTTTTCCTATGCAAAGTCATCAACTCATTACTTTATTTCACTTTAAAGGGTTAACTTGCACTTATAATACTTAATGCTGTGTAACTGCATATTACAGTTGCAAGAAAAATTATGTGAACCCTTTGGAATGATATGGATTTCTGCACAAATTGGTCATAAAATGTGATCTGATTTTCATCTAAGTCACAACAATAGACAATCACAGTCTGTGTAAACTAATAACACACAAAGAATTAAATGTTACCATGTTTTTATTGAACACACCATGTAAACATTCACAGTGCATGTGGTATAAGTATGTGAACCCCTAGACCAGGGATGTCAAACTCGTGGCCCTCCAGCTGTTGCAAAACTACAACTCCCATCATGCCTGGGCATACTACAGCTATCAGGGAATGATGGGAGTTGTAGTTTTGCAACATCTGGAGGGCCATGAGTTTGACATCCATGCCCTAGACTAATGACATCTCCAAGAGCTAATTGGAGTGAGGTGTCACCCAACTGGAGTCCAATAAATGAGATGAGATTGGGGGTGTTGGTTACAGCTTCCCCTGCCCTATAAAAAACACACACCAGTTTTGGGTTTGCTTTTCACAAGAAGCATTGCCTGATGTGAATAATGCCTTGCACAAAAGAGCTCTCAGAAGACCTACGATTAAGAATTGTTGACTTGCATAAAGCTGGAAAGGGTTATAAAAGTATCTCCAAAAGCCTTGCTGTTCATCAGGTAAGACAAATTGTCTATAAATGGAGAGTTCAGCACTGCTGCTACTCTCCCTAGGAGTGTCAGCTAAAGACTTACAAAAGTATCTGGCATATGCTAACATCCCTGTTAGCAAATCTACGATACGTAAAACACTAAACAAGAATGGATTTCATGGGCAGATACCACAGGGGAAGCCACTGCTGTCCAATAAAACCCATTGCTGCACGTTTACAGTTTGCACCTGAATGTTCCACAGCAGTACTGGCAAATTATTCTGTGGACAGATGAAACCTAAGTTGAGTTGTTTGGAAGAAACACACAACACTATGTGTGGAGAAAAAGAGGCACAGCACACCAACATCAAAACCTCATCCCAACTGTGAAGTATGGTGGTGGGAGCATCATGGTTTGGGGCTGCTTTGCTGTGTCAGGGTCTGGACGGATTGCTATCATCTAAGGAAAAATGAATTCCCAAGTTTATCAAGACATTTTGCAGGAGAACTTAAGGCCATCTGTCCACCAGCTGAAGCTCAACAGAAGATGGGTGTTGCAACAGGACAATGACCCAAAGCATAGAAGTAAATCAACAACAGAATGGCTTAAACTGAAGAAAATACGCCTTCTGGAGCGGCCCAGTCAAAGTCCTGACCTCAACCCGATTGAGATGCTGTTGCATGACCTCAAGAAAGCGATTCACACCGGACATCCCAAGAATATTGCTGAACTGAAACAGTTCTGTAAAGAGTAATGGTCAAGAATTACTCCTGACCGTTGTGCATGTCTGATCTGCTACTACAGGAAACGTTTGGTTGAAGTTATTGCTGCCAAAGGAGGTTCAACCAGTTATTAAATCCAAGGGTTCACATACTATTTCCACCTGCACTATGAATGTTTACATGGTGTGTTCAATAAAAACATGGTAACATTTAATTCTTTGTGTGTTATTAGTTTAAGCAGACTGTGATTGTCTATTGTTGGACTTAGATGAAGATCAGATCACATTTTATGACCAATTTGTGCAGAAATCCATATCATTCCAAAGGGTTCACATATTTTTTCTTGCAACTGTATATGTTTGTTGTAATATATATTGTGTTAATTTACACTGTGTTTGCACAGCAGTGTGGAAAGAGTTAAGGAATACTGAGAGACTTTTGGGACTTTCTAGCTAATACCGGTAATTTTCCACAACTACCATAAGTTATAGAAGAGCACGTTTTGGAGGGGAAAAAATATGTGTTTACCACCAAAACCAGACATACTGACCTTTTAAGTTTTTTCACTCCACTCCTCCCACTACAGGTTTCTAGTTCAGCTAGAAACTGTATATAAGGAGAGCAGTCAGAGCCCCTAGTGTTCTGTATTTAGGGATCAGTGCTTAGAAAAAAGACTCATGCCAGACCACATGGGTGACCAAAAGAAGACGCTGAGAAGGGGATACTCTGCCACAGATCATGGGCCACCAGTCTTTGTCCAGGATATCAGACTTCTTAGAGAAAGACAGGAACAGCTAGCTCAGGCCTTTCCTCAGCATGCACCCTTCTTCTGTCCGGTAGAAGACTGGAAAAGCCAGACCAATGCATTGCCTATATTGTTTTGCACTTAGTTCCTCCATAAAGAAGCACACTTCTGTTGTACCAGCCAATAGCAGCGCTGGCAGGGGACACACAACACTCCTGACCTTGGTGCAGATTGGTGCTTACTGTTTTAGCACCAATCAGCCCCCCCAACTTGAGCCCTCCTGAAGCCCTCCGACTGGTTTTTACCATGCCAGAGCTGCGATTGGACGGTCTGCACTGCTAATTAGAGATGCAGGGGGGAGTTAAAACCTCCCTTGGCCCTCAACCAATATGGCTGCCTGCCGGGCAAAGCAGTTATCTTCCACCAGTCACTATGTGATTAGGTGCAGTGACCATTTTTTGGTACACTGCAGAGGTCGAGAAGTCACTTCCCGCTGCACCGGCGTAGCTTGGGAAGGGGTTAAATAGTAAATACGATAGCTTGAGATCAAAGGTTCAACCCAGGAGATGCAAACCTGCACAGATAATATGAGGTCTCCTGACGAAGCTGTGTGTAGCGAAACGTGTGTCCAGGGTACAACAGACCCTTGGTTGTTTGAGCACTCCATCTCCAAAAGTTAAAATGATGACTATCTAAATGTATGATCATGTCCCCCCTGACTTGTGTACTATATATGTTGTCTGGTGCGGGTTCACATCTCCTAGGTTGAACCTTTGATCTCAGGCGATGGTATTTATTGTTTAATTGTAGCTTAGGCAGGGTGCCCTGAATCTCCTTAAAGATATCAGTCCTGTATGGAGACTTACTGGAATGCCAATGGCCAATGCTTCATGGAAAAACAATATGCAAAGAGGCATCTCCCGAGAAAGAGAACAATCTCACCAGTGCCACCTATTGGAAGTGGCTACCTATGAGTCAAGATCCGACTTTCCAGCAAGCCTTGGGATTTGACAAGGGAATATAGCCAAGCACCCCAAAATAGCTCTCTACGGATGGATAGCTGGCTTGGCTTTATTACCTTGTCAAATCCCTAAGCATGTTGGAAAGTCGGATCTTGACTCCTTGGGAGCCACTTCCAATAGGTGGTGCCTGTGAGATGGTTCTCTTCCCTGGGAGATAACTTTTTGCACATGGAGTTAGCTGCAATATACATTTTGTGTGATGTTCATACTTGGTTGGGGCATATTTACATTCCATAAAATCTATGTTTTTAACCATATTAAACAGACTTATTTTATCCACTTACCAGGCTCTTTATCATTTAAATATATAATATACCCCTTTGGGATACGATTTGTCTTTCTTTTAGGTGACTCATTAAACACACTGGGTGTCTCTTGAAGAGAGATCACATCACCGTTATTTTCACGTTCTTCTTATCCTTTAGAAGAACAGAATTTTTTTTAAATAAAATAAAATATACAGACCCTGTGCATCAGTTATGCACATTTGGCATCTGTTTGATCTTTTTTTCAGAAGAAAAAAATAAAGTACTGCATGCGGGGTCTAAAATAACGTATCTCTGGCGGAAATGGCTCAAATGGATGCCAAATGTGCTTAACTGAGGAACAGGATCCATTTATTTTTATTTTTTTTACAGGATCCTGTGACGGATCAGAAGAAAGGAAAATGGAAAGGAGATGTGAACTCTCTCTAAGTCTGTTTTCTGTATCTTTAGGTATCTGCTGCTGTGTCTTTTAATCACAATTATTAAAGATATCTGTATATTAAAGATCAGGTATTTTTCCAGATATCTGAAAGTGTTTCCTGTGTTCCTGTAGTTAGGAAGATTTAGGGTGCATACTTCTTAAAGAGGACCTGTCATCAATCCCAAAAAAGTGAGCTATTTATATATTCCAGTTAGCTTTCAAATCAGAGTATACTACAGCTGGATTCTACATTGCCCTCAATTATGTATGCTTAGAACAGGAGAGATGAGTCTGACAGAGTAGGTCCTGGGTCCAACACAATTTTGATAAAAAATGTGAGCAAAGAGCTTCAGTAATGCAATGCAGATGTATCCATATTTTCAGTGTTTGCATTGCTTCCGACAGGACAGTGTCTCAATGAGAGCAGAGTGAGACGCCGACACAGAGAAGAGCTTTCTTTGGTAGCGGTTGGGCTCTTCTCTGCGGCACCGGCTCACTCCAGTCTCAGTGAGACGATGTTCCATCGGAAGATATGGTACAGCATGGTCTTGCGAGAAGTCCCCGTTCTCATGAGATCACTCTACATCAGGAGGCTGAGTGACGGAGATCATCACAGCAAGGGGGGACCCTCCCCTAACAAAGATGAGAAGTGACTAACCACACCTCAATTCAGATTGACATGTGTGGTGCCAGAAATCTAGGGGAACATTACTTCAGAAATGAGGGGGGAGGAGGCGCATATTCACAAGTAAAAGTATACCAACTAGAATATATAATGCAAGAGCTAACGTTAGACCAGCGCCTCCAAACTGTCACGGCTGAGGATGGGGAAAACCCTCAGCCGTGCGATGCTGGAAGATGTAGTAGCTGCTCGGCCAGAACGACAGAATTAGGGAGCAGGTCACCTCCTAACACATCCCTAATCCGAGCCTAACTCCTAGCTGCATGAGCCGACCTTGAAGGTAGGAGGGCCCATGCTCAGGAACCTCGGATCCCTACTCACCCTCCGCCGATCCCTGAACTAGGAGCTGGGTAGACCACCTGTTCCTCCTGGATGCGGAGAAACAGGAGTCTAAAACTGGCTGAGCTGCAATGGGATGTAACCACAAACAGACTATGGATATGGCAGGAGAGTGAAAGACTTCCACCTCTACCTGCCACAGACACACTGACTGGATCCCTGGACACAAGTGCTGGCAGTCCACACACAAACATAAAAGGACACAGCACACATAGACACACAGGGACCCAGAACCATAGCTGCAATAATAACAGACACCACATAGACATAAACGTAACATCACATAAACATATAGTATCACAATTTATGACCACAAGGGTAGCCCTCACTGGCAGATGGTATATGGGACCAGGAGAGTGCCTCCAGCTTACTACAAGGCTGGAGTACCCCTCAGAACTCAGGTCTCAACTGAGGTTAAATAGCCCATGTAGCCACACCCACGCAGACACACCCAGTGCTCACAGACTAGGAAGGGAATTAACCCTTCACACACCAGGGAAGGGAAGACAGCAACTAAAAGGGGAATACACACAATAAACCCCGTGCACACCAGACAAGGAAAGTGCACACAAACACACGTTGCCAAAGACAACCGCATGCATGGACAGCGAGCCGCCCAGCAAACAGCTCAGGCTGCTCCACTGCCCAACAACCACAAGTTGCCAGCGGCAACCACACGTGAGGCAAGATACTAGCCCTCACCTGTGGTTGACAACAATACCAGACCGCGGGCAAATGCATGCGGGTCCCAAGGAGTCACGACCATGACCATGGTCGTGGCACAAACAAAATAAAATAAGGTACAGATGCATAGTACCACAGCTGCAACGCAAGAGCAAACAAACAGTATATACAGCAGCACAATGCTCCATGCACAAAGACATATTCAAACAAAGGAAACATGGATAAAAGTAGAGTGCATTATTTCTATATTTACCATATGAAAAAGCACTTTGCAAACATTTTTGTTCAAAATTGTGTTGGGCCCATCTACCAGCAACAAGGTGGCTTACAGCAGATGGGACCTACACTATCAGACTCATCTCTCCTGTGCTAAGCCTACTAAATTTAGGGCAATGTAGATGTCATCTATATTATACTCTGATTAAAAGGCCAACTAGAACATATAAATATCTCCCTTTTTAGATTGGCGATAGGCCCTCTTTAAAGGTGTCTTTAAATTTGCCTGCCATAAGGATTGGGAGAACAGACTTGACTTTGCAGTTGGCAAATCAAAGAGAATAATCTCTAAACTGGTAAATCCACTGAATTCCACAGGCTTGGTGGGTTAAGGTAAATCAATAGATCAAGGAGTAAATCAATAACTCATCTCTATTGCTGACCTACATCTTAAGCTTTAAAAGGTTATGGATGCCTTTGGCATGGAAAAAAAATATTTTTGCATAGGTTAGTGGTTACATTGAGTAAAAAGGAAAAAGGTTGCAAGCTGCAATCTTCTTTCCTTTATTTATTTTCAGATCCCCTGATGTGCAGTTTGCAATCTGCTCCTGGTTTCAGACTTTTCTAACATGGATATGTCCCTCCCATGTTCAGGATGCTGCTGTCTTCTCTAGCCCTTATGTATGAGCACAGCTTTATTCTTGGATAGATTTAGGCTTCCACAGCTCATGAGGTATCTCTTCTAACGTGCACTGCGAGGGACTGATGCTGAAGAGTATGCGATTCTCCATCCCCTGCAGTTTGTAGTGACTTGTCCCCTGTAGTAATACATGCTGTGTGTCCAGGATGCTGCTGTCTTCTCTAGCTCTCATGTATAAGTATAGCTTCATTCCTAGATTTCTCCTTCTACAGCTAATGAGGTATCTCTTCTCACTTGTAATGACAACCACTGGTGCTGAAGAGTATGCGATTTTCCTCCCACTGCAATTTGTAGTGATCTGTCTCCCCTCGTAATACATAGTACATACTGTGTATCCAGGATGCTGCAGTCTTCTCTAGCTCTCATGTATCAGCAAAGCTTAGTTCCTGGATGGATTTCTTCCACAGCTCATGAAGTATTACTTCTCACTTCTACTGACAGCCACTGATGTATAAGATTATGAGATTTTCTTCCCCCCTGCAGTTTGTTGGAACCTGCCCCCTTAGAAATACATGTTGTGTATCCATGATAATGTCTTGCCTCTGCACACTGTCTTGTATGTGCTTTCCTTCCTATCATTAGCCAATGTGAGCTGCCCTCCTTGGATGCTTTTCTCCCTCTCCACACTCTGATCTGCCGTGCATAACGTCCTTCCCCTCCCTGCAGCTAACTCAAACACTGACAGAGAGTGATGTCAGAAACAGAATAAGAACTGTGATGAAGTTATGTCAGATTCAGGAGCCCTAGTGACTAGGTGAAGGAATTAGACTCTGAAAAATAAAATGGTAGGCAATTTGTCCCGCACCTCTGTCCCTACCTACTTGCATGGCCTGTCCTAACTGACGAGGTACAACTTTTTTAGGCAGTCCCTAGCTTAGATACGTGCAGGGGCCTAAAGAGTGCTAGAGTAACACGTAACAGGGTCAGGGAAGCAAAGGTCAAAGCCAGGAGGTCACGCAGGTACACAAGGGAAAACTCAATAGCAAGGTCAACACAAAAGTCAGAAGCCGAGAGGTCACGTCCATTCCAAGGAGGTAACAAGGTCGAGGTCAGAAACAAAGCCGATGTCCAAACACAATAGCAGTAACTATAAGAAAAGTGGCCAACAGGCTGCCTGTTTAAATAGCCCAGACTGGTGAGTCACATGACGTGGCCAGCATAACGTGACTCGCATAACTCAGCCCAACATAGACGAGTGCTGATCATCATTATCGGCGCTCAGCTCTCCTGCTGCTTGTTGTCTAGGGCAGTGTTTCCCAACCAGTGTGCCTCCAGCTGTTGCAAAACTACAACTCCCAGCATGCCTGGACAGCCTTTGGCTGTGCGGGCATGCTGGGAGTTGTAGTTTTGCAACAGCTGGAGGCACACTGGTTGGGAAACACTGGTCTAGGGGACAGAGGACGCCAGCCACGCAGAGGAGGCATGTGCGGCCGGATCCTCCCCGCCCCCTGGTCCTCATGGAGATGAGGACGACGCCCACATCCTCGCTAAGCTTTGCACGTGGAATGCTGCCGGCGCTGCGAAGGGAGAGTGCGCCGCCGGCTCCCCGTGATACCACCATACAGTGTCTCCATGCAGAACAATACTACGATACACAGTGGTACAATATGAATTCGTACATTTCCATGTACAGTATTACATAAGTGATTATGATCATTATACAGGGCTGTGGCATAGGATGGAAGTACATAATGAATGGTAAATAAATCAATATTTGCATAGGTACCACTGACGAGCAAAAGGCGAGCATCCACTACAGCTTCAAACGTGAGACTACCATAATTTTATAGACAATCTTCTTGGCTATCTCTTACATAAATTGGACTTGCAACTATTTAGCATATGATTCGTTATACAGATTCTTCTTATGTAACTGCTTTGTTACTGTTTTGCTCCTAAAATTCAAATTTTTTTATTATTTTGTTAGTATTTTCTAAATTCACCTTTGGATTTCAACACTGCCTGAATCCTTCTGGGCATGCTCTCGATCAGATTCAAGCATGTCTCCACCGAAATCTGTTCCCAGGTCTCTTCCACACGTTCCCAATGTTGGTGCATACTGGTCAATTCCCTTGGCAACGAATACAGATATTTCTTCACCTCTACTCACAAGTGTTTGATTGGGTTGAGGTCTGGGGACTGAGCGGGCCGATCCAGCACCTCTACTTCATTGTCATTGAACCATTTCTTTGCTAATCTCTACGTATGCTTTGGGTCATTGTCCTGCTGGAACACTATGTCGTCCTTTTCATACCCATAGTACTCGAGTGTATGAAGTAACTCGTCTTGTAGGATACTTACATATAGCTCAGCATTGAAACCACTATTGATCCTGGTCAAGTATCCAACACCTTTGGCTGCAAAACAACCCTATATCATCAGGCTTCCTCAACCGAACTTGACAGTTCCTTCAATTTCTCGATCCTTTAGCCCCCTTATCTCTTGTTTCTTACAGACCTATTAGCACCCATCAGAGCCCAGTCCATTGACTTTTTTCCATCGCTCCAAATCACCCGTTTCCAATCTTCTACTGTCCACTGTTAGTACTTTTTTGCAAACTCAAGCCAATGCTTCTAATGATGATGTTGAAGTCTAGGCTTCTTCATGGTTTTTCGGGCCACCATTCTGACACCAGACCTGAGTAATGCATGTCATACGGTGCTTTCATGGACGTCTCACTATTACGATCCGTACGAGCCGCCTCCACAGCAGTGTTTGTCTCGCCAGAACTGTAATGAGCCGACTTGTTGACTCCGATATTTTGCCTGAACATTCACCTCTTGGCTTTGGAATGGATGGATGGACTTCATTTCGTATTCTTCCAACTGTCATGACACTCACATGATGCAGTTTAGCAATTTTCTCGGCTGAGATACCGCTATCGATGAGCTGGATGATGCGGGATCTATTTTCATGGGAAATCATCTTCGTGGTTGTTCCTGGGATTTAACCTAATGACACGCTATTAGGGAATGTGAGAACAGGTTGCAATTTATAGTATACAAGAAGAAAAAGATTGTTCCACCACTAGGAGCAAAACAGTAACAATACAGTTACATGACAATAATCTGCATAACTAATCATATGCTAAATAGCTGCAAGTCCAATTTATGTATGAGATAGCCGAGATGATTGTATATAAAAAGATGGTAGTCTCACGTTCCAAGCTGTCGTGGATGGTGAGACATGGAGCCTGAAAGTCAAAAGTTCTAAATATTGTTACCCTTTTGCTCGTCAGTGTAAATGCAAACTATACTGTAAACTACAGCAACAGAAACCAGTAGGGAAAGCTTTTGGTTAAGGAGTTTGCTGATTGCAACATTAACCGCGTGTGGTTAGGGCAAACTGTCAGTTCTCAAGGCTGGATGCCGTAATTTCCCCTTTTACATGTATGGATTTTCTCCTATGAAAACCTATGGTGAATGAACCTGTGAAATGTGTGTCATGTCCATCCTTAGCCATATTTTCCTATCAACAATACAACCAAGACCCGCACTGGGGAACAAAGAAGCATGGTCTCCATCACCCTGTGTACAGGTCCTGTTCTTCTGGAGAGGGATCTGAATGGTTATAGGGTCACCCAGATCGTTTTACCATATTCTTCTAAGATAAGGGATAATAAATTGTCCACATTTTAGATTCACATTTTTGTTCTAAAATAAGGAGTAACTGAAAGTTTCGCTACAGACCATGCTCCCCAGAAATTAAAGGGTTAGGTCATTGAGAACAGCTATACAGGAGCTCTATAACTGATACACCGGAGCTCTAACTGATACACAGGAGCTCTATAACTGATACACCGGAGCTCTATAACTGATACACCGGAGCTCTATAACTGATACACAGGAGCTATATAACAGATACACAGGAGCTCTGATATTTTAATTTATAGGGAAGACAACTGAGTAGAGAATGACAAAAGTAAACCTGTTTAAGAAGGACAATAAAATAGAAGGGCAGTGAGGAGATGGTAAGCTTGTAGGTCATTAATGGGTTATGGAGAAGAGTAAAGTGGCCATATGAGATCTAAGAACTCCCCATCTAAAGACCTAAGGAATGTTTGTCCTTAACTTCAAAAAATTCCACAGAAGACATCTTTCAGGCTTCCTCAAGATCCAGCTTGTCCCAAAAAGTCAAGCCTGTTCTTGAAAAATGACCATCACATACCCTTTTAAAGCCATCTGTCTACTCTTTGTACTCCTATGGCTTCTACCTATAATGACTTCAATAAGACATCTGAGAACCAATTTTCCATCAAAGTTGCCTGAGGGTACTGAACTCCATTGTCAGGGCAGGAGCAGGTAATGAGTTTGACCTGGACATACCATTATAGATCATAGGAGATAGCACAAGCTGTCGTTTTGACTTGTCCAAACTATTCCGTTATAATGTGCTATGTCTATGAAAAATATAACTGATCCACCGGAGCTCTATATCTGATCCACCGGAGCTCTATATCTGATCCACCGGAGCTCTATATCTGATCCACCGGAGCTCTATATCTGATCCACCGGAGCTCTATATCTGATCCACCGGAGCTCTATATCTGATCCACCGGAGCTCTATATCTGATACACAGGAGCTCTATAACTGATACACCTGAGAAATATAACAGATACACTAGAGCTCTATAACAGATACACCGGAGCTCTATAACTGATACACCGGAGCTCTATAACTGATACACCGGAGCTCTATAACTGATACACCGGAGCTCTAAAACTGATACACCGGAGCTCTAAAACTGATACACCGGAGCTCTATAACTGATACACCGGAGCTCTATAACTGATACACCGGAGCTCTATAACTGATACACCGGAGCTCTATAACTGATACACATGAGCTCTATAACCGATACAAAGGATTTAATTTATAGGGAAGACAACTGAGTAGAGAATGACAAAAGTAAACCTGTTTAAGAAGGACAATGAAATAGAAGGGCAATGAGGAGATGGTAAGCTTGTAGGTCATTAGTGGATTATGGAGAAGAGGCCATATGAGATCCAAGAACTCCCCATCTAAAGACCTAAGGAATGTTTGTCCTTCACTTAAAAAAATGCTACAGAAGACATCTTTCAGGCTTCTTCAAGATCCAGCTTGTCCCAAAAAGTCAAACCTGTTCTTGAAAAATGACCATCACATACCCTCGTAAAGCCATCTGTCTGCTCTTTGTACTGCTATGGCTTCTACCCATAATGACTTCAATAAGACATCTGAGAACCAATTTTCCAACAATGTTGCCTGGGGGTACTGAACTCCATTGTCAGGGCAGGAGCAGGGAGTGCGTTTGACCTGGACATACCATTATAGATCATAGGAGATAGCACAAGCTGTCGTTTTGACTTGTCCAAACTATTCAGTTATAATGTGCTATGTCTAGGAAGAATATGCTTGAATACATTTCTCCTGCAATGAACGAGATGTGCCAATTCTTGGTTGATGGACTGCTTGTGATGAGTATTAGTTGTGTGTTCACATAGGCATCAGGAGCCTCCATGGGCTGTTTTGCTGGAGCTACACTTGTCGTCCAATTCACCGGAGCCCATCTGTGAATATTTGGATTCGAATGTAGATGGAAGCCTAATGTGAAAATAGACCTAACCCGGCAGATAATGAATTATCATCACTCTTGGTCAACCTTCAGCTTCCCTACAGTTAAGTTTACAATCTTTAGAAATATGAGTATTTCTGTCTGACCTCTGGTCTTTAAGGTGGACTTATTACCACTTGAAAACCAACAAAAACTAGCTGTGCATCTCCTTGGTATTTGCCCTTAGGTACTTTCTGAAGTGATGTTCACCTTGATGTTTTGTATTCTTGGTTGCCCACCCTCATGTTCTCTGCATCTCACTTTAGGACTGGTTTAGGACTGGTTTCCCTCCTCATTGCTCTCCTGCTCAAGTTTCTTAGTCCTTACACGTCACAACATTCCTAATGGAGAGAAAGGATTATCTCCACTGGGTTATCTTCATAGGGTTATCTCCTTGGGGTTATCTCCACTTATAATGATCCTGATCATTTCAAGACATCTCCAAAACCAAATCTCTGATACATTTTACAACTGATGTAAAAAATTATAATACATTGTAACAGTGTAAAACACAATTATACATGATAAGATTATAAATAGAATAGGGGAACTGACTGTAACCACTCCACAGATCCAAGTAGGGTTATGGTTTATATGGTTATGTTCCACTGTCACCGGCACCACCTCAGCTGCTCGATCTGTGGACCTTACCCAACTGGCCAACCTCTTAGCTCGGACATATGTGTCAAATAATCTGTGTATTTAGCTGTACATGAATGACGTGACTCCAATGGCAGTAGTATTCATCGCTGTAGATAAGGATAGACAACTAGGTTGTGTTTCAAAGATGGTATGTTTCGCACTTAATATGACGGGCACAGTGGCTGGTGTGGTCTACGGTCATGTGTGGATGCAGGTGCGCTGTTCCACACGGGCTCCATGACAAGGTGGTACTGGGGTTCAAAATTTTTAATTTTATTTTATTTTATTTTTTTTATTCATGGTAATGCAAATGGATCCGTTTTGACTTTACATTGAAAGTCAATGGGGGACGGATCCGTTTGAAAATTGAGCCATATAGTGTCAAATTCAAACGGATCCGTCCCCATTGACTTCCATTGTAAGTCTAGACGGATCCGTTTGCCTCCGCACAGCCAGGCGGACACCCGAACGCTGCAAGCAGCGTTCAGGTGTCCGCCTGCTGAGCGGAGCGGAGGCTGAACGCCGCCAGACTGATGCATTCTGAGCGGATCCGCATCCACTCAGAATGCATTAGGGCTGGACGGATACGTTCGGGGCCGCTTGTGAGAGCCTTTAAACGGAACTCACAAGCGGAGCCCCGAACGCTAGTGTGAAAGTAGCCTTACTGGGATAATGAGTCAAGTGCCACATACCAAAAACAGACCCTACGGGTCCCTATAAGGGGCCAATTTCCTCAGATGAAAAATCGGCAGATTTTAAAGGCCATGTACACCTTCAGACGCAATTTTTTTATGATTGCATTTTTATCATTTTGGGCAAAAAAAACAAATTTTTTCAATTGGTCTTTATAAAAAAATATTGAGCCGTTCTGTCACACAGGGTTAACTTTTTCTAGCTGTGTGACTGGTACTTTCACTTTCGCTTTGTGCCTTGGTCACAAGGCGTGTATGAGATCAGTAGTGAGTAGACGACTCCATATTATACAAACTGATCTATAACGAGGAACACTACTTTCTATAGCATGTGAAAAGATCAGAAAGGACAATAAAACAAGTTATTTGTCGCTCATCTTTAAATCGTTCATACTCATTACATCACACGATTCTCGTTCTCTTTCGCTTGCATGCACGAGAATTCGCTCCGTGTAATAGGGTCTTAAGAGGTCATGAACACTAAGGCTACTCTCACATCAGTGTTTTTGCTGTACGGTTTTGAGATCTGGCAGGTAATCTCAAAACCACAGCAAAATGCTTCCGTACTAATAATACAACTGTCTGCATCCGTTCAGAACGGATCCGGTTGTATTATATCAAAAATGAAGAAACTGGATCTGGCACTAAAACCAATGAAAGTCACTGGGGGAGGTATATCAAGACTGGCAGATCTATCCGCCAGTCTTGATCTCCCTGCACTGGCGTGAGATGCGCCTAATTTATTAAGAGGCAGAAGCCTCTTAATAAATCAGGCACATCTCTGCCCTGCTGTGCGCCAGAAAGTAAAGTCTATTTCAGCTACAGGCTGGCATAGACCTCAGCTATAACTTCCGCTACTTTCTGGCGAAACTTATAGCAAATGCTGTGGCGGTGCGAAGCCACACCTCCCTCCACAAAGCCATGCCCCTTTTGCCACACCTAGATGCCGTGCGCCTTAAAGTGCGGCTTTTTAACTCGGCTTTATAAATGCCTCCCACTGTTTCCGAAAAAAAAACTGGTCTGGCACCATGACTTACATGGTTTTTGGTGCCGGATCCGGCTTGTTCAGTTTCTCGCTTACAGCAATTTTGTGTCCTGCATGGGTACGCAACAAACCGGAACAGAATGCATTCTGGTGCACTCTGTTCTGGTTTGTTCAGTTTTGTCCCCATATGACAATGAATGGGGAAAAAACAGAAGTGTTTTCCTCTGCTTTTGAGACCCTCTGCCGGATAAGAAATTAGCTATAATGAGTGTTTATAAGGTCAGAGATAAGGAGCCTGTTAGGTGAGCGGGCTGACGGAAGAGAGAGAAAATTCAGATCCTGCTATTAGAGCATCACAGCATTGTACAGAAAAAAAAAAAGGGCTCCATATTTTTTTATAAAGACCAATTTAAAACATGATTTTTAGCTCAAAATGAGCAGAATGCAATAACAAAAAAAATGCACCCAAAGGTGTACATAACCTTTAAGATATGTTTAGATGTCCTCATAAGGAGAGAAGAAGAACCTAACACAGAACAGGCCATAACTGCGGACATTTTTATCCTTCACTACCTTTGTACAAGAGGGTCCTGGCAGGGGACTAATGACTGTTTTGTCTTTACGCGCCTTATGGCTCGGAGAGAACTACAATTCCACTGTATTAAACTCGATAACAAAGGAGGAGTTTTTCTCACAGAGACTAGTGAGATATCTGTAAAGAAGGAGACATGTAGTGCCTCAAGCTTCAGTGATGCATCAAGTTCCTAGAAACATACTGGTTCAACCAGCAAAATATCTAAGTCGTGTAAAGGTCATCATGCACATGATTCCAGCAGGACTGGCCAACCATCCACTGTGTATGGGATGTCTCAACTTTCCCCTGACACCTATGTTGGGGGAATACAAGGATCTACAGCAGCTCAGGCCTCTCTCCTCATTGAAAACATGCTCTGGCTAGCTGAACATAAATGCATATGGGGGGGGGGGGGGGGACAGGAGGAATAGCTGTCAGCCAAATGACCGCTGTAGTTTTAGGTCTTCATCTAAAAGTCTTGAAAGGTTCTCCTGGACTTCTGCCTCTGTGCGCGGACCCTCTTTACTTGTGGTGGTCCAAGGAATGCATCCTGACCTCAGTAGAAAGAAATATTCCCCCTTCAGGATGCAGATTATTTCTCTATACGACCAGGGTCATACCAGTAAAGAAACCAAGAAGACCCTCTCCTGATAGCTGGACCTTAGGCAAATGAGGTTCTTTGGGAATGACAGAGTCCTCCTGACTTGGCCACAATGGCGTTTTCAACTAACCTCTGTAATATGATTGAAGTCTGGAGATAAGTGATGACCACCTCTGCAACATTTGTACCATCAGGTCTTATAGGAACTAAAAGAGATTGCACCTTTTCTAGTCTGCACATGGTCATGTTTCTCCGGTGGAGCCACCAGCCTGGCCTGTAGCTTCGTACCTCTGATGTCTGGAACTTCCGTTCTGCGCTGTTTGCTTTGATAAAGTGCTCTTTTTTGGCGAGGCGATATTCTTCAAAGTCAGATGGCACCAGACCGGATCTTCTACATCTAAAAATAGCAGCAGACAAATCAATGAAAAGCTGTCACAACAAGGTCTGAGAGCCGTGACAAGAGCATTCACACACGCCATTACATAAGGATGCTCGATAATTATTAGCCGCTACATCGCACGCAATATCCGTGGACATGGTCTGGGTACACATGTGCTAGCATATAGACTGGAGCCTTTAGGGGAACCTATAGATAACCTCTATGGGGGGCCGGCTGCAGCACATACCTTAGTATCCCAACAATGTATCACTCTGTCGCTTATAACACAATCCCATAAGGGTTCGGCTACACGACTCCAAGTCGGAGAAAAATCGTGCGGCACAAAAACATGTGTTGTCGCATGACTATTTTAGGACTGTGATTCCGGCAAGTTGTAGGCAAGCGTCAGACGCAAAAAATCCAGATATGTCCGACCTTGTGTCGTAAGTCGCGTGACTTTTCCCTCATTGACTATAATAGAAGTTGTGGTCAAGGCTCCGGGGGGAGTGTGGGAACGAAGGAGGAGACACCGGACGTGGTGGGACCTAACTGGCTAGTGGTGTGCCTTTAGCCATGTGACGCGGGTAGCCAAAAAAGGGGGCTAACCCGGGGAGTCTGAGTTGAGAGTGAGACTGGAGATGAGGGAGGGTCGGGTGGGACACTGCACGAGCCGCGATGCCGACACCTGGGATGAGAGCATGGGGCCGGCTAAATACCCTACGCCCCTCCCACAAATGCAGGCTGGGAATCCAGCCTGCCATACTTGTGGTCAAGGCTCCGGGGGGAGTGTGGGAACGAAGGAGGAGACACCGGACGTGGTGGGACCTAACTGGCTAGTGGTGTGCCTTTAGCCATGTGACGCGGGTAGCCAAAAAAGGGGGCAAAACATGGATTTAGGCAGTTTATTGATTTGAGAATTTATAAGACCAAACTGGAGAAAGCTTTGGCGATCTCGACCCGTGGATGTGGGATGTAACGGGAGAAACATGAAGATTGCCATCGTCCCATTTTTCGTATGACGTGAGCGGGAACGCCATGTTTGGAAGCTGCGGATGCGGCCCCTATCCGGAAAGAGTGCCCGGAGATGGAGGCAGCATGGAACCCCAGACCTGAAACTATGGAGCGAATGTGCCTGATGAATTGCGCGGATGTCATTGGAAGCACGGGGAAAGGCAGTAAGGGGCTGTCGGGAGTTCTCTCGTGGAGAATGGAGAGTAGCTGATTGAATACCGACACTGGGCACCAAGGATTGGACGAATTGAAATACTCGATCTGGACCGGTGGACCGACTTGGGAGGTTTTGGAGGAAAGTAGAGAGAAGGTGAAGTGGTCTGAACTGCGGCGTAGCTGACTGATTGCTGGCCCTGGGTTCTGGGCTGAGGTGCAGCAGAATTCCCCAGGCCTGAGGAACCCATAGAAGCTGAGATAGAGGGCAGCTTTGAGGATCAGACTTCGGAAAGGGCCAAAAGGACTGCCATCTAGGGCGGCAGAAATTTTTTGGAATAAATCCCCTGTGACTGGTTGTCTGGAGGGAGTGGAAGGAGAAGAGAGCTTCTGGATGCCTCTCAAGGCCGCCTTGACCGCCTGGGAGGAAAAGAAAGAGGTGTGACTGGGGTGACTAATCATGTGGTGGTGCTGGATGCCCGCTAGGTAAAGTCTGATGGTGTTGTGGGACAATCGGAGCTCTTTGTTGCAGTATGCCAGGAAGGCCAGGATGAAAGAGACTCTGTCCCTGTCCCCCCTGGGATGAAGGTGTGCGAACCGCCTGAAGGTGTTCCACCCCGTGAGATAGTTGCGGGCTGAATTGACCGAGAGTGACCTGCGGATGAGACCGTGGGCTGCGGAAATGTACTCCTCTAGTCCATGATCAGGGCTTCGAACCCTGGTGGGTTGATCCCGACTCTCTGTGCTCCCGGCATGACCTGAAAAAACAAATTGAAATTTAAACGGGACAGAGCATCGGCTGCGGTATTTTTCTTTCCCTCTATGTGTCTGCAGGTGACATGAAAATTGTTCTGGAGAGACAGCCAGGTGAGCTTACGGACCAGACGCATGACCTTCGGTGAACTGGACCTACCCCTGGCGAGGATGTCGACGACTGCCTGGTTGTCGGTCATGAAACACACCGGCCTGTTACTCCATGACTGCCCCCAGATGAGAGCGGCTGCGACTATGGGGTAGACCTCGAGTAGGGGAGAGGACCTGGCAGCCTCCTGGTCTGAAGAGACCTGCGTGGGCCAAGGGCCCGCAAACCATTGGTCCCCGCAGATGGCCCCGAAACCGAGAGAAGCCGCAGCATCGGAGAAAACCAAGGGGGAGGCATCATCCCACTGAGGAACGAAGAGGGAGATGCCATTCCAACTGGACAAGAATAGGGACCACATGGCCAGATCTGCCAACGCATCGCGTCCGAGGTAAATGAGGGCATGCTGATCAGAGGCTGTTGGGAGGAGTCTGAGCAGGCCGGCGGTGAATGATCTGCCCTGTGGCATGATCCTGGCGGCAAAGTTGAAGGACCCCAACAGAGACTGGAGTTCCAACTTTGACACCGTGCGGGTACCCACAAGCCTGGCCACCGAGTCCTTAAGCCTACTTAGTTTGTCCAGGGGAAGGCTGGCCTCCATTTTGACTGTGTCCAGGGTGATGCCCAGAAAGGTGATTACCCTGGAGGGGCCTTCCACCTTCGCTGGGGCCACTGGAACTTTCAGGCGATCGAACAGGCTGAGGAGGCTGACCAGCCTGTCCGGGGCATGCTCAGGCTGCTCGATGAGCAAGAAGTCGTCCAGATAGTGGATGACCCTCGGGCAGTGGACGTGATTGACCAGGACCCAGTGAAGAGCTTGGGCGAACTGGTCAAAGAGCCAAGGACTGCTCTTTGACCCGAACGTCAAGCGGGTGGCAAAATAATATTTTGCCCTCCATTTGATGCCGTAGAACTTCCACAGGTGGGGCAGGATAGGCAACAACTTGAAGGCATCGGAGATGTCCGCTTTTGATAACCAAGCTCCTGCCCCGACCTGTAAGATGAGCTCCACGGCCTCGTCCAGTGAAGAGTACTGCATGGAGAATTTGTCCGACGGGATCAGGGAATTTAGGCTGGGGATGCTGGACGCATGAGGAGCGGACAGGTCGTAGATCAATCTCTTTTTATTAGATGATTTTTTGGTCACCAAACCTATGGGGCTGACTCGGTACACAGGGAAAGGGGACTCAGCAAATGGACCGATCATGAAGCCCTTCTGTAACTCCGCCTCCACCCCGGGATCCGCAAGAGAAGAGAGAAGGTTGGGGCACTCATGAGTGGACTGTGGAAGGGTGACTAGCCCTGTATGGAACCCCTCCGTAAAACCCTGTTTGAGGAACAGGAAAAAACTGGGGTCATGATGTTGCTGGAGGAGGGAGAGTAACAGGTCAATGTTGACCCCGCCTAGTCATGGGCGTTTGGCCGTGCGTTGGGAACAAGAGGACTGAGGGTGGGCCCTAAAACAAATGGAGCAGATGTGCAAGGCTTTGCACTTATCGAAACTGCAGAAACCCAGGTTGAAATTATTGCAGATCTGATTCTTCCCTAGGAAGGTGATGGGACGACCTAGTTTGTCCGTGGCGGGGTTGGGTTTCTGCGCTCCGGAGCTGAACAATGGCCTGGCAGGGGATGGGTTAGGGACATGGGGGCACCAGTCAGAAGAATGGAGAACTGACTGGCAACCGGCACAAGCAGGGGGGCGAAATGCCTGCAAAAGATCTCCATGTCCAAAACCGCCCAGTTGGTGACATGCTGGTGCTGGAGGAACGCTGCTGCCGCTTTGGCGGAGAAGGACCGGTGATATTCATAAAATGCGGAACCGCCATATTTGTATCCCAACTCAGTGACCTTGTACATGTATATGTCCAGTTCCTCCCTGCGGTAGGGATGAATGGAACACACGATGTCCCGGTACAGGCTGAAGGTCAGCATAAACTCAGGGATGGTTAGCTTCTTGTTGAGGCGGACGTCTTTGTACCTCAGTACCACTGACACATCACCGCAGGCGATTGTCCGGTTTTCGACCGTGTCATGGGTGGAGATCAGGATGGCGGCCAAATTGATGTCCTTCCCTGCCAGGATATCCCACCTGATGTTTTCTGGTATGAAGAAAGCGGGGGCGATGTCGGGCGAAGCAAGGCTCGTACCTGGGGTGTTAGCGTAGGAGGTTGATGGAACAGCTTCGGGCTCTGCGGGAGGAGGAGGCGTGGCAATCGTGTTCTCGACGGCCTGGAGCCTGGAGTCGATGTGCGATATGGAAGATGCCAGGTTGTTGATGGTTGCATGGAGTTGGGTTAAGGAGAGCTGAATAGTTGACATGGAGACCAGGTCTTCAGCGGCTCCAGGTGGTTCGGGAGCCCTGGGTGACTGGGGAAAGAGCAGGTGATACAATTCCGCCTTTCGCGCTGATGCCGAGTGGCGGATCCCTTTCCTTTTGAGCTCGGCGACCAGCCTGGGGATGGTCCAGTGTCTGTAGGACGCGCGGCTGGCTGCCTCGGAGACCGCTGATTCTGGGATGGACATTGAGTCCTCAATGTCCGAAACGTGGGACATGGTCTCGGGGAGAGGGCACGCCGTTTGATTCGGACCCTGTTGGGAGGATCTGAATTGAAAAGACAAACTCATGCAAGAGAACCCCCAGAAGGGGGAAAAACAGGGAAAAAAAATAAATAAAAATTCTTACCTTGGGCCCAGCGGAACTTGGGGTGGAAAAGGGGAACCTGGGAATGAGCAAGAAAGAACCCGGGAAGGTCCGCAGGGAGGGTGAGACTTGCACCTCGTAACCTGGGATTGGTGAGTGAGGTGGAAATTTAACAGGTACCTGCGTGGAGAGGTATACCAACAACATTTCTGAAAATGGAACTTACGCGGATGACGATCAGGAAAAGAACGAGACCTGAATGGGGAAGGAAAGAAATGACAACCTGAGCGGGTCAGGAATTACACGAGAGTGATGGAACGTGCCGGATGATCGGACTGAAGACCCCATGGTGTGCCAGGAGATGGTTGCTGGAGAAGAAGAAGACGGTGCCATGGCCGAGTGGCCCTTGTGAAGCCGTGATGGCAAGATAAAAACGAGAATGGAGGTGAGTGAAAGATGAAACAAGAAAAACAAAAAGGCCTGCGCGTGAGAAGAAGCAAGAGCTGTTTGACAGGTGACTGGAAGGAGTTGGGTCCCGTGAAACAAACCGAAGGCCGAGATACCTCTGGTGATGAGGCCTCAAATGTGCCAAAGTGGACTCCTACCAGAGCGACGGCCAGTGAGGCGACATGACCCGCGCATGGTGGCAACGGAGAGACACACGGGACCCGTGTGTGGGAGGTGAAGAGCCTGACCGTGATACGTATACAAGGCAGGAGAGAAGGAGTGACAGGATGGTGAGAGACGAGTTGAAACGTGGGTGTGACAAGACAGGTGAAGGCCCTAACGGGGAAGGCCATGGAAGTGAGTGAGTGTGGGAGTGTCAGGCGACCGGCCCTGAAACTCCGTGCGTGATGGGAAGGAGACGAGAACGGGGCCTGACAGGGCAGGTGGACATGAAACCTGAACGTGCCAGGTGAACAGGACATGAACAGTGACGGAAAACGACAAGAACCTGAACGTATCAGGTGACAGGACATGAAGTGAAACCGAACGTGACAGGAGACAGGACATGAAGCGAACCTGAACGTATCAGGTGGCCGGACATGAAGAGTGACCGGACAGGAAGGGAGCCTGGATTCAAGGTGACTGGACAAGAGGAAAACCTGAGCGAGTCAGGTGACAGCACACGAAAATGAGCCTGAACGTATCAGGAGACGGGACATGAAGACGGGCCTGAACGTATCAGGTGATGAAACGAGGAGAACCTAACATGATGGGTGACCAGACATGAAACGAACCTGAACGTATCAGGTGACTGAACACGAAACGAACCTGAACGTATCAGGTGACTGAACACGAAACGAACCTGAACGTATCAGGTGACTGAACACGAAACGAACCTGAACGTATCAGGTGACTGAACACGAAACGAACCTGAACGTATCAGGTGACTGAACACGAAACGAACCTGAACGTATCAGGTGACTGAACACGAAACGAACCTGAACGTATCAGGTGACTGAACACGAAACGAACCTGAACGTATCAGGTGACTGAACACGAAACGAACCTGAACGTATCAGGTGACTGAACACGAAACGAACCTGAACGTGTCAGGTGACTGAACACGAAACGAACCTGAACGTGTCAGGTGACTGAACACGAAACGAACCTGAACGTGTCAGGTGACTGAACACGAAACGAACCTGAACGTATCAGGTGACTGAACACGAAACGAACCTGAACGTATCAGGTGACTGAACACGAAACAAACCTGAACGTGTCAGGTGATAAGGCGGGAAAAAACGGACCTGAACGTATTAGGTGACAGGACGTGAAGAGTGAAAAAGACATGACGAGAACTTACTCAGGTGACAGGACACGAAAAAGAAACATATCAGGGGACGGACACGGATATTTTACGCGCCCCGGAGCGGAGCCCGGCTGCAATCCCCACAAGGCCGGAGGGCGTCACTTAGGGGAATGCATCCGGGCTCCCAGTGGGGCGCTCCCGGGCGTCGGAATGCGCAGTTGGTCCCCCGAGAGAAAAAAGGCGCGGCAGGGGTTAAATATGGTAGAGACGGTGCGCCTCCTGACGAACGGCTCAGGGACGCCCAGCCGTCCGAATATCTGTGCCGGACAGAGTTCATGTCTGCTGACATTCCCCGCCGCTTCAGGGTCTGCCAATCTGGGAATTTTATCTTTGAAGCACATATGCACGGGTCAATTGTGGCCACAGACCCACCATGGGCACCCAGCCCGTCCTGCCACGTGATCCCAAGACCGGACCCCCACGCCCGAGCGGGGGGAGTGATGAAAGGGGCCGGTCCCGAGAAGCGGCGCAGGAGCGGGCGGGAGGTGGGCGGAGAAAGAGGCGTGGCGTTCCGGCCGGTTTTGAAGTGAGGCAGCGGGCGGTCATGCGCGATGCGGGCGGCAGTGAGCGGCGGACCCTCAGGCCCGGAGGAAAGCGTGGAGGCGCGCGGCAGACTGCGGCCGCGCAAATACCCGACCTGTAAAGGAACCGAAGGCACGGAGCCTACTTACCAACGCCGCCGAGGAGATGGACGGAGCCGGGAGACGCGGTCGCCGCTACACGTAGGAGCTGGGAGCCGGAACCGGAAGTCGCACAGGTAAGACGTCACACTGCACGAGCCGCGATGCCGACACCTGGGATGAGAGCGTGGGGCCGGCTAAATACCCTACGCCCCTCCCACAAATGCAGGCTGGGAATCCAGCCTGCCATACTTGTGCATGTTTTACTCAATATCTGACATGAAATCAGAATAAACCTTTCCTGTTTTTGGTCAATTAGGATTACCGTAATTATTATTATTTGCCAAATGCCAGAATAATGAGAGACAGAATCTTTTAAGGCATTGTTATTACTTTCTGCAAAGTCAAAAGTTTACATACATTTCATTATTATTTAGTACCATTGCCCTTAAACTGTATGACTTGGGTCAAAGGTTTTGGATATCCTACCACAAGCTTCTCACAATAGTTGGTCGGAATTTGGGCCCATTTCTCCTGACAAAACTGGTGTAACTGAGCCATGTTTGTTGGTCGCCTTGCTCACACCGGCCTTTTCATCTTTGCCCATAAATTTTCAATAGGATTGAGATCAGGGCTTTGTCTTTGTTATCCTTAAGCCACTTTGTAACCAGTTTGGCAGTATGCTTCAGGTCATTGTCCATTTGGAAGACCCATTTCCGCCCAAGCTTTTACTTCCTGGCTGATGTCTTGAGATGTTGCTTCAGAATTTCCACATAATCGTCTTTCCTCATGATGCCATCTATTTTGTGAAGTGTACCAGTCCCTCCTGCAGCAAAACAACCCCACAACATGATGCTGCCACCCCCGTGTTTCACAGTTGGGATGGTGTTCTCAGGCTTCCAAGCTTCTCCCTTTTTCCTCCAAACGTAACGATGGTCATTATGGCCAAAAAGTTCCATTTTAGTTTCGTCAGACCACAGGACATGTCTCCAAAAATGTAGGCCTTTGTTTCTGTATGCATTTACAAACATTAATCTGGCTTTTGGAGTAATGGCTTCTTCCTGGCAGAGTGGTCTTTCAGCCCAAGTTGACACAATCTTACCAGCTTCCACCATCATCTTCACAAGGTCTTTTGCTTTTGTTCTTGGGTTGATATGCCAATGTCGGACCAAAGCACGTTCATCTCTGGGACACAGAACCCGTCTCCTTCCTGAGCGGTATGATGGACGGACATTCCCATCTTGGGTATAATTGTTTATATAGATGAACGAGGCACCTTCAGGTATCATGGTTTATTCTGATTTCATGTCAGATATTGAGAAAAACCTGCATATGTGTCTTTTTATATAGTGTATGTAAACTTCTGGTTTCAACTGTATCTGGATTTTTTGCGACTGTCACGTCATAACGTGTTGCAAACATTACATGAAATGTCACGCAACTGAAGGGTTAATGTATCGGGTATTCTTACAAAGTATAACAATGTTACCCTCGAAGGTCAAGCCAAATAGTTTAAAAGGGTTATCCAGGGTCAGAAAGGAGGGTCTGAATAGGGAGGAGCCGCAATACCCGACACAGCCCAAACACACAGCCAAGTAGGCAGTATATAGCTCATGAAAGAAGTCCCATGTGCTGAGCTGGCTCGGTGGGTATATACGATGTGCTGAGTGGACTTGGTGGGTATGTATATAAGGCGTGCTGAGTGGGCTTGGTGGGTATATACGATGTGCTGAGCGGGCTTGGTGGGTATATAAGATGTGCTGAGCGGGCTTGGTGGGTATATAAGATGTGCTGAGCGGGCTTGGTGGGTATATACGATGTGCTGAGTGGGCTTGGTGGGGATATAAGGCGTGCTGAGCTGGCTCGGTGGGTATATAGGGTGTGCTGAGCGGGCTCGGTGGGTATGTAAGGTGTGTGATATGCTGTCTGCACACATATCTCTCATCGCTGTCATGGGTAAAAGGGGCGATTTATCAGAGTTGCAAAAAGGGACAATTATTGGCTTTCAGTGGCGGTATTTCTGACACTGCGCAGTGTGAACTGTTCTCGTGCTGCTGTGGTGAAAATGTATGATAGGTGAACAAATGGCAGCATTGTGAATTAGCGACGTGTAAACTGCGGAGCACCACGTGCCACTGATGTCAGCAGTGAATGTTGGGTATGAAGGTGGGCGAGGGCGGACCGACACTACAGAGGAGCAGCTCACCAGACATGTGTCTAACACAACAGTTCGTCTAACGTATGGGGCTCTGAAGTACACGGACGGTCACTGCACCTCTGCATTGGCAGAAAAGGCTTCACTTTTCGTGGCACAATTGGAATTGGACCTCCACTGATTGGCAGAGGGTTGCCTCTGATATGTCACGTTTTCTGCTTCGCGGAATGGATGGATGTTGGCGTGTCAGGAGAGAGTGTTAGGTCCCGAGCTACTTGAGAAACCTTGGCGCGGTGCCCGGGCTCAGACATGTCCTACACCATTGGACATGTTGGCTAATCTCTCAATTTTAAAATCAGTTTGAGGGTTTAGTAAGACCGCAGGGTGCACCTGTCTTTGCTATTATTTTGTTATATATCGTGTCAGGAGAGAGACATCAGAGAACAAACACCCTGCAACCATTGGAAGAACACAAGCTGGTGGTGGCAGCATTATGGTCTGGCTTAAGGTTTTCGTGGTATCCTTTGGGCCACTCAGTCATGTGGAAGGTGCTCTTAGCCAATTTCTGTATGAATCCATCCTTGCAGATCACGTACACCCATACATGCTGACTGTCTTCTCAGGCGGCAGATGGGATCTTCCCGTAGGACAACGCGATATGTTACACAGCTAGAAATGTGGGACACTGGTGGGAAGAGCCTGACCAAGACTTCCAAGTACCACCCCGGCCCCTAATTCCCCAGAATTGAACCCAATTGAGCATCTGTGGGACCACCTTGATGGTCGTGTTCTCTCCATGGAACCTCCCCACGCCCCCTCCAGCAGCTGTGGGATGCACTGCAGTCAGCATGGCTCCAGATAACAGTGACAACCTACCAGGACCTTACTGAGTCCCCTCCGGTCCATCTAGCTGCTGTCCGTGCTGCACTTTCAGTCCACATTATGTCACTGCTGAGACCAGTGAGTGGTTGCAGTGGGGCACATGACCCCCTCAGCGCAGATGTTACCAGATGGGGACAAGAATCGCAGTGCAGACAGCCTGGGAGCTGGAGCCGGAACGTGGGGTGCAGGTAAGTATTAAGCTTCAGTTCAAAGCTCCCATTGAATGGGGTGGGGGAGGGGGTATTATAAAAAGAATCCTGGACAACCCCTTTAATCATCACTAAGGAAGAGCTCTGCAGATCTCCTCTAATGTACTTTGTCTTCCAATGTTTCCACAATTTTCCAGATCTCCGCCGGTATGGTACTGAGGCTGAAAAGCGAGACCTAATGCTAGAATACATACAGCTTTAGGCCCCTTGCAGACGAGCGTTCCTCCCGCAGCGAGTCCACATCGCAGCTCCCGGCCTGTCCTCCCAGCATTATGCCAGTGTTATCCAGTACATTCCAGAACTGTAAGGGTTAGGCTACTTTCACACTTGCGTTCAGAGCGGATCCGTCTGGTATCTGCACAGACGGATTCGCTCCTATAATGCAGACGATAGTATCCGTTCAGAACGGATCCGTCTGCATTATATTTCAGAAAAAAAGTCTAAGTGTAATTTGTATTCAGACGGATCCGTCCAGACTTTACATTGAAAGTCAATGGGGGACGGATCCGTTTGAAAATTGCACCATATTGTGTCACCTTCAAACGGATCCGTCCCCATTGACTTCCATTGTAACTCTGGACGGATCCGTTTGCCTCCACACGGCCAGGCGGACACCTGGTGCATACTGATGCATTCTGAGCGGATCCGCATCCACTCAGAATGCATTAGGGCAGTACGGATGCGTTCGGGGCCGCTTGTGAGAGCCTTCAAACGGAACTCACAAACGGAGCCCCGAACGCTAGTGTGAAAGTAACATAGCATCATAAATCAATATAATGCTATGTGACCCCGGTAGTGCTGAGAGGTCAGGCCGGGAGCTGCGATGCGGACTCGCTGCGGGAGGAACGCTCGTCTGCAAGGGGCCTTACAGTCCATTGCTTCCTGATAATTTGTTACAATGTATCAGTGCAGGTAAAATGTAACAGCCAGACCAGAAGACGTAAATCAAGGCTCCGTACACCGACCCCACAGTGTCAGCCCCCTCGTACACCGACCCCCCAGTGTCAGCCCCCTCGTACACCGACCCCCCAGTGTCAGCCCCCTCGTACACCGACCCCCCAGTGTCAGCCCCCTCGTACACCGACCCCCAGTGTCAGCCCCCTCGTACACCGACCCCCCAGTGTCAGCCCCCTCGTACACCGACCCCCCAGTGTCAGCCCCCTCGTACACCGACCCCCCAGTGTCAGCCCCCTCGTACACCGACCCCCCAGTGTCAGCCCCCTCGTACACCGACCCCCCAGTGTCAGCCCCCTCGTACACCGACCCCCCAGTGTCAGCCCCCTCGTACACCGACCCCCCAGTGTCAGCCCCCTCGTACACCGACCCCCCAGTGTCAGCCCCCTCGTACACCGACCCCCCAGTGTCAGCCCCCTCGTACACCGACCCCCCAGTGTCAGCCCCCCGTACCCGACCCCCAGTGTCAGCCCCCCGTACACCGACCCCCCAGTGTCAGCCCCCCCGTACACCGACCCCCCAGTGTCAGCCCCCCCGTACACCGACCCCCCAGTGTCAGCCCCCCCGTACACCGACCCCCCAGTGTCAGCCCCCCCGTACACCGACCCCCCAGTGTCAGCCCCCCCGTACACCGACCCCCCAGTGTCAGCCCCCCCGTACACCGACCCCCCAGTGTCAGCCCCCCCGTACACCGACCCCCCAGTGTCAGCCCCCCCGTACACCGACCCCCCAGTGTCAGCCCCCCCGTACACCGACCCCCAGTGTCAGCCCCCCCGTACACCGACCCCCCAGTGTCAGCCCCCCCGTACACCGACCCCCCAGTGTCAGCCCCTCCGTACACCGACCCCCCAGTGTCAGCCCCTCCGTACACCGACCCCCCAGTGTCAGCCCCTCCGTACACCGACCCCCCAGTGTCAGCCCCTCCGTACACCGACCCCCCAGTGTCAGCCCCTCCGTACACCGACCCCCCAGTGTCAGCCCCTCCGTACACCGACCCCCCAGTGTCAGCCCCTCAGTACACCGACCCCCCAGTGTCAGCCCCTCAGTACACCGACCCCCCAGTGTCAGCCCCTCAGTACACCGACCCCCCAGTGTCAGCCCCTCATACACCGACCCCCCAGTGTCAGCCCCTCATACACCGACCCCCCAGTGTCAGCCCCTCATACACCGACCCCCCAGTGTCAGCCCCTCATACACCGACCCCCCAGTGTCAGCCCCTCATACACCGACCCCCCAGTGTCAGCCCCTCATACACCGACCCCCCAGTGTCAGCCCCTCATACACCGACCCCCAGTGTCAGCCCCTCATACACCGACCCCCCAGTGTCAGCCCCTCATACACCGACCCCCCAGTGTCAGCCCCTCATACACCGACCCCCCAGTGTCAGCCCCTCATACACCGACCCCCCAGTGTCAGCCCCTCATACACCGACCCCCCCAGTGTCAGCCCTCATACACCGACCCCCCAGTGTCAGCCCCTCATACACCGACCCCCCAGTGTCAGCCCCTCATACACCGACCCCCCAGTGTCAGCCCCTCATACACCGACCCCCCAGTGTCAGCCCCTCATACACCGACCCCCCAGTGTCAGCCCCTCAGTACACCGACCCCCCAGTGTCAGCCCCTCATACACCGACCCCCCAGTGTCAGCCCCTCATACACCGACCCCCCAGTGTCAGCCCCTCATACACCGACCCCCCAGTGTCAGCCCCTCATACACCGACCCCCCAGTGTCAGCCCCTCATACACCGACCCCCCAGTGTCAGCCCCTCATACACCGACCCCCCAGTGTCAGCCCCTCATACACCGACCCCCCAGTGTCAGCCCCTCATACACCGACCCCCCAGTGTCAGCCCCTCATACACCGACCCCCCAGTGTCAGCCCCTCATACACCGACCCCCCAGTGTCAGCCCCTCATACACCGACCCCCCAGTGTCAGCCCCTCATACACCGACCCCCCAGTGTCAGCCCCTCATACACCGACCCCCCAGTGTCAGCCCCTCATACACCGACCCCCCAGTGTCAGCCCCTCATACACCGACCCCCCAGTGTCAGCCCCTCATACACCGACCCCCCAGTGTCAGCCCCTCATACACCGACCCCCCAGTGTCAGCCCCTCATACACCGACCCCCAGTGTCAGCCCCTCATACACCGACCCCCCAGTGTCAGCCCCTCATACACCGACCCCCCAGTGTCAGCCCCTCATACACCGACCCCCCAGTGTCAGCCCCTCATACACCGACCCCCCAGTGTCAGCCCCTCATACACCGACCCCCCAGTGTCAGCCCCTCATACACCGACCCCCCAGTGTCAGCCCCTCATACACCGACCCCCAGTGTCAGCCCCTCATACACCGACCCCCCAGTGTCAGCCCCTCATACACCGACCCCCCAGTGTCAGCCCCTCATACACCGACCCCCCAGTGTCAGCCCCTCATACACCGACCCCCCAGTGTCAGCCCCTCATACACCGACCCCCCAGTGTCAGCCCCTCATACACCGACCCCCCAGTGTCAGCCCCTCATACACCGACCCCCCAGTGTCAGCCCCTCATACACCGACCCCCCAGTGTCAGCCCCTCATACACCGACCCCCCAGTGTCAGCCCCTCATACACCGACCCCCCAGTATCAGCCCCTCATACACTGACCCCACAGTATCAGCCCCTCATACACTGACCCCACAGTATCAGCCCCTCATACACTGACCCCTCAGTATCAGCCCCTCATACACTGACCCCTCAGTATCAGCCCCTCATACACTGACCCCTCAGTATCAGCCCCTCATTATTATCAGGTATACCATACCCCACACGGTCAGCACTCACCAGACAGCAGCCTCTGGAGCACGGCCTCCATCCTACCTTCTCCCTGACGCAGAGTCACCTGACTGATAAGCTCCTCCTCCTTCTGCCCTCAGCGCTCTGCACAGGCGGGGTCCTCAGATGGCTGTCCTTCCACATGCCTGCAGTCTTCACCAGGGTGACGCCATATACAGATTCCCTTGGGCTCCTGCAAGGAAGTGACGCCCAGTGGTTCCCTGGTGCCTCAGACATGTCACATGATGAGGCATTTAGGAAGACACAGGCAGGAGAGCTTACTGCTCGGACCTGATGGCGGGTGCCCCTGAATCTGGAGTGTTACTTGGTAAGGACAACATTTATTGATAAAATGCTTTATACCTTCAGTCACCACAGGGGGGAGCTCGGCAGGTATAGAGGCAGTATTGAGCTCAGATAACTATGTAAACCCCTATTCAGTGAGCTCCCCCTGGTGGTGACTGCAGGCAGCAGAGTGTTTGGAGCTCTGTATCAGGAAACCAGAGCCCTGACACTTTAAATAAATATGTCATTAATCTGCTTAGGTATAATTTAATTTTAGGCACAATTTAAAGGGGTTTTCCCGGATTTCTATCTCCTCTGGATAGGTCATCAGTATCTGATTGGTGGGGGTCTGAGAAGTCACCAACCCCCCACGATGAAGTGAATGGGGCTGAGCGCGATAACAATCACAGCCGCTATAAAATGTACGGCGCGGAGAAGGCCGCGGCGCTCACAGGAGCGTTGGTGCCTTCTCAAACAGTTGATCACCAGATACTGATGATGACCTATCCTGAGGATAGGTCATTGGTATCAAAATCCCGGAAAACATCTTTAACTTATAATTTCCTGTAGGTAATAAATAAAACCGTAGCACGCATGCTTCGGGAGACCCTCGCTCTTGTGATTAGTGAGGTTCCCGACGGGCAGACCTTCTTTGTTCAAATTTTTATGTGGATACATTTATATTAAGGATGAGCGACTTGATTCACAACATAGCGGCATCATTACAAATTTCACAGAAATTTTTCGTTCCCTCCTCCCCCAAAGGAATCCGAAACTTTTCCGATTCGTTTCGACGTGATCATATAAAACGGTGCACAGTCCAATTGTACTGTGAGATTTGGTTGGCAAAACTACGAGAGATGAAGAAGGATGGTCACATGACATCGGGAGGAAGTTAATGCGGCGGAGGGCTTGTACTGATTGGCTCACAGCCTGGATCAGCCAATCAGGGGGGCAGCAAGCAGGGAGGTGCCTGTGCAGAGTAAACAGAACTGCATTCTGCTGTTTACTTGTGACCTGGAAGGAAGCAGTGTTGTAGTTCTGCCTCTGCCGACTGAAACTCCTAGCGAGGGACAGCATAAGAAGATTATAGGGAGAGAATAGGAGATAGGGAGGGACAGCATAAGACTATAGAGAGAGAATAGGTGATAGGGAGGGACAGCATAAGACTATAGGGAGAGAATAGGAGATAGGGAGGGACAGCATAAGACTATAGAGAGAGAATAAGAGATAAGGAGGGACAGCATTAGACTAAAGGTAGAGAATAGGTGATAGGTAGGGACAGCATAAGACTATAGGGAGAGAATAGATGATAGGGAGGGACAGCATAAGACTATAGGGAGAGAATAGGTGATAGGGTGGGACAGCATAAGACTATAGGGAGAGAATAGGAGATAGGGAGGGACAGCATTAGACTATAGGGAGAGAATAGGTGATAGGGTGGGACAGCATAAGACTATAGGGAGAGAATAGGTGATAGGGTGGGACAGCATTAGACTAAAGGTAGAGAATAGGTGATAGGGAGGGACAGCATTAGACTAAAGGTAGAGAATAGGTGATAGGGAGGGACAGCATAAGACTATAGGGAGAGAATAGGAGATAGGGAGGGACAGCATTAGACTAAAGGTAGAGAATAGGTGATAGGGAGGGACAGCATAAGACTATAGGGAGAGAATAGATGATAGGGAGGGACAGCATAAGATTATAGGAAGAGAATAGGTGATAGGGAGGGACAGCATAAGACTATAGGAAGAGAATAGGTGATAGGGAGGGACAGCATAAGACTATAGGAAGAGAATAGATGATAGGGAGGGACAGCATAAGACTATAGGGAGAGAATAGATGATAGGGAGGGACAGCATAAGATTATAGGAAGAGAATAGGTGATAGGGAGGGACAGCATAAGACTATAGGAAGAGAATAGGTGATAGGGAGGGACAGCATAAGATTATAGGGAGAGAATAGGAGATAGGGAGGGAGAGCATAAGATTATAGGGAGAGAATAGGAGATAGGGAGGGAGAGCATAAGATTATAGGGAGAGAATAGGTGATATGGAGGGACAGCATAAGACTATAGGAAGAGAACAGGTGATAGGGAGGGACAGCATAAGATTATAGGGAGAGAATAGGAGATAGGGAGGGAGAGCATAAGATTATAGGGAGAGAATAGATGATATGGAGGGAGAGCATAAGATTATAGGGAGAGAATAGATGATATGGAGGGAGAGCATAAGATTATAGGGAGAGAATAGGTGATAGGGAGGGAGAGCATTAGACTATAGGGAGAGAATAGATGATAGGGAGGGACAGCATAAGATTATAGGGAGAAAATAGGAGATAGGGAGGGACAGCATAAGATTATAGGGAGAGAATAGGTGATAGGGAGGGACAGCATAAGACTATAGGTAGAGAATAGGTGATAGGGAGGGACAGCATAAGACTATAGGGAGAGCATAAGATTATAGGGAGAGAATAGGAGATAGGGAGGGACAGCATAAGACTATAGGTAGAGAATAGGTGATAGGGAGGGACAGCATAAGATTATAGGGAGAGAATAGGAGATAGGGAGGGACAGCATAAGACTATAGGGAGAGAATAGGTGATAGGGAGGGACAGCATAAGACTATAGGGAGAAATAGGTAATAGGGAGGGACAGCAGAAGACTAAAGGGAAAGAATAGATGATAGGGAGGGACAGCATAAGATTATAAGGAGAGAACAGGTAATAGGAAGGGACAGCATAAGATTATAGGGGGGAAATAGGTGACAGGGAGGGACAGCATAAGATTATAGGGATGAAATAGGTGATAGGGAGGGGCAGCATAAGATTATAGGGATGAAATAGGTGATAGGGAGGTACAGTATAAGACTATAGTGAGAGAATAGGTGATAGGGAGGGACACCATAAGACTATAGGGAGAGAACAGGTGATAGGGAGGGACAGCATAAGACTATAGGGAGAGAATAGGTGATAGGGAGGGACAGCATAAGATTATAGGGAGAGAATAGGTGATAAGGAGGGACAGCATAACACTATACGGAGAGAATAGGTGATAGGGAGGGACACCATAAGACTATAGGAAGAGAGCAGGTCATAGGGAAGGGCAGCATAAGAATATCGAGAGGAAATAGGTGACAGGGATGGACAGCATAAGACTATAGGGAGAGAACAGGTGATACGGAGGGACAGAATTAGACTATAGGGAGAGAATACGAGATAGGGAGGGGTAGCATAAGACTATAGGGAGAGAATAGGAGATAGGGAGAGACAGCATAAGACTATAAAGAGAGAATAGGTGATATGGAGGGACAGCATAAGACTATCGGAAGTAAACAGGTGATGAGGAGGGAAAGCATAAGATTATAGGGAGAGAACAGGTGATAGGGAGGGACAGCATAAGAATATAGGGAGGAAATAGGTGATAGGGAGGGACAGAATAAGACTATAGGGAGAGAATTGGTGATAGGGAGGGGCAGCATAAGACTATAGGGAGAGAATTGGTGATAGGGAGGGACAGCATAAGACTATAGGGAGAGAATAGGTGATATTGAGGGACAGCATAAGACTATAGGGAGAGGACAGGTGATAGGGAAGGACAGCATAAGACTATAGGGGAAGAATAGGTGATATGGAGGGACAGCATAAGATTATAGGGAGAGAATAGGTAATGCGGAGGGACAGAATAAGACTATAGGGAGGGAATAGGTGATAGGGAGGGACAGCTTAAGACTATAGCTATAGAACAGGTAATAGGGAGGGACAGCATAAGACTATAGGGAGGAAATAGGTGATACGGAGGGACAGCATAATACTATAGGGAGAAAATAGGTGATACGGAGGGACAGCATAAGAATTTTTTAAAGGAGAGAATAGGTGATAGGGAGGGACACCATTAAACTATAGGGAGAGAATAGGTGAAAGGGAGGGACATCATAAGATTATAGGGAAAGAACAGGTGATAGCAAGGATCAGCATAAGATTATAGGGAGGAAATAGGTGATAGGGAGGGACAGCATTAGATTATAGGGAGGAAATAGGTGATAGGGAGGTACAGTATAAGACTATAAAGAGAGAATAGGTGATAGGAATGCACAGCATAAGACTATAGGGAGAGAATATGTGATAGGGAGGGACAGCATAAGATTATAGGGAGAGAATATGTGATAGGGAGGAACAGCATAAGATTATAGGGAGAGAATAGGTGATAGGAAGGGACAGCATAAGACTATAGGGAGGGAATAGGTGATAGGGAAGGACAGCATAAGACTATAGGGAGAGAATAGGTGATAGGGAGGGACAGCATAAGACTACAGGGTGAGAATAGGTGATAGGTAGGGACAGCATAAGACTATAGGGAGAGAATAGGTGATAGGGAGGGACAGTATAAGACTACAGGGTGAGAATAGGTGATAGGTAGGGACAGCATAAGACTATAGGGAGAGAATAGGTGATAGGGAGGGACAGCATAAGACTACAGGGTGAGAATAGGTGATAGGTAGGGACAGCATAAGACTATAGGGAGAGAATAGGTGATAGGGAGGGACAGCATAAGATTATAGGTAAGGAATAGGTAATGGGTGGACAGTAGGGATGAGCGAACTCGAACTGTATAGTTCGGGTTCGTACCGAATTTTGGGGTGTCCGTGACACGGACCCGAACCCGGACATTTTCGTAAAAGTCCGGGTTCGGGTTCGGTGTTCGTCGCTTTCTTCGCGCTTTTGTGACGCTTTCTTGGCGCTTTTTGAAAGGCTGCAAAGCAGCCAATCAACAAGCGTCATACTACTTGCCCCAAGAGGCCATCACAGCCATGCCTACTATTGGCATGGCTGTGATTGGCCAGAGCACCATGTGACCCAGCCTCTATTTAAGCTGGAGTCACATAGCGCCGCCCGTCACTCTGCTCTGATTAGCGTAGGGAGAGGTTGCGGCTGCGACAGTAGGGCGAGATTAGGCAGATTAACTCCTCCAAAGGACTTGATTAACTGATCGATCTGCAGCTGTGGATCATTGAGCTGCTGATCCTCAATTGCTCACTGTTTTTAGGCTGCCCAGACCGTTTGTCAGTCACATTTTTCTGGGGTGATCGGCGGCCATTTTGTGTCTTGTGGTGCGCCAGCACAAGCTGCGACCAAGTGCATTTAACCCTCAATGGTGTGGTTGTTTTTTGGCTAAAGCCTACATCAGGGTGAAGCTGTCACACCAAGTGCATTTAACCAGCAATAGTCTGTTTATTTTTTGGCCATATACTACATCAGGGGCAAGCTGCGCCTGTCACCAAGTGCATTTAACCCTCAATGGTGCGTTTGTTTTTTGGCTAAAGCCTACATCAGGGTGAAGCTGTCACACCAAGTGCATTTAACCAGCAATAGTCTGTTTATTTTTTGGCCATATACTACATCAGGGGCAAGCTGCGCCCGTCACCAAGTGCATTTAACCCTCAGTAGTGTGGTTGGTCAAGCTATCACACCAAGTGCATTTAACCAGCAATAGTCTGTTCATTTTTTGGCCATATACTAAATCAGGGGCAAGCTGTGCCCGTCACCAAGTGCATTTAACCAGCAATAGTCTGTTCATTTTTTGGCCATATACTACATCAGGGGCAAGCTGCGCCCGTCACCAAGTGCATTTAACCCTCAGTAGTGTGGTTGGTCAAGCTGTGACACCAAGTGCATTTAACCAGCAATAGTCTGTTCATTTTTTGGCCATATACTACATCAGGGGCAAGCTGCGCCCATCACCAAGTGCATTTAACCAGCAATAGTGTGGTTATTTTTTGGCCATATCCCAGTCTAATTCTGTCACTAAATCCATACCGGTCACCCAGCGCCTAAATACTAGGCCTCAAATTTATATCCAGCTAAATCTGTCCTTAGTGCTGTAGCTGGGCGAGTTATTTAGTGTCCGTTCAAGCACATTTCTTGTTCTGGGTTGAAATACAATTCCCAATTTAGCAATTTAAAAATGTAGTGGTTTCTGCTGTATCAGAGCTATTTGAAATCTATCCCTAAAAGGGTAGATCATATTGAAGGTGCACATAGGGACATTCAGAATAACTTCACACACACCCGCTACTGTGTATTTCCAAGTCTAATTCTGTCACTAAACCCATACCTGTCACCCAGCGCCTAAATACTAGGCCTCAAATTTATATCCAGCTAAATCTGTCCTTAGTGCTGTAGCTGGGCGAGTTATTTAGTGTCCGTTCAAGCACATTTCTTGTTCTGGGTTGAAATACAATTCCCAATTTAGCAATTTCATAATTTAGTGGTTTCTGCTATATCAGAGCTATTTGAAATCTATCCCTAAAAGGGTAGATCATATTGAAGGTGCACATAGGGACATTCAGAATAACTTCACACACCCGCTACTGTGCATTTCCAAGTCTAATTCTGTCACTAAACCCATACCTGTCACCCAGCGCCTAAATACTAGGCCTCAAATTTATATCCAGCTAAATCTGTCCTTAGTGCTGTAGCTGGGCGAGTTATTTAGTGTCCGTTCAAGCACATTTCTTGTTCTGGGTTGAAATACAATTCCCAATTTAGCAATTTTATAATTTAGTGGTTTCTGCTATATCAGAGCTATTTGAAATCTATCCCTAAAAGGGTAGATCATATTGAAGGTGCACATTGGGTCATTCAGAATAACTTCACACACCCGCTACTGTGCATTTCCAAGTCTAATTCTGTCACTAAACCCATACCTGTCACCCAGCGCCTAAATACTAGGCCTCAAATTTATATCCAGCTAAATCTGTCCTTAGTGCTGTAGCTGGGCGAGTTATTTAGTGTCCGTTCAAGCACATTTCTTGTTCTGGGTTGAAATACAATTCCCAATTTAGCAATTTCATAATTTAGTGGTTTCTGCTATATCAGAGCTATTTGAAATCTATCCCTAAAAGGGTATATAATATTCAAGGTGCACATTGGGTCATTCAGAATAACTTCACACACGCTTCTGTGCATTTCCAAGTCTAATTCTGTCACTAAATCCATACCGGTCACCCAGCGCCTAAATACTAGGCCTCAAATTTATATCCCGCTGAATTTGAATACAATACATTGGGCCAAATAATATTTTTGTTGTTGTGGTGAACGATAACAATGAGGAAAACATCTAGTAAAGGACGCGGACGCGGATATGGTCGTGGTGGTGTTAGTGGACCCTCTGGTGCTGGGAGAGGACGTGGCTGTTCTGCCACAGCCACACGTCCTAGTGTACCAACTACCTCAGGTCCCAGTAGCCGCCAGAATTTACAGCGATATTGGTGGGGCCCAATGCCGTTCTAAGGATGGTAAGGCCTGAGCAGGTACAGGCATTAGTCAATTGGGTGGCCGACAGTGGATCCAGCACGTTCACATTATCTCCCACCCAGTCTTCTGCAGAAAGCGCACAGATGGCGCCTGAAAACCAACCCCATCAGTCTGTCACATCACCCCCATGCATACCAGGGAAACTGTCTCAGCCTCAAGTTATGCAGCAGTCTCTTATGCTGTTTGAAGACTCCGCTGGCAGGGTTTCCCAAGGGCATCCACCTAGCCCTTCCCCAGCGGTGAAAGACATAGAATGCACTGACGCACAACCACTTATGTTTCCTGATGATGAGGACATGGGAATACCACCTCAGCATGTCTCTGATGATGACGAAACACAGGTGCCAACTGCTGCGTCTTTCTGCAGTGTGCAGACTGAACAGGAGGTCAGGGATCAAGACTGGGTGGAAGACGATGCAGGGGACGATGAGGTCCTAGACCCCACATGGAATGAAGGTCGTGCCACTGACTTTGACAGTTCGGAGGAAGAGGCAGTGGTGAGACCGAGCCAACAGCGTAGCAAAAGAGGGAGCAGTGGGCAAAAGCAGAACACCCGCCGCCAAGAGACTCCGCCTGCTACTGACCGCCGCCATCTGGGACCGAGCACCCCAAAGGCAGCTTCAAGGAGTTCCCTGGCATGGCACTTCTTCAAACAATGTGCTGACGACAAGACCCGAGTGGTTTGCACGCTGTGCCATCAGAGCCTGAAGCGAGGCATTAACGTTCTGAACCTGAGCACAACCTGCATGACCAGGCACCTGCATGCAAAGCATGAACTGCAGTGGAGTAAACACCTTAAAAACAAGGAAGTCGCTCAGGCTCCCCCTGCTACCTCTTCTGCTGCTGCCGCCTCGGCCTATTCTGCTGCTGCCGCCTCGGCCTCTTCCTCCGCCTCTGGAGGAACGTTGGCACCTGCCGCCCAGCAAACAGGGGATGTACCACCAACACCACCACCACCACCTCCGTCACCAAGCGTCTCAACCATGTCACACGCCAGCGTTCAGCTCTCCATCTCACAAACATTTGATAGAAAGCGTAAATTCCCACCTAGCCACCCTCGATCCCTGGCCCTGAATGCCAGCATTTCTAAACTACTGGCCTATGAAATGCTGTCATTTAGGCTGGTGGACACAGACAGCTTCAAACAGCTCATGTCGCTTGCTGTCCCACAGTATGTTGTTCCCAGCCGGCACTACTTCTCCAAGAGAGCCGTGCCTTCCCTGCACAACCAAGTATCCGATAAAATCAAGTGTGCACTGCGCAACGCCATCTGTAGCAAGGTCCACCTAACCACAGATACGTGGACCAGTAAGCACGGCCAGGGACGCTATATCTCCCTAACTGCACACTGGGTAAATGTAGTGGCAGCTGGGCCCCAGGCGGAGAGCTGTTTGGCGCACGTCCTTCCGCCGCCAAGGATCGCAGGGCAACATTCTTTGCCTCCTGTTGCCACCTCCTCCTTCTCGGCTTCCTCCTCCTCTTCTTCCACCTGCTCATCCAGTCAGCCACACACCTTCACCACCAACTTCAGCACAGCCCGGGGTAAACGTCAGCAGGCCATTCTGAAACTCATATGTTTGGGGGACAGGCCCCACACCGCACAGGAGTTGTGGCGGGGTATAGAACAACAGACCGACGAGTGGTTGCTGCCGGTGAGCCTCAAGCCCGGCCTGGTGGTGTGTGATAATGGGCGAAATCTCGTTGCAGCTCTGGGACTAGCCAATTTGACGCACATCCCTTGCTTGGCGCATGTGCTGAATTTGGTGGTGCAGAAGTTCATTCACAACTACCCCGACATGTCAGAGCTGCTGCATAAAGTGCGGGCCGTCTGTTCGCGCTTCCGGCGTTCACATCCTGCTGCTGCTCGCCTGTCTGCGCTACAGCGTAACTTCGGCCTTCCCGCTCACCGCCTCATATGCGACGTGCCCACCAGGTGGAACTCCACCTTGCACATGCTGGACAGACTGTGCGAGCAGCAGCAGGCCATAGTGGAGTTTCAGCTGCAGCACGCACGGGTCAGTCGCACTACGGAACAGCACCACTTCACCACCAATGACTGGGCCTCCATGCGAGACCTGTGTGCCCTGTTGCGCTGTTTCGAGTACTCCACCAACATGGCCAGTGGCGATGACACCGTTATCAGCGTTACAATACCACTTCTATGTCTCCTTGAGAAAACACTTAGGGCGATGATGGAAGAGGAGGTGGCCCAGGAGGAGGAGGAGGAGGAGGAGGAAGAGGGGTCATTTTTAGCACTTTCAGGCCAGTCTCTTCGAAGTGACTCAGAGGGAGGTTTTTGGCAACAGCAGAGGCCAGGTACAAATGTGGCCAGCCAGGGCCCACTACTGGAGGACGAGGAGGACGAGGATGAGGAGGAGGTGGAGGAGGATGAGGATGAAGCATGGTCACAGCGGGGTGGCACCCAACGCAGCTCGGGTCCATCACTGGTGCGTGGCTGGGGGGAAAGGCAGGACGATGACGATACGCCTCCCACAGAGGACAGCTTGTCCTTACCCCTGGGCAGCCTGGCACACATGAGCGACTACATGCTGCAGTGCCTGCGCAACGACAGCAGAGTTGCCCACATTTTAACCTGTGCGGACTACTGGGTTGCCACCCTGCTGGATCCACGCTACAAAGACAATGTGCCCACCTTACTTCCTGCACTGGAGCGTGATAGGAAGATGCGCGAGTACAAGCGCACGTTGGTAGACGCGCTACTGAGAGCATTCCCAAATGTCACAGGGGAACAAGTGGAAGCCCAAGGCCAAGGCAGAGGAGGAGCAAGAGGTTGCCAAGGCAGCTGTGTCACGGCCAGCTCCTCTGAGGGCAGGGTTAGCATGGCAGAGATGTGGAAAACTTTTGTCAACACGCCACAGCTAACTGCACCACCACCTGATACGCAACGTGTTAGCAGGAGGCAACATTTCACTAACATGGTGGAACAGTACGTGTGCACACCCCTCCACGTACTGACTGATGGTTCGGCCCCATTCAACTTCTGGGTCTCTAAATTGTCCACGTGGCCAGAGCTAGCCTTTTATGCCTTGGAGGTGCTGGCCTGCCCGGCAGCCAGCGTTTTGTCTGAACGTGTATTCAGCACGGCAGGGGGCGTCATTACAGACAAACGCAGCCGCCTGTCTACAGCCAATGTGGACAAGCTGACGTTCATAAAAATGAACCAGGCATGGATCCCACAGGACCTGTCCGTCCCTTGTCCAGATTAGACATTAACTACCTCCCCATAACCATATATTATTGGACTCCAGTGCACTTCCTCATTCAATCCTATTTTTATTTTCATTTTACCATTATATTGCGAGGCTACCCAAAGTTGAATGAACCTCTCCTCTGCCTGTGTGCTAGGCCTAAATATATGCCAATGGACTGTTGCAGTGGTGGCTGACGTGAAGCCTCATTCTCTGCTATGACATGCAGACTAATTCTCTGCTGACATGAAGACAGATTCTCTGTTACGGGACCTCCCTCCTCTGCCTGGGTGCTGGGCCTAAATATATGCCAATGGACTGTTGCAGTGGTGGCTGACGTGAAGCCTGATTCTCTGCTATGATATGAAGACTGATTCTCTGCTGACATGAAGCCAGATTGTCTGTTACGGGACCTCTCTCCTCTGCCTGGGTGCCTGGGCCTAAATATATGACAATGGACTGTTACAGTGGTGGCTGACGTGAAGCCTGATTCTCTGCTATGACATGCAGACTGATTCTCTGCTGACATGAAGCCAGATTGTCTGTTACGGGACCTCTCTCCTCTGCCTGTGTGTGCTGGGCCTAAATATATGCCAATGGACTGTTGCAGTGGTGGCTGACGTGAAGCCTCATTCTCTGCTATGACATGCAGACTGATTCTCTGCTGACATGAAGCCAGATTCTCTGTTACGGGACCTCTCTCCTCTGCCTGTGTGTGTGCTGGGCCTAAATATATGCCAATGGACTGTTGCAGTGGTGGCTGACGTGAAGCCTCATTCTCTGCTATGACATGCAGACTAATTCTCTGCTGACATGAAGACAGATTCTCTGTTACGGGACCTCCCTCCTCTGCCTGGGTGCTGGGCCTAAATATATGCCAATGGACTGTTGCAGTGGTGGCTGACGTGAAGCCTCATTCTCTGCTATGACATGCAGACTAATTCTCTGCTGACATGAAGACAGATTCTCTGTTACGGGACCTCCCTCCTCTGCCTGGGTGCTGGGCCTAAATATATGCCAATGGACTGTTGCAGTGGTGGCTGACGTGAAGCCTCATTCTCTGCTATGACATGCAGACTAATTCTCTGCTGACATGAAGACAGATTCTCTGTTACGGGACCTCCCTCCTCTGCCTGGGTGCTGGGCCTAAATATATGCCAATGGACTGTTGCAGTGGTGGCTGACGTGAAGCCTCATTCTCTGCTATGACATGCAGACTAATTCTCTGCTGACATGAAGACAGATTCTCTGTTACGGGACCTCTCTCCTCTGCCTGTGTGTGTGCTGGGCCTAAATATATGCCAATGGACTGTTGCAGTGGTGGCTGACGTGAAGCCTCATTCTCTGCTATGACATGCAGACTGATTCTCTGCTGACATGAAGCCAGATTCTCTGTTACGGGACCTCTCTCCTCTGCCTGGGTGCTGGGCCTAAATATATGCCAATGGACTGTTGCAGTGGTGGCTGACGTGAAGCCTGATTGTCTGTTACGGGACCTCTCTCCTCTGCCTGGGTGCTGGGCCTAAATATCTGACAATGGACTGTTGCATTGGTGGCTGACGTGAAGCCTGATTCTCTGCTATGATATGAAGACTGATTCTCTGCTGACATGAAGCCAGATTGTCTGTTACGGGACCTCTCTTCTCTGCCTGGGTGCCTGGGCCTAAATATATGACAATGGACTGTTACAGTGGTGGCTGACGTGAAGCCTGATTCTCTGCTATGACATGCAGACTGATTCTCTGCTGACATGAAGCCAGATTCTCTGTTACGGGACCTCTCTCCTCTGCCTGTGTGTGTGCTGGGCCTAAATATATGCCAATGGACTGTTGCAGTGGTGGCTGACGTGAAGCCTCATTCTCTGCTATGACATGCAGACTGATTCTCTGCTGACATGAAGCCAGATTCTCTGTTACGGGACCTCTCTCCTCTGCCTGGGTGCCGGGGCCTAAATATCTGAGAATGGACTGTTCCAGTGGTGGGTGACGGGAAGCCAGATTCTCTGCTATGGAACCTCTCTCCAATTGATTTGGTTAATTTTTATTTATTTAATTTTTATTTTAATTCATTTCCCTATCCACATTTGTTTGCAGGGGATTTACCTACATGTTGCTGCCTTTTGCAGCCCTCTAGCTCTTTCCTGGGCTGTTTTACAGCCTTTTTAGTGCCGAAAAGTTCGGGTCCCCATTGACTTCAATGGGGTTCGGGTTCGGGACGAAGTTCGGATCGGGTTCGGATCCCGAACCCGAACATTTCCGGGATGTTCGGCCGAACTTCTCGAACCCGAACATCCAGGTGTTCGCTCAACTCTAGTGGACAGCATACAATTATAGGGATGGACAGCATAAGACTATAGGAAGAGAACAGGTGATAGGGAGGGGCAGCATAAGACCATTGGGAGGGAATAGGTGATAGGGAGGTACAGCATAAGACCATTGGGAGGGAATAGGTGATAGGGAGGGGCAGCATACAATTATAGGGAGTAAATAGGTGATAGTGAGGGACAGCATTAGACTAAAGGTAGAGAATAGGTGATAGGGAGGGACAGCATAAGAAGATTATAGGGAGAGGATAGGAGATAGGGAGGGACAGCATAAGACTATAGGGAGAGAATAGGAGATAGGGAGGGACAGCATAAGACTATAGGGAGAGAATAGGTGATAGGGAGGGACAGCATAAGACTATACGGAGAGAACAGGTGATAGGGAGGGACAGCATAAGTCTCAAGGTAGAGAATAGGAGATAGGGAGGGACAGCATAAGACTATAAGGAGGTAATAGGTGATAGGGAGGGGCAGCATAAGACTACAGATAGAGAATATGAGATAGGGAGGGACAGCATAAGACTATAGGGAGGGAATAGGTGATAGAGAGGGACAGCATAAGAATATAGGGAGAGAACAGGTGATAGGAAGGGATAGCATAAAACTATAGGGACAGAATAGGTTATAGGGAGGGGCAGCATAAGACTATAGCGACAGAATTGGAGATAGGGAGGGACAGCATAAGACTATAGGGTGAGAATAGGAGATAGGGAGGGACAACATAAGACTATAGGGAGAGAATAGATGATAGGGAGGGACAGCATAAGACTATAGGGAGAGAATAGGAGATAGGGAGGGACAGCATTAGACTATAGGGAGAGAATAGGTGATAGAGAGGGACAGCATAAGAAGATTATAGGGAGAGGATAGGAGATAGGGAGGGATAGCATAAGAAGATTATAGCGAGAGAACAGGTGATACAGAGGGACAGCATAAGATTATAGGGAAAGAACAGGTGATACGCAGGGTCAGCATAAGACTATAGGGAGGTAATAGGTGATAGGGAGGGGCAGCATAAGACTACAGATAGAGAATATGAGATAGGGAGGGACAGCATAAGACTATAGGGAGGGAATAGGTGATAGAGAGGGCCAGCATAAGATTATAGGGAGAGAATATGATATAGTGAGGGACAGCATAAGAATATAGGGAGAGAACAGGTGATAGGAAGGGATAGCATAAAACTATAGGGACAGAATAGGTGATAGGGAGGGGCAGCATAAGACTATAGCGAGAGAATTGGAGATAGGGAGGGACAGCATAAGACTATAGGGTGAGAATAGGAGATAGGGAGGGACAGCATAAGACTATAGGGTGAGAATAGGAGATAGGGAGGGACAGCATAAGACTATAGGGAGAGAATAGGTGATAGGGAGGGACAGCATAAGACTACAGGGTGAGAATAGGTGATAGGTAGGGACAGCATAAGACTATAGGGAGAGAATAGGTGATAGGGAGGGACAGCATAAGATTATAGGTAAGGAATAGGTAATGGGTGGACAGCATACAATTATAGGGATGGACAGCATAAGACTATAGGAAGAGAACAGGTGATAGGGAGGGGCAGCATAAGGCCATTGGGAGGGAATAGGTGATAGGGAGGTACAGCATAAGACCATTGGGAGGGAATAGGTGATAGGGAGGGGCAGCATACAATTATAGTGAGTAAATAGGTGATAGTGAGGGTCAGCATAAGACTATATTGAGAGAATAGGTGATAGTGAGGGGCAGAATAAGACTATTAGGAGGGAATAGGTGATAGTGAGGGGCAGCGTAAGACTATAGGGGGAGAACAGGTGATAGGGAGGGACAGTATAAGACTATAGGGAGAGAATAGGAGAAAGGAAGGGACAGCATAAGATTATAGTGAGAGAAGAGGTGATAGGGAGTGACAGCATAAGACTATAGGGAGATAATTGGTGATAGTGAGGGACAGCATTAGACTATAGGGAGAGAATAGGAGATAGGGAGGGACAGCATTAGAAGATTATAGGGATGGAATAGGATATATGGACAGCATAAGATTGTAGGAAGAGAACAGGTGATAGGGAGGGGCAGCGTAAGACTATAGGGAGAGAATAGGTGATAGGCATGGGAAGCCTAAGACTATAGAGGGGTTATAGGTGATAGGGAGGGGCAGCCTAAGACTATAGAGAGGGCAATGGTGATAGGGATGGGCAGCATAAGACTATAGGGAGAGAACAGGTGATAGGGAGGGACAGCATAAGACAATAGGGAGAGGACAGGTGATAGGGAGGGACAGCATAAGACTATAGGGAGAGGACAGGTGATAGGGAGGGACAGCATAAGACTATAGGGAGAGAATAAGAGATAGTGAGGGACAGCATAAGAAGATTATAGGCAGAGAATAGGAAATAGGGACAGCATAAGATTATATGGATAGAACTTGTAATAGTGAGGGACATCATAAGATTATAGAGAGAGAATAGGAGATAGGGAGGGACAGCATAAGAAGATTATAGGGGGAGGATAGGAGATAGGGACAGCTTAAGAAGATTATAGGGAGAGAATAGGCGATAGGGACAGCATAAGTCTATAGGGAGAGACCGCATAAGATTATAGTGAGAGAATTGGTGATGGGGAGGGACAGCATAAGACTATAGGAAGAGAATAGGAGATAGGGAGGGACAGCATAAGACTATAGGAAGAGAATAGGTGATAGGGAGGGACAGCATAAGACTATAGGGAGAGAATAGGTGATAGGGAGGGACAGCATAAGACTATAGGGAGAGAATAGGTGATAGGGAGGGACAGCATAAGACTATAGGGAGAGAATAGGTGATAGGGAGGGACAGCATAAGACTATAGGAAGAGAATAGGTGATAGGGAGGGACAGCATAAGACTATAGGGAGAGAATAGGTGATAGGGAGGGACAGCATTAGACTATAGGGAGAGGATAGGTGATAGGGAAGGACAGCATAATACTATAGGAAGAGAATAGGTGATATGGAGGGACAGCATAAGACTATAGGGAGAGAATAGGTGATATGGAGGGACAGCATAAGACTATAGGGAGAGAATTGGTGATAGGGAGGGACAGCATAAGAAGATTATAGGGAGAGGATAGGTGATAGGGAAGGACAGCATAAGGCTACATTCAGACGTCCGCACTTTGTGACCGGATCCGTTCCGCAATTATGAGGAACAGGTGCAGACCCATTCATTTTCATTGGGGACGGAATAGATGTGGACAGCACACAGTGCGGACGTGTGAATGGACCCTAAGACTATAGGGTGAGAATAAGTGATAGGGAGGGACAGCATAAGATTATAGGGAGGGAAATATTTGGGATTTTAGGTTAGGCAGGAGGGAGTGAGAGGTGTATCTTCTGGCAGCGAGTTCTTCATTACAGATTTTTGCAGCGACACACAGTCTGTTGTTTTTTTATTTTAAGAAAAAAAGTTTCTTTCATAACTGTGATAGTGAAAGCGTCTTGCATCACAGCATCTAGTGGACAAGATGCGTATCATCAGCATTTTCACTGCAGAAATATTGCGCGAGTTTTAGTGAGCGCATGTTATTCTGTGAAAAAAGCGCTTCAGTAATTGTACCGAATTTCACATCCGTAACGCATATTACACACAAGTGATCACACTGCGTCACAGCGTCTAGATGAACAGGTGCTTATCATCACTGCCCAAACACTGCATCGTCACCCCCGAGTGGTAGTGAAGGGCGGTATTACTGCATCACAGCGCGTAGTTCAAACACGTTTCGCTGCAAATGTTACATTATTACCATTATAGAATTCGTTACACTGCGTTTGTGGAAGGGGGGGCGATTCGGGACATTTAATTGCACCTCTGTCTTTAAATTTCGGTACAAACGCTTGCAGTTTTGCTCGTACCGTTTAAGAATCTAAAACCTGTACGTTTTTATAGGCCTCTTAATAAAATGTCCGGAAAACAGAAGACGGCAAAAGGAAAGACAAAACGAGTCGAACACAAAACGAATTCGCCTATCCTTAAAGGAGTTTTCCGGGAGTTTTATACTGATGACCTCTCCTCTGGATAAGGCCTCTTTCACACGAACGTGTGCGCTTCGTGGCCGTATTGGGGACCGCTTTTGCGGATCCGCAATACACGGGTGCCGTTCCGTGTGCATTACGCATCATGGATGCGGACCCAGTCACTTCAATGGGTCCGCAAATTTGGAGATGCGGAATGGAAGCACGGAACGGAACCCTACGGAAGAATTACGTACTTCCGTCCCGCAAAAAGATAGAGCAGGTCCTATCTTTTTGCGGAACGGCCTGATCGCGGACCTATTAAAGTGAATGGGTTCACGATCTGCTGCGGATGCCCCACGGTGGGTGTTCTATCATTGCGGTCTGCAAATTGCGGGCCGCAGCATGGCGATTGGGCACACACGAACGTTCGTGTTCAAGATATGTGTGATGTTTCGACTTCACAGAGTCTTTCTCAAGCAGTTGCTTGCTGGATCCTTGAAGATACGGAGTGGCGCAGTACTCTTCTCTTACTTGCGTACAAGGGGCTCATACGCTAGGGCCCAACGCTGCTGGCAGCGCCACCTCATGGACTACGGAATCAAGAGAACTCAGTAGTGCTGTTTTATTTCTGAATAGGTCATCAGTATGTGATCGTGGTAGCCGACACCTGGGACCCCCGCTGATCAGCTGTTTTTGAAGGCAGCGGCGCTCATAGTAGCGCCACGGCCTTCTCTCAGCTTTGCCTGGGCTGAGTGATGTCACTTTCATCGGTCACATGGCCTAGGACGCAACTACGCTCCATAGAAGTGAAGGGGGCTGAGCTGCAATACCAAGCACAGCCACTATACAGCATACGGCGCTGTGCTTGGTGAGCAGAGAGAAGATCGCGGGGGTCCCAGGGTGTCAGACCCCACCGATCAGATACTGATGACCTATCGAGAGGATCCAAGTCTCCGAAAACCCTTTCAATTTATACCTTGGTGAAATTAAATAGAGGAGGGGTATTTTTCTGCCTGGCACTCCTGAATTTGGACCACCGCTTCCTTTTTAAATCCTGTATTTTCCCCCTGACTTCTATGACAGTCACTGGTGGGGGGGTTTGACTAATGGGGTCATCTTCTTTAGGGCATCCTGAATCGGTGGCGTAACTAGAAATGACTGGGCCCCACAGCTAATTTTTGAACAGGCCCCTCTTTCCCCCAGCAACTTTTTGGCAACCCCCCTCCTCCTGTGCAGCCCCCACTCCAGTCACGATGACTCTCTCAGACCAGGCCTGGCAGCCGCTCCGCCCGTTTACTACACGTCTATACTGTATATAATGTCACTGTATAATACTGCCGAGGGGGCCCTGACAATAAATTATTTTAGTCCTCCTCCTGGATGGGCCCCTTCTTAGTTAGGGCCCCAAAGCAGCTGCTTCCCCTATAGCTACACCCCTGTCCTGAGTCAATTCAGGCGCGTCCATCATGAGGGACCTACTAAAACGACTGTGGAGGACCTGGCATGTCCATGCGTAACACCAGTGATCTCCAGTTCTTGCAAAACTATGACTACCATCAGGTTCTGATCGTCGCAGGATGGGGGTTGTAGTTTTGTAAGAGCCGCAGGTTGGAGACCACCGCATCATTTCTTTGGGCAACATGCAATTCTTCCTTTCCCCTGTGGGGGAGCTGCAGGGGAATCGAACGCTTCCCATAGATTACAGATTGCACAGAGAGGAGAACTCCTTTAACCCTGTGATGCCTTACATGGCACGTCTGCAGGACCCCCTACCCCAGCGACAGACCCCCGATCCCCCAGGAGCCGAGCGGAATGCGTGCGTCACAGCCTCGAACGCTAGGAATCGGATCGGCAGTGCAGTCCAATGCACACGCCCCTCAGTGGATAGGGGGAGACGGGCGAGGTCCGGTTCTTGGTGGTTCTGTGTGTGAGGCCCTGAGAAAGAAGTCAGATCAGACAGAAGCGTTGTGCCAAAGATTCCCAGTGCAAGACATACACCTCAAAGCTGTGCAGTCTGGAAGGACTGACTGGACTCTGCTTCACTGTAAGCAGAGGGTCTACGGTCCCCAGAGAGGTCCTCCGCTAAGGACTGTGCTGAGACCCTGTGTTAGAGGGAATGTCCAAGATTAGAAAAACATGGCTGCTTTCTCTCCAAAACGGCGCCACTCTTGTGCGCAGGATGAGTGTGGTATTGCAGCTTCTATCATTGGCGCTGGGGCGCTGTTTCCGGAAAGACAGTGGCCATTGTTTTCTGATCCTGGACAACCCCAAAATGAAGACCTCCTCCCTTCCAGTAGGGGGAGTATCAGCAGCCCCTGCAGGACATATGTGGTATTACATCTCGCTCATTCAAAGCAATAGGCAACTAGCTGGTGTGGCTTGCAGAAGGGGGTCCTGAACCCCCCCCACTAGGATGTCCACCCGTCTTATGGCAAAGGGTCGTCCTAGAACTGCAAAATGAAACGTTTGTCAACTTGTTTCGGTTCTTTGCCATCTCTGCTTGCTGTCAGCGGATGAAAACCTGTGCAGGCCCAATGCTAGGAGGATTAATACTAATACAGAGGATACGTTTAGAGTCCAGGCTGGATCCAATTGTAGCAGACCCTCAGCTGTGAGATGTCTCTGGGTCCTTCTCTTCTACACACCGGCTATACTTGATTGTGTGACCGCGTACGGAGTCTTAACGATTTCATTACGCGTAAAGCTTTTACGAAGACGGGGCCGGCTCGAAATCCAATCATTTACTCACCTGCAAATCCATAAACCCACGCATGGACCGTGACCCACTTACTGCCCGCCACCAGCGAAAGTGGGTCACCCTGAACAGCTGCCTCATCGACTGCCCCCTACGGGAGCTCGGAGGCAGCACACTGCCATGGGAAAGCTGGGTGACAACCAATATGGCTGCTCTCACAAGGCTTTTCCAGATTCCTGAAGAGCAAGCATGCCTAAATATACCAAAGAAGGGGGTGTATGACTCCAGAACTAGGCAGAGCTCCGGGAAAGCTGGGTGACAGTCAGTATGGCTGCTCTCACTGCTCCCACAAGGCTTTTCCACACTCCTGAAGAGCAAGCATGCCTGGATATATCAATGCAATTGGGTATAAGCCATATCTAGGTAAGTTTACCATTCAGGGACCTGGGAAAGCTGGGTGACAACCAATATGGCTGCTCTCACTTCTCCAGGAAACGTGCTGAGTATAACTAGGCAGGGTTTATGGAAAGCTGGGTGACGCATATCTTATTGATTGTCACCCAGCTTTTCCCAGGACTGTTGCATCGCTGATGTGCTGCTCAGGACTGTGGGAAAGCTGGGTGCTTTAATGGCAGCTATAGTGCCCCTCACCCAGCTTTCCCAGAAACAGCTGTGGGGATTCAAAGACAGGGACGACTGTGTAATCATTTATTTTGTATACTGTAAACAGGAACAGCAGAGCTGAATTGCTGATATGTAGGAGAGTTGGGTCCCTCATATGTAGCAGAGCTGAATTTGTCTTATGTAGGACAGCTGTCGGTCATATGTAGTAGAGCTGAATTTGTCTTATGTAGGTAAGCTGTGTCCCTCATATGTAGGAGAGCTGAATTTGTCTTATGTAGGTAAGCTGTGTCCCTGATATGTAGTAGAGCTGAATTTGTCTTATGTAGGTAAGCTGTGTCCCTCATATGTAGCAGAGCTGAATTTGTCTTATGTAGGACAGCTGTCGGTCATATGTAGTAGAGCTGAATTTGTCTTATGTAGGTAAGCTGTGTCCCTCATATGTAGGAGAGCTGAATTTGTCTTATGTAGGTAAGCTGTGTCCCTGATATGTAGTAGAGCTGAATTTGTCTTATGTAGGTAAGCTGTGTCCCTCATATGTAGTAGAGCTGAATTTGTCTTGTGAAGGAGAGCTGTCGGTCATATGTAGCAGAGCTGAATTTGTGTTAAGTAGGAGAGCTGTGTCACTCATATGCAGCAGAGCTGTGTTCATCATATGTAGCAGAGCTGTGTCCGTCATATGTAGCAGAGCTGTGTTCATCATACATAGGAGAGCTGTGTCCCTCATATGCAGCAGAGCTGTGTCCCTCATATATATTGAGCTGTGTCCATCATATGTAGCAGAGCTGTGTACCTCATATGTAGCAAAGCTGTATTCATCCTATGTAGCAGAGCTGCGTTCATCATATGTTAGTGACCTTTGTCCTTCATAGGTAGCAGAGCTGTGTCCCTCATAGGTAGCAGAGCTGTGTTCATCTTATGTAGCAGAGCTTTGTCCATTATATGTAGCAGAGCTTTGTCCATTATATGTAGCAGAGCTGTATCCATCATATGCAGGAGAGCTGTGTCCCTTATATGTAGCAGAGCTGTGTCCATCATAGGTAGCAGAGCAACATGTTTGTCACTTGGCTTTCCCCATGGCGATATCACAAGTGATTTTTCATAGGACTGCAGATACAGCTCTATGAATTATCACTAGTTGCCACGTATAGGGTGCAGTGACACTGTCAGCTCTGCTACATCTCGTCTATGCAGGGTTGTAAACACGCTAGTCTATCATTTAGGGCCAAGAAACACACACCTCCAATTAGCGGGTATTAATAGGCGCACGCAGGCTGCAGCAACAGATGTTTGCCTCTCAATGGTCAGCACTGGAAATGTTTAGACGCGGTCATGTGACGGCGAGTTGCTAATGCATTTTTTTTTGTCCTCCACAGGGTCAACCGCTCTGCAGGATCTCCGGCGAGTTTCATCGTGATCCTGCTAATTCACAAATAAAATGACAGAATGACGGTGAAGACTGACACGGTGCATGCATGTAGTGCATCTGTCCCTTGCAACTGCAGCCCAAGGTCAAACACTTTCCTCTATGGGTAGAGCCTGTAGCATTGCTCATTTTGTGCAGAAAAGCAGTGCAGACTGGCACACCAGAAGGGCATCACCCAGCTTTCCCAGGAACCGATAAAAAAAAAATCTCCTTAGATCTATAATGGCACATCCCCCACTGGGGGAGTCTAGAAAAGCAGGTATGCGCTGCTGTAATGGCGGCCATATTTGCAGTCACCCAGCTTTCCCAGGTGCAGATAAAATGAAATTGTGCCTTGTTTGGGTCGGTCAGCGCCGCAGGGAAGGAACAGAAAGGACTGTGTTTGTCTAAGAAATCTGGGTCAGGAGACGATCTGGCGAGCGACGAGATCATAGCGAAAATGCCGCTAGCCGCGCGCCTTGTGTAATCGGATCAATTACAAAACCTGAAACCGAATTTGTATCGATCGCGCGCTTCTCTCCCTCCGCAGCGCGGCATAATGCACTTATGGGCGGGGTAAAACCAGGCTGACCGTACCCCGGGGCGTCTGAGCATCAACCACAGATGTAGCAGAGCTGATCTGATCACTGAACTGTATACTTTGTACTCATGTCATAGGTGTAACTGCAGTCCTATGTAAAGCCGTAGATAATACCGTGAAAATATCAGGATGTCAACCTACTCAGCTCTGCTACATCTGTGTATAATTCTATGGTACAACTCAGCTCAGACCACTTGTCTATTTCCAGTACAGAAAGTATCAGGTGCCACAATGTATCAAATTATATCACCACAGTCAGCTCTGCTACATCCGAACATACCTGTGTATATGTTATATGGCTCACTGCAAAGTCAATATCCATCCATCCAGTACAGTACTGAGTAATATTATACTATACCCAGATGTAGCAGTGCCTGTCGGTAATGCTGCTGTCACGTTTGTGTTAGTTTTAGTAGAACTGTAGAAAAAACTGCTGAAGAGAGAGTTTTTCATGTGCACATGGGAAGCTGTGCAGATTCAGCTCTGCTACATATGTAATAATGGAAATATTGGATTTATTGGGGCTCAGATTGCAAACCAGGAGGTGTCTCCAAAAACTTCAAAGAGCCCCAGAGAACCTCCAATCACGTACAGCGTCTGGGGGGACTGAGGGCGCCGGAGGTGTTTACTGGTCAGTCCATGTCCTGCTGACCCAGAGGTAACTAAGGTTGTATACAGATGCAGCAGAGCTGAGTTTGTAACATGGTTCCGCTCACAGAAGTTTGGTTTGACAGTGTCTACAGTAAAAAGTCTGTACCATCAAAGCTCACTGAAGTACAATCAGATATTGACAAGTTCACCTCTGCTACATCTGTAATAGACACCTTGTCAGGCACGTCCAGATGTAGTGGAGTTGAGTTTGTCGATCAGGTAGAGACGGGTTGATCATTTGGCAAAGCTCATCATGCTACTGCGATTGTTGCAGAGTAAGGGTCAATTCACACGTCCGTAGCGTGTTTTGCGGAACCGCGGATCCGCAAAACACAGACACCGGCAATGTGCGTTCCGCATTTTCGCGGACCACACATCACCGGCACTATTAGAATATGCAGATTCTTGTCCGCAATTGGCGACAAGAATAGGACATGGTCTATTTTTTTCTGGAACGGAATTGCGGACCCGGAAGTACCGGTCCGAAATTCCGTATCTGGGCAGCACATCGCGCGGCCCCATAGAAATGAATGGGTCCGCAATTCCGTCCCGCAAAATGCCGACGTGTGAATGGGGCCTAAAGCACTAAACGAGAAATTCAACTCTGCTACATCTGTACGGAACGATAAAACCCCATTTGTTAGACACTCACTTACCTCCCCTTCATCGGTACCTTGCACTGCCCTACTGTTTACATGCAGCACATGTAGCAGAGCTGAATCCCTCCGCAGCCCTATGTAAATCCAAAGAACACACTCGCCTCTGCAGTCCTAGGTAAGAGCGCCCACCTTGAGTCGGTTTGTAGGGCAGTACAGTCCTATGCAAAAGCACAGGGCCAACACCTGACTTTGCAGTCCTGTGTAAGAGCAACAGCGATGTCACGGCTAGCGCAGCCAGCGCGCCGCAGGCCATAAATGGTTCATATGACAAACTCAGCCCTGCTACATCTGCCTATATTGTGGTATAAATGCGCGGTGTGGACGCGGTAATTATTTTTCTGCCTCTCAGCCTCATCTCTGCTCCATCTGTTCTTCGCACTAAAGTTCCCCTCAATGAGCTGCGCTAAGCCCCACCCCCAGCTGTCACTCAGGCCGTCCCCTGGCGCCCCATTGGTTGCGAGCGGCACCTATGGGTGTAGCATGCCGGCGAGCTATTTAAGAGCACATGGCTTGTTAAGAGATAGGCAGAGGATGTGAATAATCGCCTAGTGAGCTATCCCTGGGATTAGTGGGGCTTGGGAAACCGTTTGGATGGGCGCTCCGTATCGCCAACGCCACTGGATCTTATTTATCACCTGGGTTACAATGTACTTCCCCTGAGCAACAAGGTAAGTCGTCACCCCCCCCCCCCCCCTCCACGCAACACGGAGCTGACTTTGCCCATTTAGCACTCATTGTTGAGGCTTTAACGCCGCAAAAACAAACTCGGCTCAGCTACATCTGTACCCACGCGGAATGATTTTATGTGCAGAGCTGAATTCGCCGTCTAACAGAAATGGCGACGAACGACAAATTCAGCTCTGCACATCAAGTTTTCCGTACAGAGCAAAACATTGTGACACATGACAAGCTCAGCTCTGCTACGTTGCTGAACTTACATGGAATTGGAATGCAAATCGTGATGTCCTTTTGATTATGACAAACTCAGCCCAACTACATCTGCCCCCCCCCCCCATTGGGACTGTATGGCAGGCTGATGTAGCAAAGCCAAATATGCCATGGTGATGTCTGGGAGTTAAACTGATTTACAGGGCAAAAATTGGAACGCATGACAAATTCAGCTCTGCTATAGCTGAAGCTAAATAGAAGCTCCGTTGCCTGCCAGTAAGAAGCGTTTTTTTTTTTTTTTTTAAGTGTAAGGTTATGGAAGACCTCACAGGGACACAGAACTGGAATTGTGACAAACCTGGCTCTGCTACATCTGTTGAGAAATCGTGGTTAGTTCTCTACCTGACGGGGAGAATTTCTAGATAATTCCGCTGCAAGATCTGCCGGCTATAAATACACGATCACCCGAGCAACAGTTGGGCTCAGACTGTTCACAGCATCTGTTCGTGCTCGCAGCAGCTGCGGGACACAGTAGTTGGAATTTCTTAAAAGCGAATCGGGGCGCGCGGTTTTACTGACATCTGCGCTCCGTCTCTCTTCTCGCCTGCAAATACTTTATCCATTGGTCATCGTCGCTCCCCTCTCCAAAATTGGGCCAATTGGAGGCGATGAGCAAAAAAAAATGTTTTTAAAAATAGGGACGCCGGGGCTTTTTAAATGATCAAAGTTGCATCTTGTTTGCGCATTTCGATCCTGACAGCTGACGCCGTAAAGCGCAAAGCTGCGCTGCAGAGCACTGCGCCGGTGCGCCTGTATACAGTCATCGTCCTTAGGCACCCTTAGAGTTAAAACGCGTGGGGTGATGAAACCTGAGGGTATGATTTCAGCAAGGATTAAGTCATGTAGTAGACCTGAGTTTGTCATTTGGCACAAATCACAGTGATATCGCTATATCTTCTCTCTTTCTTTCATTTTTTTTCTTTTACTTAGGGCTGCAGGTTACATTGCCCAAAGGTCAATGACAAATTTAGCTCTGCTACATCGTGACATTCTAATGTCAGGGTAGTATGATGCATCTTGTGCGGCTACGTAATCTCGTCTTTTGCATATTGTCGAACAGATGTCGTCGTTGAATCTGAACTATTTAGGGGATTTTTATTTTTATTTGATTTTTTTTTTTAAAGGGCCGGTACAAGTTAAAATGAGGGGTATTAGCGTGAGTAGACGTGGACAGGGTGCCATAGAATATGATATTGGTTGCCAAGCGCAGGTTTAAGCTATGTCAGGTGTAGCAGTACTGAGTTTGTCAGATGTAACAAAACTGGGCTTTCAGATGTAGTAGGGATGAGTTTGTCAGATGTAGCAAAGCTGGGGTTTTAGATGTAGTAGGGCTGAGTTTGTCAGATGTAGCAAAGCTGGGGTTTTAGATGTAGTAGGGCTGAGTTTGTCAGATGTAGCAAAGCTGTATTTTTCAGATATAGTAGGGCTGGATTTTCAGATGTAGCAGGAATGAGTTTGTCAGATGTAGCAAAACTGGGTTTGTCATAGGGCTGCGTTTCTTATTGACCATAGTTGGTCATCAGATCAAAATCCGGTATGTTGCAGAAAAAAAAAAACAACACTGGGTCAACAATTTTAGCTCAGCTTCATCTTAGAAAATAGTTTGGACTGCAAGTGAGAGGGTTGGTCGTCCAAGCGCTTGTCCTATACAGATGCAGCTGATCGCATAATGTGTGGATTTACATAGGACTGCAGGTAAACCTACTACAAGATGTCAGAGCAGTTGCATAACAAACTCAGCAGCACTACACATGTACAGTTCCAAACACATGTAACTGATTTGCAGATCCTTCAGCCTGTCACCACTTGCGGCACTTTTTTTTCCCAGGGTGACCAGATGAAGCAGTGAGCGGTAACATCTCTGTTTACCTTGGCATCACAGCGCCACATGTGCCCAAACAAACCCAACACTACATCGCGGCTGCACTTGTGGCACAGGTGCTTGTCAGCATTGTTCACATCTGCTACTGGAAATCTGTCATGTAAGCTTTCAGGATGACTTGCAAGTTTAGGCACTGCATGCTTTTAGCCAAAGCCAATATGCTGATGTAGCAGAGCTGAGCGTGTCATTAAGCTGTTTTTATTTGGTGCATTATGATGGCTCGCTGATTTAAGATGACTCAGGAGGGTCACCCATTGTCTTATGGAAAACGCGGTACGTGTCACAATAGGTTGTGCCAAATGACAAACTCGTTCCTTCTACATGTATAACTATATTTTTTGGGGTTGTATGGACGGCAGGAGCAGCAGAGTTTCAGTATGTGGTTGCAGTGTTTACAGAGGGTTGACTGGAGGAGGCAGAGTACAGTAGCAGTGTCGCCCTAGCGTAGCAACGTGTAGATGCGTGGCGTCATTTGGGGAATTGTCTCCATCTCTCAGGGCTCGCCAGGTCCCTGGGATCTGCTCTTGCTCAGCGCCGCCCCCTCCTGTACAGTAGTCAGTGCACACCTGGAATCGGTGGCTAGATTACATGATGTAGCAGAGACGAGTTTTCCAAAGCCATGAAGAGAGGAGTCACATCCCAATGAGTTATACTCCTATTGTAAACCGCAAACAGTTACATGACAAATTCAACTCTACTACATCCTTCCGAACTTTTAATGCATTCACCAGACTCGAGTCGTGCTGCAGAGTTGTTCCTGCATACTCTTCAATGATAGGCAATTGTGCATGTGAATGAACAGTTCATCGAAAGATGCAGCAGAGCTGAATTTGTTATCAGATGTATACCGCGATAAGGTTTGTAGGTAAAACCATAACATGACCAGGAGGAGTCATGGCAGATGAGAAAGCGAACTTTAGTTCATGTGACAAACTCGGCTCTACTACATCGGGATGCTAAAAAATGAGTGCAATGTGGGTAAGGTCCATGGTTATGCATAGGGACAGTGCTTTGGGATAGTCTGCTGGCATTCAGTACCCGCTGCTGCCCCTGGCACTCCTTGTTCTCTCTATGTAGAAGACACTTTCCAAACATGAAGAAGGACCAGACATTCTAGTTTAAACAAATGTGAAGCGGCAGGTTGTGTTAAGAACATTGCAAACCCTTTTCCAAACACTAGAACAGGAGCCTCGCAGCAATTTATCCTCCCGGGTTTATTGCAGACATGAAGCAGACTGTGCAGGGTGCCAGGGTGTCACTTGAGACCCATAGTATGGGTGTAGCTGAGTGAGTCATTGGGCACAATGCATTATCTGTTGTGAATTTTCACAAACTAAGAACTGAATGACCCACTCGGCTCTGCTACATCGTGATATAATTTTCTGGTTACCTGGTGCATCATGGATGGGGACTCATTCACTTCAATGGGTCTGCAAATCCGGAGATGCAAAATGGTGCGGAACGGAACCCTACTGGAGCACTATAGAGTGCTTCTGTGGGTTTCGTCTCCTACTTTACCGTTCCGCAAAAAAATTAGAACATGCCCTATCTTTTTGCGGATCGGGTCCGCGATCCGCTGTGGCTGCCCCGCGGTCGGTGTTCATGCATTGCGGCCTCAGCATGGCCACGGAGCGCACGCGTTTGTTTGCAGGAGGCCTTTGTTTTTTCTTCCCGTTTTGCGTTCCGTATACGGACCGTATGCAGAACCATTCATTGCAATGGATCCGCAAAAAAAAGGAAGGTACTCCGTGTGCCTTTCTATTCCGTTCAAAGCTAGAACATGTGCTATTATTGTCCGCATAACGGACAAGGATAGGACTGTTCTATTAGGGGCCGGCTATTCAGTTCCGCAAAAAAAAAACGGAATGCACACGAACATCATCCGTATTTTTTGCTGATCCGTTTTTTTTTAAGGACCACAAAGTACTGAAAAAGCCATATGGTCGTGTGCGCCCCATCGCCGTGCTGCGGCCCACAAATTGCAGGCCACAATGCACGAACACCAACCGCAGGGCAGCGGATCGCGGACCCCTTCATTTTAATGGGTTTGCGATCCGGCCGTTCCGCAAAAAGAAGTACGGGACGAAACCCCACGGAAGCACTCCGTAGTTCCGTTCTGCATCTCCGAATTTGCGGACCCATTGAAGCGAATGGGTCCGTATCCGTGATGCGGAATGCACACGCAACAGCGCCCGTGGATTGCGGATCCGCAAATCCGCGTGCAATAAGCCTTATGGACAAGAATTTCTACTTCACCATTACACACGTGTAGTTGAGCTGGGTTTGTCAGCGGCAGCAATCGCATACATAATGTCCTGCAGCGGTTCGTGGTAATGTTTGTGCTAATAGGTGGCTTTCGCCTTTACACAGGGCGGTTTAATGACAAACTCGGCTCTGCTACGTCTAGTTTCTTGTCATTTACAAAGCATTAAAAAGAAGCGGCCAAGCGTACGCGGCCTCTGATTGGTCAGGACGTGGATATATGTATCTGGTACCGCTCAATTCTGCACCTATGGAAAACATGACGGGGCGAGAGCGGGCGCCAAGCTAAATTTAGGGCGTAAGATGTTATTAATAGGAGGGGGGGCTGGCAAAATGAGGAATTTGAGCACATGCTTATTATTTTAGGAAGTCGGCAGCGGTTTACTTCATGCTGCACTTTTCATTCATTCTGTGCGCCCATAATAGACACCAGAAAAGGGGGGGGGGGGGTCATCTGAAAAAAAATTCCGCCCGTCTGGGTGAGCAAGAGGGCAACACTTAATTCGGAGGGCGTGAGGTAATCCTTGCTTCCCTACTGCAGGGCATCAGAAGAACAGAATAGAGACGGCACAGTTTCCCTGTTCTTCAGTGACCTAATGTCACAGATGTAGCAGGGCTGAGTTTGTCATACTTGTGGATTTTCATAGGGCTGCATGGGAAACCTACAATCATTATCTTTAAAGACAAATTCAGTACTTCTAGATTTGTGTGCACGCTTCTATCCTTCTGCAATGTTTTCATATGGATGTAGCAGTGCTGAGTTTGTCATTCACTGCAGGTCTATGGAACTTCAGGATATAAAACTGTGTATTTACATAGGACTGCAAGGAAAACCTACTATAATCTTAAACGAGTTCCAACTCAGCACTGCTACATCTGTCTACACAATTTTACTGCAGGAAGATGTCTATAGATGTAGCAGAGCTGGGCTTTGTCAATAAGCATCACTCATGGTCACATAGGACTGCAGATAACCCTGATACATTGTTTAAACTCAGACTGATGGTGGTGCATAAAAGCAAAGCGATCAGTGAAACATTCAGCTCTGCTACATCTCTATGCACAGTTTTATTTTTATTTTTTTAGCACTGTGACACACACAGGTGTGCAGTAGATGAACTGAGTTTGTCATTTGGCATAGTCACATGGCAATGTGCTATCTGTGCGTTTACATGGGACTGCAGATGAACCAGATGCATCGTTTGAGCACCGTGCACAAATTCTGTGTCCCTGAAGGTCAAAACATGCATTTTACATAGGACTGCAGGCGCATCTGAGACAACCGTGAAGAGAAAAAAATAAAAATGAATCAGCACTGCTATATCTGTTACTTCACCCAACCCATTGCTTAACGGCTCCCCTGTAGAATATGTTTATACCACCTGCTCTAGTGCCACTATTCTGGGTATAGCTGTGGGGGTTTGTCATGTGTGTCTGATAAAGATCAAAGCATGGGATGTGAACCACACTACACTGCATGTTCTGCTCTGCTATTCCTGCTCCAAACAAGATGTTCAGTGATGGGAAGTTTATGGATGACCGATGTTATTTGCATACAGGTGCAGCAGAACTGAATATGTTGTTAACCTTCCAATAGATGCATTTGGCTCTGGTTAATGCACAAGGGGTCCTTTTCAGAAGACCCCCAACCCCCTAGAAGAGGCTGTCAAACATGACCCCCGTTAATATCATTTTATATGCAGTACTAGGTAAAATTGCCAAACACAGCTCTGTAGCAAGTTCTCCCCATGCTGTATCTGGTGCATTTACTATATCCTCTTAACCAGGCTGCCCTTAAAAGTGAAATGACAAATTCAGCACTGCTACATCTGTCACATGCACTTGCACAGTGACAAAATATTCTGATTTGCCCATCATCAGTAACTTATTGGATACATCTTGGGTTTAGGCCAGTGTTGTGCAATGCATAATGTAGGCGGATGTAGCAGAGCCGGACATGTCTTTGACTTTGTTAAGAAGATGCAGTAGGTTTTTGCCCGTTCTAGTTGTGCCAGAGGACAAGATCAGCTCTGCTATACCTGTGAACATCTGCCCAAAGTCAAGTGACCTATTTGTTATTTCCAAGGCAGTCCATGGAGGTTGAGGAGATCAGGCCGCTTGCTGTCTTACATGGGTTACACAGGTGGTTGACACCGGTGGGCATCTGAAGCCTGGCACGCCAGCATTACTTGGATGATGGTGGTTAGACTCTTTCGGGGATCACCAGGAATAGCTGATGCCCCTAGGTAAAATGAGGACAATATTGCAGAATTTAGGGCCTCAATGTCACCTGCCTGCCCAAACACGTGTCCATTGCCAGGGCAAGGATGACCACTGACAACTTGTGTGAGGGCAACTGTCCAGCGGGTGGGTGGCACTGCCCCTGGGCTCGGGGTGGGCGCAGGGTTACAGCGTATGCCTCCTGTTTGTGCCCTGCCTCAGCAGATGATTTCTTGGGGGTGAAATTTGTAAGCAGGACTCTTTTACCCCCATTTTTTTCAAGATCTCTGCTTGCTGACTAATACCTTGTATTCAGCCTGATTCTCATCCCCTGATACAATGTATCCACCGGTTGTGTGGTTACAGAGGACTGGATACAATTGTGACAACCCAGCAGGTTCTGGATGGATCTGGATACACCATTCACTGACCAGTGCAGAGCTCTTAAAAATGGGAAGGAACAATGTATACAAAAAATTTGCTAAACTAACCCCAGAATACCCCTTTAATTTAACAGGATGGGTGTTCAATGTTGGGATAACCCTAAAAAGATGTAGAAGAGCTGTTGCAGTAGGTTTAAAATAAAACTGAGATTTCTATTGGATGCAAGCAAAGTTCAAAGTTTTGCTGGAGCAAAGTTGAGTTTGTCACTTGTCCAAATGTTTTGTTTTTTTTTTGTTTGTTTTTTTGTGGCCTCACCCAGGTCTACAGCTAGCCTTATCACATTACATGTTTATGTACTGTATCTGGTATTGTATCTAAGCCTCATGCAATACCAAATAAAATACAACCTATAGGTCGCAGTTGTTGTTTTTTTGTTGGGGGGGGGGGGACAGCCCCACCCCCTTTTTTTTTTTTTTTTTTTTTTTTTTTTTTTTTTTTTTTCTTTTTTTCCTTGCCTCTAATTTTCTACAACCCCTTTAACAGCACAAACTTGGCTCTGCTACATCTCCAAATGGAGATACCCCTTAGAACATAAGGTACTCCGTTCTCTAAACATGGACGTGTCTTGGGATAAACATCCTAAGAGACCAACCTGGAACATGGCATGGAGGCCATCAGAAAGTTCAAGGAGCCAGGACAGAAACTCCTTGGACTGAGGACAGGTTCCTTATTTCCTTCCAAGTATGTGCGTGAGAATCTGAGAAATGTCATGTGAGGGACGCGGCCATTCCTGGGGTCAGCTTCTGGGTAATGATTCTCACAGGATCTGGTGTAGTCACTGCGTCACAAGGGACGGTTGCCGAGGCTACACCATATGAGTGTTTTTTTTTATATTCTAGAATGTAATTCAGGTATGGAGAAGACCATGGCCACCATCATCCCAATGGATAGTGCCCCAGCCTTCATGACCAGCCCCAAAACAACCACTACCTAAAAATCTACCTCGGCACCCCCCCCCCCCCTCTTGGGTAGATCAGGTCAGTTATGGCATCTCCCATCAGAGTAAGGATTGTATTTGATATGCTTAGCTGTAACAGGTGCAGGCACCCCCAAACTCTGGTGCCTAAGGGGTCCCGAAAGCCCCTGTGCCACATAAGACACCAGGGCTCTGTTTGCACCTTCTTAGTGGATAAGTGGCACCATACATGTTTAGCTTGGAGTTGGTGGTAGCAAACTTTGATGTGTTATATATATGTTGAACCAAATGACAACCTCAGCACTGCTACATCTGTATGTCATGGAAAGAAGCAGATAATTAGCCATAGTTCTTTTAGTTTGCCTTGTGGCATTCTTGGTTCTGTAAGGAGGTTTGGATGAGGAGCATTGCGTATGCTCAAAAGGAGATCCAGCAGGAGATATTAATGGACTTGTTTGCATAGGAAAGGAAGGAACCTGGAGAAGGAAGGCTTACTTTACCACTTCCTTGCGCATTGACATCAAATCTTTATTTTTCTTGCAGGACATGACATCAGCGTGACAATGAGAACCTGCTGACAACCGCTCCCTCTCACCTCAAGCCAGAAGACCTTCCTTGGTAGAACCAAGGTCCTTCTGAGACAGGAGACTCTCCGTTACCATTTTTTCCCCCGTGATTGTTCCCTCTGAGCCTTCAAAACTGTTTCTCCAAAGGGTTTTGCAGAAACTTAGACTGTTTTCTAAAGCAGAAGCACCTCAGTCCTCAACTGAAGTGATGGGCAGCGTGCGAAGCAACCGCTACAGCGTTGTGTCTTCAGAAGAGAACGGGATGAAGCTGGCGACCATGGCAGTTGCCAACGGGTATGGGAATGGAAAGAGCAAAATCCATACCCGGCAACAGTGCCGAAGCCGCTTCGTCAAGAAAGACGGCCACTGCAACGTCCAGTTCATCAACGTGAGCGAGAAGGGGCAGCGCTACCTATCCGATATCTTTACCACGTGCGTGGACATTCGTTGGCGGTGGATGCTGGTCATCTTCTGCCTGGCTTTCATACTGTCTTGGCTTTTCTTCGGCTGTGTCTTCTGGCTGATAGCTCTTCTTCACAATGACTTGGGGGCACCGGAAAACCATAGATCTTGCGTGACAGAGGTCAAGAGTTTCACAGCAGCCTTCCTCTTCTCCATCGAGACCCAAACGACCATTGGCTATGGATTCCGATGCGTAACGGATGAGTGTCCCATGGCGGTGTTCATGGTGGTCTTCCAGTCAATCGTTGGCTGCATCATCGACGCCTTCATCATCGGTGCTGTCATGGCTAAAATGGCCAAACCTAAAAAGAGGAACGAGACTTTGGTTTTCAGTGACACCGCCGTCATAGCCATGAGAGACGGCAAACTCTGCTTGATGTGGAGAGTGGGCAACCTCCGAAAGAGTCACCTCGTAGAGGCTCACGTCCGAGCCCAACTCCTTAAGTCCCGCATCACGTCCGAAGGGGAGTACATCCCCTTAGATCAAATAGACATTAACGTTGGCTTTGACAGCGGCATAGACCGGATATTCTTAGTTTCTCCCATCACCATTGTCCATGAGATTGACGAAGACAGTCCGTTGTATGATCTTAGTAAACAAGACTTGGACAATTCTGACTTTGAAATAGTGGTCATATTGGAAGGTATGGTGGAAGCTACGGCCATGACCACTCAGTGTCGGAGCTCCTACCTTGCTAATGAAATCTACTGGGGTCACCGCTACGAACCTGTCCTTTTCGAAGAAAAACATTACTACAAGGTGGACTATTCCCGCTTCCACAAAACCTACGAAGTGCCCAATACCCCGGTTTGCAGTGCCAGGGACTTAGCGGAAAAGAAATATATACTTTCCAACCCAAATACTTTTTGCTACGAGAACGAAGTATCGCTCACGAGCAAAGAGGAGGAAGGCAGTGACATGGGTCTACCGGATAGCATGAGCACGGACATGCATCCAGATATAGACCACCACAACCAAGTTTCCCTCGACCCTAGGCCGCTAAGGAGAGAATCTGAGATATGACTAAAAAAACTGCTAGCTTCAGCTGGTCAACTTAGCTGGTCAACGTGCATGGCTGAGCAGCGGTCCCCACTGCCGTTTTCAGACGTCGGTACTGTTGGACAGAGGTGATACGGAGACGGTGCTCGATGCTGTCAAGCAAACTGTTGCAAATGTTGGGAGAGGTGTAGGCCGTGGTGATCTAAACTGGAACTTGCATACTGGTGTTCCATGTTACTGGGCACACCCTCACAATGGGACGCTAGAGAAATCCCATAAACCTCTTGTAGGACCATCTCTTGAAGGCCCCCCTCCCCCTTTGCTCCACCAGTTGTTCCTGGTGATACCTAGAACGTTAAAAAAAAAAAAAAGGACAGGCAGCTGGGATATAGAGACAAAGCACTAAAGTGTAACCAGAAGGCACATAATGTAAAATACATATTATGTATGTTTTTTTTTTGGGGGGGGGGGGGGGGTTGGAGAAAAAAAAATTGGTAAAACTTGAACTTGCAGACAAGCTCGTTGGGTTTTCAACCTCTTGGGTATCTTTTTTTTTTTTTTATAATATTGGGAACAAGTCCATTTTTAATGGCATAACAATAGGCAAATCTCTGCCTTAACGTCCGAAGCTGCTGCTATTCACACACACCCTGTCAATTCTACTGCGGTGTTTTGTAATGTTTCAGTGTTGGGTTCAGGGGCAAGAACGGCCACCAAGGAGTTGGCCGTAAAAAGAAAAAAAAAGCCAAATGGAATTTTTGTATTTGAACGGTGTTCACACACAGATACAATATATTAACTTTAGAGAGAGACTCTGCAACGTGGTCCTGGGTAGAGTAGGGTATATTTTTATATGGGGGTTGGGGGGAGTCAAAAAATTCTAAAACCTATACCAAAGAAAATGCTAAACTTGTGTTCAAACCCTCTGCTTGCTGGGAGGTCGTCTTTTCAGGAGCAATGGGGAAACTTGGTGTAAACGCCTGCTGCTACGTAATAGCCTTCGTATATGGAGAGGGAGGGGTACTCTGTGAGTAGAATAGGGGCACAAATTACCTCCCTTGGGGGGGGGGGGCACTACGAAAAAAAAAGTATAATGCAAGGTCATGTGTGCTGGGGACGTTCCAATTTTTGGGAAATTGCATCAGCATATTTTCTAACCTGTTAGGCCCCATGAAATAGAGCAATTATTATTATTTTTTTACATTTTAAGTGTTACCTGTTGCAGGATCCTCAGGGGCACCTAGAGTTTTTTTTTGCTTCGTTAGATGGACTGACTAGATGTCCTCCAGATAGAGAGGGAAGAGGAGAAAAGCTGCTATGTGTCATCACGTGGATGGTTGCAAAGTGCAGGGAGTTCATTTCCAGAGATAGGGGAGAGGCCTTGAGTGGATTGATCTCGTATCAAAAATTTGGAATAAAGAATCTTATTTGGAACTGAATAAACGTATTGGAAAGAAATGATTCTTTGGCCAGGAGAACCCCGTAAAGGAATCTCTGATAACTGTAAACACGGGAAAGTGAAATCCATGATGCATTCCTTGAGTTTGGCTGAGGACTCTTTTGGTATGAGGAGCCATGTGGAGGCCATATTGACATTTTTTTTTTCTCTTGGTGTCTTCTGAGGAGGACAGCCTCTCATCTCAGGCTGCACAGGAGAGGGACATTAACCCTCTGAGTCCTCAGCCAGATTCACGTGAATGCATTTTAAAAAAGTCACAAAAAGTTGGAGATAAGTTCTCCACTTTAGAGAATGATTCCAATCTGCATTGACGTGGAATCTTTTTTATCTGCCCTCCCTTTCTCACATAGAGTCCCAGATGTTTTTTGAGTCCAAAAAAACTTGTATTTCAGCAATGACTAGTCAGCCAATACATCCAGCCGAAGATGCGATGGAAAAGGGTGTGAGAGATGAAAGCTTTAAACCGTGTCTTGTTATCTATATGCCATTAAAAATATCCTTGTTCTGATCTGGGGTCACTTGGATGTCAACCTGTGAAGGCCACTTTGGCTTTTGTAAAAAAAAAAAAAAAAAAAAGTTCTGCAATGAAACGGTGATACCTGATGTAGCAATGTATCGAACGTGGATTCTAAAGCTGGCCATACACCGTTGGTTCCTCCTGACCTCCCCATAGGCTCAGCCAAGCGGGCATGTTATCTCACTGAAGAGGGTTGAGTAAACCGCTGCCAGACACCACTGGTGGTGGCTTATCTCCCTTGAGAACGAGAATTGGACATGTTGAAACTATGGTCAATCCTTTCATTTTCAAACACTTTTTTGACTTTGGTTGACCTCTGTCGAATGTGTATGGCCACCTTTAGCTCTGATTTTCAGTGGCTGGTAGCAGGCCATATTTTCTATGTATTTTTTTATATGTACATAAGGGTGTATGTACTATAGAGGTAGATACTTGTGGAAAGAGAGGCCCAAGTCAAAGCTGTCTACCTTCCTCATGGTAGCATGATTTTTATTTATTTTTTTGTGTTCTGGTTTCCTCTCCACAAGTCCTATGACATTAGTAAATAAGAGATGGAAGACAAACCTGATGGTCATGAAACCAATCTCTCCTACGTGGGGTTGGACCAAGTAGTAGGTCCTCTCAATGGTTTTGAGGAGGTGGCATGAGACTCTCCTCTATGTACACCTGTACTATGCTCAAATCGAGTGATACACAAAATATGGTCTTGGTTGACCAGACATGGTTTACCAGAATAGATAACCACCAACTGACATCAACACATTGGTCTAACGAGGTCCATGACAAATTGTTGATGGGCTGAATGTGTTGGCTTATATGTTGATGTACAATCTGGAGAATGTAATGAGGTTTGGATTTTCTAGATATCTATCAGTCCATGAAGGAACAAAGTCTACGCTCTAGCCCCCATGGATGTTAATGAGATGCTTTCTGCTGCTAATCACATCGTTAAAAGGGAAGACAAAGCAAAACCAAAGAGTATATATATTTTTATTTTTTTGTGTGTAACCATAACCTTCTAACCACCACCTTGTGTAACCACTTTACAAACCGGGTCAGCGCAACCCCGTAGTAAAATATTCCACGAGATGCATGAAGACGTATCTCCTCTGTGACGTTCTTTGTTGCTACCTCCCACCGCTAAATACAAAAATATTGATTTCCAGCTTTTCGAGGCCTGATGTAATCCATAAAATTAGAAAATTTCTAGTCCCCCCCCCCCCCCCCTCCCCAGTCACATCTTAATTAAAATGCTCTAGACTAATGATAGATTGTGTGATAAGAACGGCTGTCCCCATAGAAACCAGATTGAAAGCATTGGGCCAACTAGCTGACAAAGATTTTATTTTATTTTTTTTAAATCTTTTCTTACATCGGAGCTAAATGAACTAGCTGGAAATATCATATGTGTAATATACATGAAAGGTGTTCTGACTATAGTCATGGTTCATTATTATAACAAATGGCGGTCTCAGTCACAGAGGAGGGACGGATCTTATTTACGGTATTTAAAAAAAAAAAAATTGGGAATTTATTACAAAAAAAGCACAGTTTTTAGTGCCCGATGCAAGTAACTAAGTCTTATTTTTTATTTTTTATGTTATAACACTTAGTCGCAAACCAGTCCAAAACTTGAAAGAGGCTGCTATGCACTTTTTTATTATTTCCCTTTTTTTAATTCAGTCCCCCCCCCCAAAGTTTAATTTAGGATAATCCCTTGTCCGATCGCACATAAAACCTGACACCCTAAAGGGGTTAATGAGACGCCCCTCTGTTATTTTGAAAGAGAACAGTTTTTTATAATAATCCATATTTTCTGTATTTAAAGCCAAATGTAAATAATATGATGTAGAAAAATATTTAAAAAATGAAATAAAAAAAAGCTGAATAATAAAAAACACGATATGCCAATAGAGGTATAAATAAAGTGCAGTCGATTCTAGTGCAGAATTTAGATATTTACGAACCTCAACCTGTCTCCGATGTTATGGGCTTATGTTATTTATTTAAGCATGGTCTTTTCATTTTGAAAGTTTTTTTTTTTTTTTTTTTTGTAGATTCGACAATTTTTAACCTGTTTATTGCTTTTTTATTTTTTCCTTTTCCAAAAACCCTTTGTCTTTACCTTGCAAATTTGCACTTTTATTATCAGAAAGGGGAATCAAATTTTACCGAATGAATATTTACACATAATCAACATTTTTTATTGTAAATGTATACTTTATTTTGTCATTTTTATTCTTTTTTTTTTTGTATTTTTATTTTGTTTTATTTTATTATTATAATTTTATTTTTTACTTTCCCTCCTTCCACTATATTTCGCACGGCATGGTGCTAGGCTATCACACAAGGCTCAAGTGACTCTACCATCTCCATGATGAGGGGCTGTAGACCGTAAAGCTGGATCGAGCTAAATATGGAAGTTGCTGTTGTATTATACGTTTATTACGAGACCCCTTTTCCTTCCTGAAATACTTGAATTGGGACATTTTGAACGATGTCTTAACCAGAGCACTGTATGTGAGGTCACTAAGGAAGCCGTATATATATATCTATATATGTGTGTGTATATATATTTTTACATATACAGTCTTCTTAGTGCTTGCACATTGGAGTGTTAACATAAGTGGCACCCTAGACTTTTTTTTTTATTGCAGCGTTCCTCATGGAGAAGGCTGTAGGGTCACCAGATGCCTAAACACTCATATTCCAAGTTCTTGACCTTTTTGTGACGGATCTTGTTTTGAGATCTAGAAGTCAAGACCACACAAGGATAAGATTTCTTACAAATACGTCTAGTACTTAAGCTAATTTCTCCCCTTGACACATTTTGCAACAGGGATAAGTTATTATATTTATTAAATATTATCTAATGAATGCAAAAAATGTTCAAAAATATTTCTACCTTTTACGGTAAAGACAAAGGGTTTGTACGCGCAGATTCTTATTTCCTGTTGGATCTAGTGATGAGATGTACTGTAATGTCTTTAAACTCTGGTTGTCCCCACCTTGATAAAGGGGCGTGGGTGCAGCCTGGTCACCATCTTTAGCCAATTTTACTTTATTTTTTTTCCTCCATGTTTGGCTGGCTGTTTCTACATGGGGATCGGCAGATGACAATCATTGTAAATAATTCTCTTCTTTTTGTTTGTAAACGTGTTTTTTTTTTATTTTTTTACTGCATCAAAGTCTTCCTAAAATGTACTGCACAGATCCTGGATTGTACAGAATTTTTTTTAAATATGATGTCTTATTTTATTATTTCTAAAATAAAATAAAATTTCAAATATTTCTGTTTTGGGGGATTTTCTTTTCTCTTGGTGGAGTAAGAAAGGACTGAGATGTTTGCTAGCAATTCTTTTATAGAAAATAAGTTGCTTAAATTAGAAAATTGCCACCCTTCATCATTGGCTGTGTCTATCACTGCAGCTCATCTCCATCCCTTGAATAAATATTAAAATTTTTGCAATAAAGCCCTCAATGAAAACAATAGTCATATTTTTGTCTACTGAAATTGACCATAGGTTCCCCAATTTATTTTATTTAGGATTCTTTTATTTTTATTTTTTGAAAATGCAGAGGAGAGCACTGTAGGGAAGGGAAGATGCATAGAGCACTGCATGGGAAGAGAAGGTGTAGAGGAGAGCTCTGCCGGGGAAGAGAAAATGCAGAGGATAGCTCTGCCGGGGAAGAGAAGGAGTAGAAGAAAGCACTGCATGGAAATGGAAGGTGTAGAGGAGAGCACTGCATGGAAAGGGAAGGTGTAGAGGAGAGCACTGCATGGAAAGGGAAGGTGTAGAGGAGATCACTGCATGGGAAGGGAAGGTGTAGAGGAGATCACTGCATGGGAAGGGAAGGTGTAGAGGAGAGCACTGCATGGGAAGGGAAGGTGTAGAGAGCACTGTATGGGAAGGGAAGGTGTAGAGGAGAGCTCTGCAGGGGAAGAGAAGGAGTAGAATAAAGCACTGCATGGAAAGGGAAGGTGTAGAGGAGAGCACTGCATGGGAAGGGAAGGTGTAGAGGAGAGCACTGCATGGGAAGGGAAGGTGTAGAGGAGAGCTCTGCAGGGGAAGAGAAGGAGTAGAATAAAGCACTGCATGGAAAGGGAAGGTGTAGAGGAGAGCACTGCATGGGAAGGGAAGGTGTAGAGGAGAGCACTGCATGGGAAGGGAAGGTATAGAGGAGATCACTGCATGGAAAGGGAAGGTGTAGAGGAGATCACTGCATGGAAAGGGAAGGTGTAGAGGAGATCACTGCATGGGAAGGGAAGGTGTAGAGGAGAGCACTGCATGGGAAGGGAAGGTGTAGAGGAGATCACTGCATGGGAAGGGAAGGTGTAGAGAGCACTGCATGGGAAGGGAAGGTGTAGAGAAGATCACTGCATGGAAAGGGAAGGTGTAGAGGAGAGCACTGCATTGGAAGGGGTAGAGGAGATCACTGCATGGGAAGGGAAGGTGTAGAGAAGATCACTGCATGGGAAGGGAAGGTGTAGAGGAGAGCACTGCATGGGAAGGGAAGGTGTAGAGGAGAGCACTGCATGGGAAGGGAAGGACTCAAGGAGACAGTCCTCTATAGCCGTGCTCCTTAACTTCAGTCCTCAGGGCCCACCTGCCGGTCATGTTTTCAGGATTTCCTTAGTATTCAGCAGGTGATGGAATTAGTGTCCATGCATCAGGACTTACCACAGGTATTCATTCTGTGGGATATTCTCAAATCATGACCTGTAGCTGGACCCTGAGGACCGGAGTTGAGGAACACTGCTCTATAGAAAAGGTTAAAAGAAAAAGCCCTGTCCTTGGTGCTCGTGCAGGGACTAACACCCACCTCCATAAGCAGTGCATGTCTGTGCTCCCCAATAGGAATTGCAATGGTGTGACTTTCCGCCAGGAGGAGCCCAGTGCAAGCTAACACCACCCTCTAGGAATGAGGACAAATAGATCCAGCATTTCTCACTCCCTATAGGCCTTATGGCAGTGCAGATGAAAGGGCATGGCTATAGGCGGTGTAGAGGTAGCAGTCGCAGCGGGCACAGATCCCTTGTCTGTCATTTTACAGTTTTCAAGGAGTGTAGAGAGGAAGAGCTTCGTGCAGGTTGACACCATCCATGAGGAAAGGCAAAAAGTAAAGGCCCACCTGTTTTGCCCCAATTGAGCTCATGGGAACACAAAGGGCACCCTGTCTGGTATAAGCATTATTGTGGAAAGTAATATTAAGGATTCATGTCTGTACCATCCAGCAAGATGCTCCCAGCTATGATCTGATCGGGGGGATGGTCAGCCATGGACATTTACCATAACCAGCACAGCAGAATCGTACTGTACCTGCGCCTGGACCTACGTGTAACCTGCAAAATGTCAGCGGGCTCTTGTGGAGACGTAACCTTTCTCCTGGACTAATAGAGCTGCAAGATTTTCGCGGCGCTGAGTAAGATGAGTGTAATCGAGACTATAATACGTCCAGTATCCACCGCTAATACGCTTACACTGGAACAGGTCTTGGTAAGTGGAGCTTAGAGCCCCATGATTAATTGGGCGAATTCCATCTAGAGAACTGGCAGCCGCTTAAGCTGAGCGCTAAATATTCATTATATCCTCATTAATGAAAGGACAAAATCAGGAGAAAAAAAGATCTAAACCAGTTCAGAGTTTATTGCCAGTTACAGATCTGTCTGTCCTTCATTTCTCTAGAGAGACAGAGAAATAGGAAATAGATACATAGTAACATATAATTCTGTTATTCTGCGAGTTGTTCCAGAGGAAGGCAAAGAAGAACACTCATGGGGTAGAAGACAATTTTTCTCATTTCAGGGGAAAAATTAATTACCCAAAGTGAATATAAATATACATAAATATATATATATATATATACCTCTAGGAGCAACGGGGGTGTTGCCGTTACACCTAGAGGCTCTGTTCTCTCTGCAACTGCCATGCCCTCTGCACTTTGGTTGACAGGGCCAGGCATGATCACTTTTACACCGTTTGGCCCTGTCAATCACAGTGCAAAGAGCTCAGCAGTTGCAGAGAGAGCAGAGCCTCTAGGTGTAATGGCCACGCCCCCGTTGCTCCTAGAGGATTATTTGCATATGCTAAAACATCGTTTTTCTCAGCCATGCGGGCACACATGTACATGGGACCAACACAGATGTCTTCAGCTTCCAACAGGTCAGCCAGTTTCATAGGTACAAAACTCCTGACAGTTGCCCTTTAAACTTTTTACAATTTACAGTGCTGCCCATAAGTATTCATACCCCGGGCAAATTTTCACTTAAAGTTGCTTTTATTCAACCAGCAAGTAATTTTTTGATGGGAAATGACATAGGTGTCTCCCAAAAGATAATAAGACGATTTACAAGAGGCATTATTGTGGGGAAAAAAAACATTTCTCAGATTTTATTTACATTTGAGCAAAAAATACAAGATTATCCGCACTGTGGAAAATCTCCGAGGACGTGGTCGGAAGCAAAAAGTGACACCTGTGCTGCCAGGAGGATAGTTAGGTGAAAAAGAATCCAAGGATCACCACCAAGGCCATCCTGGTGACTCTGGGCTCTGCTGGTGGCAATGTCTCAAGGCAGACAATCCAACGGACACTGCACGATGCAGACCAAGGAGGACGCCACTTCTCCAGATAAGGCACACAAAAGCTCCCTTGGCCTTTGCAAAAGCTCATCTGGACAAAGAAGAAGACGTCTGGTCTTCTGTGTAATGGTCAGATGAAACAAAAATTTTATTGTTTGGTCACAATGATGTTTCCTTCATTTGGCGTAAAAAAAGAGAAGCCTTCAACCCAAAGAACACCATCCCCACTGTCAAACATGGTGGTGGGAACCTAATGCTTTGGGGGGGGGGGGGGTTCAGCCAATGGACCAGGGAACCTAATCACAGTAAAGGGCACCATGAAAAAAAGAGCAATACATGGGGATTCTCAACGACAACATCAGGCAGTCTGCAGAGAAACTTGGCCTTGGGCACCAGTGGACATTTCAGCATGACAATGACCCAAAACACAGCAAAAGTGGTGAAGAAATGGTTAGCCGACAACAACAGTAACGTTTTGGAGTGGCCCAGCCAGAGTCCAGACTTGAATCCAATTGAGAATCTGTGGAGGGAGCTAAAGATCAGGGTGATGACAAGAAGACCCTCCAACCTGAAAGATTTGGAGCTCATTGCTAAAGATGAATGGGCAAAAATACCTGTGGAGACTTGCGAAAAGCTGGTCTGCGATTATAGGAAGCGTTTGATTGCTGTAATAGCCAAGAAAGGCTTTTCTATTGATTATTGAGAAGGGGAAGAAGAATTTTTGACTGGACACTTTTTGCTCAAATGTAAATAAAAGCTAAGAAATGTTTCTTTCCCACAATAATGCCTCTTGTACATCGTCTTATTATCTTTTGGGAGACACTGATGTCATTTCCCATCAAAAAATTACTTGCTGGTTGAATAAAAGTAACTTTAAGTCAAAATTTGCCTGGGGTATGAATAATTATGGCCAGCACTGTATATAACTGAAGAACATTTTAGGGTTAGTTTTATTCTATTTGGTAATGAATCTTTGTGCCTCCAGGTTGGCTGCTTTTATCTGTCTTTTACATATTCTATTTTTCTTATTTTTTGCTCTTCTTTGCTTTCTTTCCTGTTTTAGTGATTTAAATGCTTTGTGTTTGTCATTTATTGATTTCCCACAGTTCTATTTATCCACATAGTTTTTTTCTTGTTCCTCACCCTTTTATTCCCACAATTTTTATTCTCACAATTAGTTTAGGATGTCCCTCGCTTATATCTTCCTGGAGTGTGAGCTTTAGGCCTCATGCACACGTCCATTGTTCTGGTCCGCATCCAAGCTGCAGTTTTTGCGGCTCGGGTGCGGACCCATTAACTTCAATCCGTTGCACCGTTCCGTGGCCCCGCAAAAAAAATATAAACTGTCCTATTCTTGTAATTTTTGCGGACAAGAATAGGCATTTCTACAATGGGCCGCCTGTTCCGTTACGCAAATTGCGGAGGGCACACGGGCGGCTTCCGTATTTTGCGGATCCACAATTTGCAGACCGCAAGAAACAGAACAGTCGTGTGCATGAGGCCTAAGACAGGACTTTACATAAAGGCAAAACCCCTCCCACCCTCTCTGGTTATAACGACCCTTTCTAAACAGAATTTTAACCTGTACGTTAGGTTTCAGATAGATGATAGATAGATATCGGATAGATAATAGATAGATAGATAAATAGATAGATAGATATGAGATAGATAATAGATAGGAGATAGATAGATAGATAGATAGATGATAGATAGATAGATAGATAGATAGATAGATAGATGATAGATAGATATGAGATAGATAGATAGATAGATATGAAATAGATGGGAGATAGATAATAGATAGATTAATGGAGAAGCAAAATAAATAACTCCCAGAAACTCACCGTATACCAATCACTGCATAGGGACATGGCACCCTAACTGGAGAGGATACCCCACCCCAAACACAGACAGACCCTGACCCTGTACAGACTGAGCGCCCACATCCTAGAGATGGAGACGGGGCGGCACAGGCAGACATACAAGCCGTGGCAGAGCAGACTGTGCCAGCACCGGAGGATGAGGCCCACTTCCTGCTACACTGCAACAAATACTCACCTGTAAGGGCCACTTACTTCCAGAGACTCTCCGCTCACATCACGGATGTCACCTCCATAGATGAGCGGAGGAAACTCCACATCCTACTAGTAGAATGATAGATAGATAGATAGATAGACAGACAGATAGATAGAGAGATAGATAGATAGATGATAGACAGACAGATAGATAGAGAGATAGATAGACAGACAGATAGATAGATAGATAGGAGATAGATAGATAATAGATAGATAGATAGATAGATAGATAGGTAGGATATAGATAGATAGAGAGATAGATAGATAGGAGATAGATAGATAATAGATAGATAGATAGATAGATAGATATGAGATAGATAGATAGATCTGAGATAGATAGATAGATAGATAGATATGAGAGAGAGAGAGAGAGAGATAGATAGATAGATAGATATGAGATAGATGGATAGATAGATATGAGAGAGATAGATAGATAGATAGATATGAGACAGATATGAGAGAGATAGATAGATAGATAGATAGATAGAAGATAGATGATAGATAGTAGATGAGCGGAGGAAACTCCACATCCTACTAGGGGGAAGAGGAGTCCACTGTGGAGATCGTTGCCCAATATGTCTCCACCTGTCACCAACTGAGAGGAAGATGAGACACCATGGACTATTATACCCCATACTGCCCCTTTAACCCAACATCCACCCTCTTTAATTCCCACATCAAACCCCCTCCACAATACCTATTTATTTTCCTTTGCTTTGGCAATGCTAAATGTTTTACTTGGACGTGTCAATAAAGCTTTATTGAATTTGAATACATAGCTAGATAGATAGATATAGGATAGATAATTAGATATGAGGTAGATAGAAGATGGATAGACAGACAGATAGATAGGTAGTTGATAGATAATGGATATGAGATAGAATTCGGTATTAACTAATCACCCGTCCATGTGCATTATTTTTACCTTTCCATGAACCGTCATGTACACCCCCCTGATATTCTGCGGCTATCTGATCCAGAATATTCCAGGGGGCGGCAGTGCTTCTCTGACAGGCCCGCAGACCCCACCAGTGCACACTGTCAGACGCCTCTGGACGCCCTTCCAGCACCATACAGTACAGGAGAAGGTTACCACCATGTATAATCGCAGGGACCGGCTATTTCCTATCATTCAGAGGGATGGGATCACCTGCACAGATGTTCCTTTTCTGTGACAGGAACCCTTTAAGTCCCGTGTCCAGAGGGTGAACTCCACTTTACACAGCGCGAGGCCGTGGGCCTGGTCCTGGGGCAGGTCTATGGTTACGGTTTTTCCAAATTCATAGGGGAAAGTTATTCTTGCAGTTTCTTTCCTGGTAAAAAAAAAAACAAGTTCAGAGATCACATCTTGAAAGTCCAGTTCGAGGTGCGGTGGAAACATTTCCCTTTGTCCAAACTCAGTGAAAAGGAATGAGTCAGGGAGACTATCTTATACCAAAGGCATAGGTTAGACATATTTGGTGGGGTCTGTGCACCTTAATGATTTCAGTCTGACACCCCCTGCTTGTTCATCTGCTTCCTCTCTAATACTCATTAATACAGGCCGAATAATTTGTGGCATCTATAACCCGGTCATGTACATCCGACGATGTCATGTCCATCAGTCAGGATATCAGGTTCCCAGTCTGGTCTATGGATGGGCACAGGGGTGCAGCGCCAATGAGGCAAGGTGAGGCGATCGCCTCAGGCAGCAGAAAGCCTAGATGCACCCCTGGATGGGCATGTCACTTCAGAAGACCAGGGCCAGAACTGCTCATCTCCTTTACACCTGGAGCCAAGGGAGACAAACAGTCCTGGCCACGTCCACAGCGGAACTGACATCCAGTCCATAGTCCAGGCCGGAAGCTTGGTATTCAGACTGAAGACGTGATGTTGGCGATTTCACAAGAAAGGTATGAGTACCAGAGTAGCCGATCCACATAGCTTTTAGACGGTAAGTAAATTGGCATGCGCTGCCCTAGGCGACAGGAAGTAATTAGCAATGATTGGAGTATGGCTGTATTAATTCATCTGCTACCATATAGCGGAATTATTTTATCTGCTATGACATAGCGGTATTATTTTATCTGCTACCATATAGAGGCATTATTTTATCTGCTACCATATAGTGGTATCGTTTTATCTGCTACCATATAGTGGTATTATTTTATCTGCTATCACATAGCGGTATTATTTTATCTGCTATCACATAGCGGTATTATTTTATCTGCTACCATATAGAGGCATTATTTTATCTGCTATCACATAGCGGTATTATTTTATCTGCTATCACATAGCGGTATTATTTTATCTGCTACCATATAGAGGCATTATTTTATCTGCTGCTTTATAGAGGTATTATTTTATCTGCTCATATATAGAAGTATTATTTTATCTGCTACCATATAGCGGTATTATTTTATCTGCTATCACACAATTGGCAACATGATTGGGTATAAAAAGAACTTCTCAGAGTGGCAGTGTCTCTCAGAAGCCAAGATGGGTAGAGGATCACCAATTCCCACAATGTTGCGCAGAAAGATAGTGGAGCAATATCAGAAAGGTGTTACCCAGCAAAAAATTGCAAAGACTTTGCATCTATCATCATCAACTGTGCATAACATCATCCGCAGATTCAGAGAATCTGGAACAATCTCTGTGCGTAAGGGTCAAGGCCGTAAAACCATACTGGATGCCCGTGATCTCCGGGCCCTTAAACGACACTGCACCACAAACAGGAATGCTACTGTAAAGGAAATCACAGAATGGGCTCAGGAATACTTCCAGAAACCATTGTCAGTGAACACAATCCACCGTGCCATCCGCCGTTGCCAGCTGAAACTCTACAGTGCAAAGAAGAAGCCATTTCTAAGCAAGATCCACAAGCTCAGGCGTTTTCACTGGGCCAGGGATCATTTAAAATGGAGTGTGGCAAAATGGAAGACTGTTCTGTGGTCAGACGAGTCACGATTCGAAGTTCTTTTTGGAAATCTGGGACGCCATGTCATCCGGACCAAAGAGGACAAGGACAACCCAAGTTGTTATCAACGCTCAGTTCAGAAGCCTGCATCTCTGATGGTATGGGGTTGCATGAGTGCGTGTGGCATGGGCAGCTTGCATGTCTGGAAAGGCACCATCAATGCAGAAAAATATATTCAGGTTCTAGAACAACATATGCTCCCATCCAGACGTCATCTCTTTCAGGGAAGACCCTGCATTTTTCAACAAGATGATGCCAGACCACATTCTGCATCAATCACAACATCATGGCTGCGTAGGAGAAGGATCCGGGTCCTGAAATGGCCAGTCTGCAGTCCAGATCTTTCACCTATAGAGAACATTTGGCGCATCATAAAGAGGAAGGTGCAACAAAGACGGCCCAAGACGATTGAACAGTTAGAGGCCTGTATTAGACAAGAATGGGAGAGCATTCCTATTTCTAAACTTGAGAAACTGGTCTCCTCGGTCCCCAGACGTCTGAGTGTTGTAAGAAGAAGGGGAGATGCCACACAGTGGTGAAAATGGCCTTGTCCCAACTTTTTGGGGATTTGTTGACACCATGAAATTCTGATTCAACATATTTTTCCCTTAAAATGGTACATTTTCTCAGTTTAAACTTTTGTTCCGTGATTTATGTTCTATTCTGAATAAAATATTAGAAGTTGGCACCTCCACATCATTGCATTCAGTTTTTATTCACTATTTGTATAGTGTCCCAACTTTTTTGGAATCCGGTTTGTATATAGAGGTATTATTTTATCTGCTATCTTATGGCGCTATTGTCTTATCTTCTACCATATGATTTAAATTTTGTCAGCTATATGGCAGTATTATTATTTAGCCAATACACAGCAGTGATATTTTTGGACCATACTCTATGGTTATTTGTGCACTGTATGACAGCACAACATATAGGAAAGTGCCAACATAAAGCTACTTCTGAGGATGGCCTTAAAGGGACTCTGTCACCACTTTCTAACCCCCACTTTTAAAACTATAGTTCTGTCCATGGAGCCCCTGTGATTTCAATGGTGTTGTTATATGCGAAATCCGCAGGCTCGTTTTGATAAAAAAAGCTTTTATCTAACCTGTCAGTCATGAGTTTAAGGTGCCCAGGGCGTTTCTCCCGGTCTGAACATGCCGCCGCCGCCGCCGTTGGTGCCCAGCTCCTCCTCTGCCTTGAATTTGCGCCGCCTGAATGTCAAGAAATACGCCTCCGGCTCTCCCTCAGTCCCCCCTCCTTCTTTTCTAAGATCCCGCGCGTGCGGCAGTGTTCGCGTTATCGGGAGGTTGAGCGAAGTGCGCATGCGCATGCGCATGCGCACTTCGCTCAATGAGGCTGAATCGTAAAGTCTGCACGGGCGCATCAGGCACAGGCCTGTGCGCACGCGCAAAATTTTGGAAAAGGAGGGGGGACTGAGGGAGAGCCGGAGGCGTATTTCTTCACATTCAGGCGGCGCAAATTCAAGGCAGAGGAGGAGCTGGGCACCAACGGCGGCGGCAGCGGCATGTTCAGACCGGGAGAAACGCCCTGGGCACCTTAAACTCATGACTGACAGGTTAGATAAAAGCTTTTTTTATCAAAACGAGCCTGCGGATTTCGCATATAACAACACCATTGAAATCACAGGGGCTCCATGGACAGAACTATAGTTTTAAAAGTGGGGGTTAGAAAGTGGTGACAGAGTCCCTTTAACTATGGCTGGCCCATCTCTCTCCAGGGCCCCATGGGCTGCGTCCATAGTTTATACATCGGACATAAGGGGGGCAATAGAAGGTCCCCTGCTGGAAGATCATCCCCAGTATAAATCTTCATCTATTGCAGGAGTAAAATGCGTCAGTATGAGCTCAGAGCGCAGTGACAGGTGGTTCACTCCCGCCATTACGGAAGAAGACACTTGTGATCCAGTGTGCGCTGTTACCGCTCATCCCTCGGAGTGACAAGTGTTTGCATTCGACAAGATATAAATCCCCCCCTGCGTATTCCTTTCCGCTGAAGGACAGAAAGTTCCAGGGATCGGATTACTTTTGGAAATAATTATGATGCAAATGATCTCAGGAATATTCTGCATGACATGATATCAGGCTACAAGTGAGGGGAAATTAAAGTCACAGCGCACCCTGTTTATTCTAATCGCGCTGTACTCCAGATTTAAAGTGGTCCTCCGGTTATAACAAGTTACCCCCCTATCCACTGGATGGGAAATAATTATTAGACCAGCCGGGGGTCCCGGGCCACAACAACAAGGGTAAAGTGTAATTCGAGCATGCACACTGCTGCTCCATTCAACTGTACAGCATGCACATGCTCGGCCTCTATTCAAACGGAGGACACAGGACCCCTATTTTTGGTGATCAATAGGGGCCCCACCACCAATCTAACAGATGCACAATCCAGTGTATAGGTGCCCACTTGACCTCACTAGAATGCCCCTTAAAAGGGGTTTTTGACTTTTTATGTTGATCAGTAGCTGAACAATGGGGTCCAACACCAATCACAGCTTAGCCTAGGCCAGTATCAGATGGCTGAGGAGAAGCTCCGTCCACTTCAAGTGAATGGGGCTGAGCTACGACACCACTATGGTGTGAGGATAAGTCATCAGTTAAAAAACTGTAAAAAAAAACTTAAGGGGCCATGTTGCTCCTGTTGAGGAAGTGTAAATGGAGCAACAGTGATGTCACAGTACAGGATAATGTACACAGTGATGTCACAGTACAGGGTAATGTACACAGTGATGTCACAGTACAGGATAATGTACACAGTGATGTCACAGTACAGGGTAATGTACACAGTGATGTCACAGTACAGGGTAATGTACACAGTGATGTCACAGTACAGGGTAATGTACACAGTGATGTCACAGTACAGGATAATGTACACTGTGATGTCACAGTACAGGGTAATGTACACAGTGATGTCACAGTACAGGGTAATGTACACAGTGATGTCACAGTACAGGATAATGTACACAGTGATGTCACAGTACAGGGATAATGTACACAGTGATGTCACAGTGCAGGATAATGTACATAGTGATGTCACACTACAGGATAATGTACACATTGATGTCACAGTACAGGATAATGTACACAGTGATGTCACAGTACAGGATAATGTACACAGTGATGTCACAGTACAGGGATAATGTACACAGTGATGTCACAGTACAGGATAATGTACACAGTGATGTCACAGTGCAGGATAATGTACACAGTGATGTCACAGTACAGGTATAATGTACACAGTGATGTCACAGTACAGGGATAATGTACACAGTGATGTCACAGTACAGGATAATGTACACAGTGATGTCACAGTGCAGGATAATGTACACAATGATGTCACAGTACAGGGTAATGTACACAGTGATGTCACAGTACAGGATAATGTACGCAGTGATGTCACAGTACAGGGTAATGTACACAGTGATGTCACAGTACAGGATAATGTACACAGTGATGTCACAGTACAGGGATAATGTACACAATGATGTCATAGTACAGGATAATGTACACAGTGATGTCACAGTACAGGATAATGTACACAGTGTTGTCACAGTACAGGATAATGTACACAGTGATGTCACAGTACAAGATAATGTACACAGTGATGTCACAGTACAGGATAATGTACTCAGTGATGTCACAGTACAGGATAATATACACAGTGATGTCACAGTACAGGATAATGTACATAGTGATGTCACAGTACAGGATAATGTACACAGTGATGTCACAGTACAGGATAATGTACACAGTGATGTCACAGTACAGGGATAATGTACACAGTGATGTCACAGTACAGGGATAATGTACACAGTGATGTCACAGTACAGGATAATGTACACAGTGATGTCACAGTACAGGATAATGTACACAGTGATGTCACAGTACAGGATAATGTACACAGTGATGTCACAGTACAGGATAATGTACACAGTGATGTCACAGTACAGGGATAATGTACACAGTGATGTCATAGTACAGGGATAATGTATACAGTGATGTCACAGTACAGGGATAATGTACACAGTGATGTCACAGTACAGGATAATGTACACAGTGATGTCACAGTACAGGATAATGTACACAGTGATGTCACAGTACAGGATAATGTACACAGTGATGTCACAGTACAGGATAATGTACACAGTGATGTCACAGTACAGAAATAGCCTTGCCCATTACATCTCTCAGAAACATCAGTTTTGTGGACATTTGCATAAACCACACCCTTCAGGGGTCATTTAGGCGACACGCACATGACCATATTCCATGTAGGTTGCAGGTACTCTCATTTTCGGATGGTGAGAACATTGTTTTTGTAGTAGCAAAGCAGTTAAGTATCACATCAGTAGGCAGGCTGCCTGCAGTACATTGTTCTCACTGCTCCACAAAAGCCTTAAACATCAAAATTATATATTATTAACGATGATTGCATCTGCGAATTGGAAAAAAAATGGGGGTTTTCTGCACTACCTCCTCAGAGGGTAAGAGCCTCGAGAGGCTTCAGTTCACGAATGTCATTTGGATGTGGGAACAATGGGCTTTGTTTGAGATGTTAACTGGTTTTGATGCATGCCGTTGTCTTACTGTCATTAATTATGTTAACCTTATTCTGCTTCCTTCAAGGTAGTCGATTACCTCAGAAAGGTCTCTCCATCTAATTACCCATCCATGGATTCATCTATGTCTTGCCTACTGCAAATGTAGCACACAATGAATTATGCGCCATGCGATACGTTCACGTCATTAAAACGGTATTGCCTTTCTTTTATACCATGGCCGTCTCTTCCCCGTCCGAACAGAGTTATATGTGACCCCGACAGAGTTTGACATCGGTCTGTGGGAAGTGTTTTCTAACATATTAAAGGGGTTGTCCAAAATTAGAAATAAAGGCTGCCTTTTTCCAAATATGGCGCCACCCTTGCTCACAGGTTGCGTGTGGTATTGCAGCTCAGCCTCATTCACTTTCATGGACATGTGCTGTAATACCAGACACAACTCATGGACAGGTGTGGAGTACTCAGTTCTGTCCGTAGTGTCCTGACACTTCTCCTGACATGTCTGTCATGAAATAATTCTGGATCATTTTTTCTGCGCTATCCTCTGTTCTTCCTCCTGGAATAAATAATGAATAAACTGACACCTATTGGGTCTATTCCTACACAGTCTGACACAGTCAACTCCGATTGGGAAGGAGAATGTTTACACCTAGTTGTCAGTTTATTCATACAGTTCCAAGAGCATTAGCCGTGGTCCACATTTATTAATGTGAGTACAACTAGATTTTGGCATAAAATGTGCTGAAAGGTGATGCACTCAACTCGTTTCAGTAAGGGTCCACTTGCCTGGACCTCTGATCATGTGAAGGTCTGGGCTTGACACCGACAGTAAAGATGGTGTCTTGTTAGTGCTGTGCATACTTTGCAGAACTATTTAAGTCAAAGTATTAGTTATTAGTAGGAATATCAGAGTAGACCCCTAAATTCATTCAGACCGCCGATCAGACCCCAGACCAGACAGCTACAATTAATTTTGACCAAATACCAGACCCTGAAATGAAGTAAAACTCCAGTTCAGATTACTATTAATTCAGGCCACATACCAGACCCTGAAATAAGTCAAACCACAGACCAGGACAACATAATTAATTCAGACCCTAAAATGAAGTCAGACGCCAAACCAGAACACAAAGATTAATTCAGACCTTAAATTTAAGTTAGACCCCAGACCAGACCACTAAGATTAATTCAGACCACATATCAGATGCTAAAATAAAGTCAGACCCCAGACTAGACCACAAAGATCAAATCAGACCCTAGACCACACCCTGAAATTAAATCAGACCTTAGACCTAACCACTAAGATTAATTCAGACCCTAGACCACACCCTGAAATTAAATCAGACCTTAGACCTAACCACTAAGATTAATTCAGACCCTAGACCAGACTCTAAAATTAAGTTAAACTCCAGACTAGACCTCAAACATTAATTAAAGGCCCTATTACACGGGCAGATAGAGCAGACGATTGTCGTGAGGGAAGTGTTCACTCCCGTCAATCGCCTGCTCGCTAGAGGAGGACACTACTGCTATTACATACAGCATTCTCCTAGTCATATAGGGATGAGTGATCGCTAATGCATCGCTCGTGCCTATACTGTCTCATTGTTTGCCGGCAGCAGAGTACCTATTAGCGATCTGCCACCGGCAAACCAGGATATTTCAATCCTTTTACAAACGCTAATTAGCGATCATCTTAGCAATAATCTGCACGTGTAATAGGGCATTCAGACCACATGCCAGACCCTAAAATTGTCAGACCACATACCAGACCCTAAAAGTCAGACCCCAGACCAGATCACTCAGGTTAATTCAGACCCCAGACCAGGCCATAAAATTAATTCAGACCCCAGAACAGACTACCAAGGTTAATTCTAGCCACATAACAGATGCTAAAACTAATTTGGACCCCAGACCAGACCACTAAGATTAATTTAGACCACATACCAGACCCTAAAATGTATTCAGATCCCCCAGACCACTAAGATTAATTCAGACCACATAGACTCTAAAACTAATTCAGACCCCAGACTAGACCACTAAGTTTAATTCAGACCCCATAACAGACTCTAAAACTAATTAAGACCCCCAGACCAGACCACTAAGATTCATTCAGACCACATAACAGACTCTAAAACTAATTCAGACCCCAGATCAGACCACTAAGATTAATTCAGACCACATAACAGACTCTAAAACGAATTCAGACCCCAGACTTGACCACTAAGTTTAATTCAGACCCCATAACAGACTCTAAAACTAATTCAGACCCCAGACCAGACCACTAAGATGAATTCAGACCACATAACAGACTCTAAAACTAATTCAGACCCCAGACTAGACCACTAAGTTTAATTCAGACCCCATAACAGACTCTAAAACTAATTAAGACCCCCAGACCAGACCACTAAGATTCATTCAGACCCCATAACAGACTCTAAAACTAATTCAGACCCCAGACCAGACCACTAAGATTAATTCAGACCACATAACAGACTCTAAAACTAATTCAGACCCAAGACTAGACCACTAAGTTTAATTCAGACCACATACCATAACCTAACATTAAGTCAGACCCAAGACCAGGACACTAAGATGAATTCAGACCCTAGATCAGACGCTAAAATTAAGTCAGACCCCAGACCAGACCACTAAGTTTAATTCCAACCACACACCAGACCCTAAAACTAATTGAACTACAGACCAGAGCAATAAGACTAATTTGTATCCTCTACCAGATCCTAAAATTAAGTCATACCCCAGACCAGAAATTAAGATTAATTCAGACCCTAGACCAAACCCTAAAATTAACTCAGACCCCAGACCAGACTCTAAAATTAATACAGACTCTAGGCCAGACCACTAAGATTAATTCAGAACCTAGACCAGGCCCTCAAATTAATACAGACCCCAGATGAGACCACTAAGATTAATTTAGACCCCGGACCAGACCCTAAAATGAATTTGGACTCCGGATCCTCAAACACTAGTCTGTAATGGTAGACCCGCCGGGTCCGGATTGCTGGCATTCCTAGTTCTGGATCCCCATTGCACTGGAGTGGTGCTGCTCCATGACCACCACAAAGAATGGGTTGAATCTTTGTAGTTTCCTTCCCCAGAACTGCCCAGTGTGAGCCTACAGTTGGCAGACTTGCTCTTGGTACATAACATAGGTGCGGAGAATTCACAGCACAGAAGTACGGTACGATTAGGCTGAACTCCTACCTGCGGCTCTCAGATGTGGGTCACCGACTTACCTCCCTGACCCTGCCCGCAGCTGCCCTCATTCCTTTCATCCTCATGTAATTGACTTTGCTCGGTTCTGTAAAGAGAAGCTTTGGGGGGAGATTTAACAGAAACAAATGAGTTTCCTACAGTTAAATCGCGGAGTGGGTGAAGGATTGGGACATACAAAATACAGAATCTAAAGGCAGAAAATCAAGATGGGTCTTCGACTGTTCAAGTACTACAAATCCCAGCATGGGTGACTGGACCTTGCAGTTGTATGCATGGGTTACTACTGGTATTAAAGGGGCTGTCCGAGTTTAGAAAAACATAGCTGCATTCTTTTAGAAAGAGCGCCACCCTTGTTCACAGTTTCTGTGCGGTATTGCAGCTCAGCTCTGTTGAAGTGAATGGGACAACGTTGCAATACCCTAAACAACCCAAGGACAGCTGTGGCGCTATAACGCAGACACAGACAACCCTAGGACAGCCCCTTCAAGTCTGATGTATGGCTCCAGATTGCAGACTGCTTTGTGTATCCTGCAACCATTGCTTTACTTTATGACATCTATACCCATCCCAGGCCTACCCTCTACTTCACCCACTCGCTAGGTTGAGCTGAAGTTGTACGCACTTCTCTCCCCCTTCCCCCAGGGGTGCACCACCAATGAGGCCAGGTGAGGCGATCGCCTCAAGCAGCACCAGGTAGGGGCAAGATAGGGGCAACCGAAGGGCCATGGGCTGAAGGGAAGGGGTTAGGTTAAGAAATTGGCATTGGGGAGGGAGGGTCTCCTTTTCAGCTTTGGCATCAGGCAGCAGAAAGGCTAGGTGCACCCCTGTCCCCCCCTTCCGCATTGATGATGGTATTTAAAGGGGTTGTCCAGGCTTAGAAAACATGGTTGTTTTCTTCCAAAAACAGCACCACACTTGCTGAAGGTTGTGTGCGGTATTACACCTCAGCCCTATTTACTTTAATAGAACTCAGCTGCAATACCAGACACCACCTGATGGCAGGGGCGGCGCTCTTTTTGTTAAAAAAAAACAAAGCAGCCATGTTTTTCTAACCCTGGAAAAGCCTCCTGCGTTAAATCCTGGAAGGAACGCTGTCCTTACCGGAGGATCGGGTAACGTAAGAATCGTGACAGAGGTAAGGCTCTTCACAGCTTGCTTTCGTACAGTGACACACGGCAGAGCAGTTATATGTTAATGTGGAATACATAATAGTGTATTGTGCAGGGGAGAAGGAGCGACAACTGGAAATTACAAGCCTGTCAGAATTGTGACACGGTGACGCACACCGCCATAAGTGTTTTTTACAGGCAGATTTTAACCCAATCTCTTCCAGAAAGCTTTGATTTGTATAAAGTCTTTGCATTACTGACTAAAGGGCATTACTGTGCAAGCGTTCAATTAAAGGGATTGTGAGAAGATTAAAATGTAAAGGGGGAACCTGACTGCTGAGGGCCCCCCATCAATCATGAGAAGGGTGTACCTATGTGACGCTGAATGAATGTCTTTGAGTATGCCCAATCATCTGACCACCGCTCCAGGAATACTGGGACACACAGGACCCTTTTTCTTGTGGTCGGCGTTGTTCTCAGCAGTCGGATCCCCACCGCATAGTGTTTTAATTCTTGGACGTCCCCTTTAATACTACGCTCCACCCTGCTGCATAAGGACAGGTGAGCAGCATATGTTGCTGCAATGAGACACGCCCAGAATATAAGGTCCTGTTTCTCCATTACCCCTTGGGAGGCATGAACCTGGCCCTTACCTACCATGTTGTAAGCTTCTTAGTCTAGAACATGGTTTCTCAACTCCGGTCCTCGGGACCCACCTGCCGGTCATGTTTTCAGGACTTCCTTAGTATTGACAGGTAATAGAATTAGTATCCATGCATCAGGACTTACCACAGGTATTCATTCTGTAGGATATTCTCAAATCCTGACCGGAAGGTGGACCCTGAGGACCGGAGTTGAGAAACCCTGGTCTAGACGTTTCCTACAGAGTTCTGTCCTGAATTACATACAGTATGGTAAATCAGACGGTCCATTCTTAAAGGGGTTCTCCGGGATCTACATATTGATGACCTATCTCCAGGTGCTACGGACAGGGTGTGAACCATTCTACTCCCTGGCGTATGCGCAGATAGGGTGGACTCATGCGCCAGGGAGATGAACGGTTGATGCCCCGTCCGTCCACAAAGGAAGTGGCGTCCTGTCCATAACCCAGGCCGGAAACCTGGAAAAGGACTGGACGTCCCTGGATACGGAGGAGCTTCACATTTCCAAGCGGCTGATCCATGCAGCTTCAGTATTCGAGAACTGTTCTTCTACAGGCGAGATATCAGTCATTAAGGTGGGTTTGGGGGACCCCAGAAAATACGGGATTTGCTATATAACAGGATCCGGCCGCTCTGACTGTTCCGGACAATTCTCTGATTGTTCTCCAGATTTCAGAAGGAGCTGGAAGTCCCAGGGCACGCCCGCCCTCCCTCAGTGATGGAGCTCACTAATTACAGCTGTACAAACACTTGGCAGGTGTCATCACAGGACAAGCCCATTCACAGTTCAGCGCAGTTCACAAGATGGGAAACAAATACAGTCGTGGGACTTTACTGGGACTGGGGCGTTTGGCAAACTATAGACGTTACAACGGTATAAGCAATGCACTGATATTACTGTGGGACCGGCCTCCTGGATTCAGATCACTATAGGAGTCCGTTCCCCATACCCAAATGGGAACAGGGGCGGAAGGAGGAAGGAACATAGTCACAACATTCTATAGCCGGCCATGCAACCTGGTGCTGGTCCTATGTGTCCCCACACTATGCATGATGGAGGTAGGTGCTCCCCAGGCCTCCTGTGGACTCTGATGTGACCATCATGCAGGCCAAAGCAGAACCTGCTCTCATCTCTGAACACTGACATAACAGGGTGGAAGGAGAGCGTCTACTGCCATCATCCATAGTGCGGAGAACCAGCACCAAGTGTCCTGGTGTGGGGCGCGATTAGCTACCATGGCTGTTCCCTTCTGGTATTCGTGCAAGGAGCATTGACCAGCCTTCTGTATGCCTAGGACATTGTGGAACCAGTTCTACAAATTTCTAGATGTGGTGTTCCAACAAGACACCACCATCCACACACATGGCCTGCTCTACACAACGTGCTCTTCAGGGCCTCCAGCAGCTCCCCTGGCCAGCTCCATCTCCAGATCTCTCTCCCATCGAGAATGTCCGGGACTGGATGGGGCGACGTTCCTCCCAGGTACAGCAGCCAACAACCACCTTGTCTCACCTATGGATCCAAGATAGAAGAGCTTGGAATGACCACAGGAGGACATCCAGCATCTGTATGACCGTCACCTGTATCACTGCCACCCAGTATTAATGTCACCCTGCCTCATCATATTCCCTACTGCAGAACCCAAAATAACAGGGGCACCATTTGGTTGTGTGATCATTGACCGAGCACCACTAGCGGTTTATACCTCGACAGTCTCCGCTCAATCACAGTACGTTTTCTAGGTGTTCTTTTATCTTTTTCCAGTAGTGTAGATAGATAGATATGAGATAAATAGATAGATGATAGATAGATGATAATAGATATGAGATAGATAGATATGAGATAGATAGATAGATAAATTGTTCCATTAGATTTCCCTACCTCGTGAGATTTCCCTACCCTCGTCACTTCCGGCCGCACCAGACATGACGTGAGGAGGTATGCCGCGCAAGCGTACAACGACGGAGTAGTGAAATTTCACAGCAGAGTTAACTGGACACCGTCCGACACTGCGCATGCGCCGGGAGCCTCACTAGCGGTTAGGGTATGGAAAAACTGCGGGCCAATGCGCAGTATAGCCCATAATTTTTCCCTTCCCTAACCGTTGGTGAGGCTTCTAGCGCATGCGCAGTGTCGGACAGTGTCCAGCAGGGAACATCCATCCGATCACCGTGCCTGCGCACTGGCCCGTAATTTTTCCCTACCCTAACCGCTGGTGAGGCTCCCGGCGCATGCGCAGTGTCGGCCGGTGTTAAGCTAACTCTGCTGTGAAATTTCCCTACCTCCTCACGTCATGTCCGGTGTGGCTGGAAGTGACGAGGGTAGGGAAATCTCACGAGGTAGGGAAATCTAACGGAACAGCGGCACTCCAGGCAGCGAACTGTGAGAGCTGTGAATCTCTTAGGAGAAAGGAACTTAGATGACATCATCACCATGTGAACAGTAACCTAGAAATATTACTGGTCACATAGCTATGAGGTCATCAAAGGTCCTTTCTACCAGGAGTGTTGCTGCAGGAGAAATTTGCCTTAACTGTGGAGCTTTTTTGGTGAAGATTACATCGGGAAAAGGTGACAGGGCCTTTTATGCTAATATACTGTAAGCTACTGTATACTGTGGGGGGCTGTATACTGTTGGGTGCTATACTGCTCTACTGTATACTGTGGGGTGCTATACTACTCTACTGTATACTATTGGGTGCTGTATACTGTGGGGGGCTGTATACTGTGGGGGGGCTGTATACTGTGGGTTGCTGTATACTGTGGGGTGCTATACTGCTGTACTGTATACTGTGGGTGCTGTATACTGTGGTGGGCTGTATACTGTGGGGTGCTATACTGCTCTACTGTATACTGTGGGGTGCTGTATACTGTGGGGTGCTGTATATTGTGGGGTGCTATACTGCTCTACTGTATACTGTGGGGTGCTGTATACTGTGGGGTGCTGTATACTGTGGAGTGCTATACTGCTCTACTGTATACTGTGGGGTGCTGTATACTGTGGGGGCTGTATATTGTGGGGTGCTGTATACTGTGGGGTGCTGTATACTGTATAGTGTGGGGTGCTGTACACTGTATAGTGTGGGGTGCTGTACACTGTATAGTGTGGGGTGCTGTATACTATAGGATGCTATACTGCATACTGTGGGGTGCTGTATACTTTAGGGTGCTATACTGCATACTGTGGGGTGCTGTATACTATAGGGTGCTATACTGCATACTGTGGGGTGCGGTATACTATAGGGTGCCATACTGAATACTGTGGGGTGCTGTACACTATAAGGTGCTATACTGCATACTGTGGGGTGCTGTATACTATAGGGTGCTATACTGCTTGCATACTGTGGGGTGCTGTATACTATACAGTGATATACTGCTTGCATCCTGTGGGGTGCTGTATACTATAGGGTGCAATACTGCATAGTGTGGGGTGCTGTATACTATAGGGGCTATACTGCATACTGTGGTGTGCTGTATACTATAGGGTGCTATACTGCATACTGTGGAATGCTGTATACTATAGGGTGATATACTGCATACTGTGGGGTGTTGTATACTATAGGGTGCTATACTGCATACTGTGGGGTGCTGTATACTATAGGGTGCTCTACTGCTTGCATACTGTGGGGTGCTGTATACTATAGGGTGCTATACTGCTTGCATACTGTGGGGTGCTGTATACTATAGGGTGCCATACTGCATACTGTGGGGTGCTGTATACTATAGGGTGCTATACTGCATACTGTGGGGTGCTGTATACTATAGGGTGCTATACTGCATACTGTGGGGTGCTGTATATTATAGGGTGCTATGCTGCATACTGTGGGGTGCTGTATACTATAGGGTGCTATACTGCATACTGTGGGGTGCTGTATACTATAGGGTGCTATACTGCTTGCATACTGTGGGGTGCTGTATACTATAGGGTGCCATACTGTATACTGTGGGGTGCTGTATACTATAGGGTGCTATACTGCATACTGTGGGGTGCTGTATACTATAGGGTGCTATACTGCATACTGTGGAATGCTGTATACTTTACAGTGCTATACTGCATACTGTGGGGTGCTGTATACTATAGGGTGCTATACTGCATACTGTGGGGTGTGGTATACTATAGGGTGCCATACTGAATACTGTGGGGTGCTGTACACTATAAGGTGCTATACTGCATACTGTGGGGTGCTGTATACTATAGGGTGCTATACTGCTTGCATACTGTGGGGTGCTGTATACTATACAGTGATATACTGCTTGCATCCTGTGGGGTGCTGTATACTATAGGGTGCAATACTGCATAGTGTGGGGTGCTGTATACTATAGGGGCTATACTGCATACTGTGGTGTGCTGTATACTATAGGGTGCCATACTGTATACTGTGGGGTGCTGTATACTATAGGGTTCTATACTGCATACTGTGGGGTGCTGTATACTATAGGGTGCTATACTGCATACTGTGGAATGCTGTATACTTTACAGTGCTATACTGCATACTGTGGGGTGCTGTATACTATAGGGTGCTATACTGCATACTGTGGGGTGCACTGTAACGCTAGGGTGAGCCGAGCCCCTTCCTGAACTGCAGAGCGGTGCCCACTTCCAGCCCAGAGCACTGATCCTCAGAACTGGAAGTATTTACAGTCATTCACTGGACTCTACCAGATGTGTGGATTTTTTGTGTGTGTGTTGTGGTGGAGGGCGTGATTGCCTGCTAAGGTGTGGGAAGGCGGGATCCACGGGGCCCAAGTAAATTCTTGCCTAGGGTCCAATCAATATTAAAGACGGCCCTGTTCAGAACCATTTCCCAGGGTGGGACCATGAACCCCGTTCTGTCAGTGGTTGGCAACACCTCCGAGGTTGGTGTGGTGGCTTTCTATCTGTGGTCAGAGATTCTGGCACATTATTATTTTGTTCTGTCTGAACAGTTGGAGGAGATTTCACCGCTGTATCAGGCCCCACGCCGCGCTGTTATAATGTGTATACAGTCTTACTCGGGGTCAGTTTTTGGAGGTTTGGCTCCGTTATGACCTTCCCCTCGCCCAGGACCTAGCAGTGACACCCTGGTCACATTATCTCCAGGACACACGTGTCTCAGCCGTGGTTTGGCAGCGGAGTTGCTTACATGTCTGCCTTCTACATTCCTTGCCGTCTTCCCCTCTCTGTCCCTCGCTGGGAATATTTATCATTTGCTACTTGTAAAACTGATTAAAATGCTCTGAGGGAAGAGAAGAAAGTAACCTCAGGAGGAGGATCTCCATATTTACAACGTGGAGCGTGGCACCCAGGGCCACAGCGGATGACGTCACGCCTGCAGGGTACTCCATCGATTGCAGATCATTCAATCTATGAGCGCAGGAGTTGAGCATGCATGTGGGATTTATTATCAGCAGGTCTCATACACACGGCCATGGTTTGGGTCTATATAAGCTGCAATGTGTATAAAGGGACACACAGACGTACGCTGGGCCGTATTCTACCTCTGCATGTCTCCAATTTCACAGAGAATTGGTATCTTTGTAATACAATGCACCATATGGCGGCACATTAAATGCTCATGGCTGGACTGTAAATGGCCATAGGACTGTAGTTTCTTTCTGACGTCACGTTCAAGCTGCAATACCACGCACAGCCACTATACAATGGATGTCACTGTGCTTAGTAAGCTGCAAGGGGGCTGGGGGTCCCGGGTGTCGGACCCTCATTAATCAGATACTAATGACTTTTCAGAGGACAGTTCATTACTATTAGGGCTCATGCACACAAACGTATTTTTTTTCCCATTTCCGTTCAGTTTTTTTTCAGGTCCGTATGAGGAACTATTCACTTCAATGGGCCTTGAAATAAATGGAAATGACGTGTCCGTATGTCCACATGTCCATTCTGCAAAAAAATAAATAAATAGAGCATGTCCTATTCTTGTCCAAGGAGAGAAATTGTTACAATGGATCTGCAAAAAAAACGGATGTAACACTGACGTCACACAGATGTCATCCGTTTTTTGTTTTTTTTTGCGGATCTGTGTTTTGCGGACCGCAAAATACATATGGTCGTATGCATGAGCCCTTAAACAGTCAAAAAATATTTTAAACATTTTTGAAAGGGTTAGTTCCTGATTGGCAGGGGTCTGACTGCTGGGACCACCACCGATCACAAGAGCGGAGGTCCTGTGTCTTTAGCCGAGCATGCACGCTGCCGCTCCACTAACAGCTATGGGACTGTAAAAGTTTTGGAGCTCCAGAGCGTATGATCAACTGCATTTATAAAGGGAGACACAGAATTCCTCTTCTCATTATCATGGGAGTCCCTGGCGATCAGACCCCACTGATCAGGTACCTCCTGGGCTGTGGATACGTAATGAGTTTAAAACATGGCACAACATAAGATTAGGAAAAAAAGATCGATTTTTGACCCCCTTCTTGCAATATTCAAGTAAGCAGAGCTGAACTGCAATACCAGACACATCCTGTGGAGAAGAGGGGCGCTGTTTTAGAGAAAAAAGTAGATCCTTTTTTCTAAAGCCGAACGGGTATAATTTTTTTCTATCAAGAACAGCATCACAAATGGCTCTGGTACAGATCTGACATAGGGGGGTCTAGCAGCTTATGGTTCCACATATAGTCTTTTTTATCTCCAGATTGTCCTGTATTTTGTTTGGATTGACCTGATTTTGGGGTTTGCATCGAAAAAAATAAAATAAAAAATTAGATACCTTTCAATTTTGTAACATTTTTATCATTATAAAAACTATTAAAATATTATTTATTTGAATCAATTAATCTAAAATAGAGAATATAAAAAATATAGAAATATAATATATATAATATAAAATATAAATGTAAAATATATATATAAAAAACTAAATATAAATATAAAACATAATATATATATAATATAAAAAATAAATATAAATATAATATATAATATAAATATAACATAAAATATATATAACATAAAATATAATATATATATAATATAAAAAATAAATATAATATAAAATATAAATAAAACATATAATAAATATAACATAAAATATAAATTTAAAATATAAATATAATATAAAAAATAAATATTAAATATAATATATAATATAAAAATAAATATAATATATATATATATATATGTAACATAAAATATAAATATTAAATATAAATATAATATATATAATATAAATTTAACATATAATATATATAACATTAAATATAAATATAATATATATAATATAAAAAAATAATATAACATATAATATATAATATAAAATATAAATATAATATAAAATATAAATATACAATATAAAAAAACAAACATAATGAAGCCTCAAGTAAAAGCAAAAGCAACTTTATTTTTTTATTGATTTATTTTTTATTTGTTATACCGTTATCTTAACTTTTGTTACAATGTTTCGCAATAAAAAATGATTAAAAAAACATCTTTTTATTCATAGAATGTGTCGGCAGATAAGAACCATTTGGCCCATCTAGTCTGCCCAATATACTGAATACTATGAATAGCCCCTGGCCCTATCTTATATGAAGGATGGCCTTATGCCTATCCCATACATGCTTAAACTCCTCCACTGTATTTGCAGCTACCACTTCTGCAGGAAGGCTATTCCATGCATCCACTACTCTCTCAGTAAAGTAATACTTCCCGATATTACTTTTAAACCTTTGCCCCTCTAATTTAAAACTATGTCCTCTTGTAGCAGTTTATCTTCTTTAAAATATTCTCTCCTCTTTTACCTTGTTGATTCCCTTTATGTATTTAGCAGTTTCTATCATATCCCCTCTGTCTCGTCTTTCTTCCAAGCTATACATATTAAGGTCCTTTAATCTTTCCTGGTAAGTTTTATCCTGCAATCCATGTACCAGTTTAGTAGCTCTTCTCTGAACTCTCTCCAAAGTATCACTATCCTTCTGGAGATATGGTCTCCAGTACTGAGCACAATACTCCAAATGAGGTCTCACCAGTGCTCTGTAGAGCGGCATGAGCGCCTCCCTCTTTCATTTGATGGATTATTTTAGTTTGATGGATTTGCCTGTTTTTTTTTTATTTATTTTTTCCTAGGGAATGGAAACGCCTCTAAATAATGCATGAAATGAATTTGCATTGGAAATGACCGCTCCGAGATAAAAGAAGTGGATTTTGTGTTTCCGCGTCCTGCGGTGGTAAATGTGTCCTGATGAAGAGGTTAGTATGCAGCGGCTAAAAACCTGATCTTGTCTGAGCTGCATCATTAGGAAAAATCAATTTATTTTTCCATTCTCTGAGCTGGTAGCGGCTCTGAATAGAGGAAAAAAAAAAAAAAGAGAGAGAACGAAACCCCAGAGTGTTCGCCTATTGTACGAGCGAGATAAAACCCTCAGGACGGTATTAAATAGCCGGGTTAAGATGGGTCAGTTACAGTTGCGGAGAAAGGAGATACAAGTAGTTAGTGTTACTTTTTGTAAACCTATAAATTCTTCATGTGCTACAGAACAGGCCCTTGTTTATCCAGGTATTCTGCTATAGGCGTTCTTAGAAACAAATTAATACCGCATTATATACCTCCTCTAAATCCTGAGCTGATTTTGGGGGGTGGAAAACTGGGCAATTCATGATCCGAACCCTAGGAGCAACCTTAAAACCATCCAGAATTAATTAGGAATTTACGGTGGTATTATTTTAGAGTTGCGGTATTATTTTGAAACTTTATGGCGGTATTATATAAGCGAGTATTGTTTGGATGCTGCATACCCTTAAGACACTACATGGTCCTTTTTTATGGGCTGTATAGGACAGTATTCTTTTGGCGATTGTTGGGTGCTATAGGGGATTGTTTCCTTGGCACTCTATTACGGTATTATGTAAACTGGAATTACAGAAAAAAGTTGTAAGCAGGGGCCTACCTTGCTTGTTATCCAGGACCATGGATGGGTTTGTGCAGCAGCTACTAGATGTTTTGGGATGTTATTATTTGGAAATGCTATGTGAGAACTAAATGGCGGGATTATGTAGGCTCTTTAAGGGGGTACTATTTGGATACTGCTTCTAATGAATGCACTACTGTATATGATGGTATTTTGTGGTCTCTGTATAGTAGTATTGTTTTGGCACACTATGATGATAGTTTGTAATATGTCTATGGTAGTATCTTCTTGGCACTATAGGGCGGTATTATGTGAGCTGAAATCACAGGAAAAATGATGAGTTTTGGAAAGGGAAGTATTGTTTGGAATCTGCATATAATTAAGGCACTCTACAGTGTTTTTTGTGGACTGTATAGGACTGTATAGTTATGGTGTCTATGGCGGTATTATGTGGACTGTATATGATATCTATGTTGGTATTATGTAAACGGAAATTACAAGAAAAAATTGCAAACAAAGTAAGGGGGCTGATCTTATTTGTCAACTAGGGCCCCATTTACTATAAAACTTGGCCCTGGAGGGGTCTGTGGAGAAGCTACCAGATGCATATCGATGGTATTAATTGGGGATACTATGTGAGAACTAAATGGCGGTATTATGTAGGCTCTTCAAGTGAGTATTATAGGGATATAATGAATGTACTATAACATAGTATTTTGTGTGTTGCACATGACAGTATTGCCTTGGCACTATATGTTGGAATTCTATAGGATGTATTATGGAAGTATTTTCTTGCACTATGTGGAAGCATAATGAGAGGAAAAATTGTAAGTTGGCTTTGCACCATTTTCTATAAAACAGTCCCAGATGGGTTTGCAGGGCAGCTATAGTGTCATTATTTGTGAATTGCACTATTATGTAAGCACCATATGGTGGTAATATTGTACATAAGTGAATATCATTTGGATGCTGCATGTTGTGACGGCACTATATGGTGGCATTACATGGGCTGTCTAAGTATCTGGAACCTATATATAATCTTTATTTTTTTTACCATATGTCGGGGTTATGTGAGTGTAAATATCAAGCAGGAGAAGTAGATCTACTTTGTTTATCCTCAGGGATCCATTTTCTAAAAATATGACTCTAGATTGTGTATATTAAAGGGCATCTGTCAGCAGTTTTATACCTATGACACTGGCACATGTGCTCTTGGCAGCTGAAGGCATCTGTGTTGGTCCCATGTTCATATGTGTCCACATTGCTGAGAAAAATGATGTTTTACTATATGCAAATAAGCCTCTAGGAGCAACGGGGGCGTTGCCATTACACCTAGAGGCTCTGCTCTCTCTGCAGCTCCCTCTGCACTTTGACAGGGCCAGGCAGTGAAAACCTCATTACACCTGGACCTGTCAACCAAAGTGCAGAGGGTGCGACAGTTGCAGAGAAAGCAGAGCCTCTAGGTGTAATGGTAACGCCCCCGTTGCTCCTAGAGGCTCATTTGCATATATTGAAACTTAATTTTTCCCAGCAATGCGGGCACATATGAACATGGGGCCAACACAGATGCCTTCAGCTGCCGAGTGCACATGTAACAGGTCAGCCAGTGTCATAGGTACAAAACTGCTGACAGATGCCCTTTAAATAACTATTCTAGCCATTACTGTACAGACATAGGGTTGTCCTCTTTCTTTATGACCTTGGGGCCATGGGTATCACTACCGGGGTAGCAGCTGCTGTGGGGCCCAAAAGCCAATGTGGGCCTCCTTCAATCATGGTGAAGGAAGTGGAAAACCAAATGTAGACCAAGGAACGTAGGAAGATACAGAGGTCTTGGAATGTGGCGCCCCAGGACCCCTTGTCTAGATCTTCTAGAGCTTCCGCAAAACTTCAACTCTAATTGTCACAGCATGCTGGGAGTTGTAGTCTCTCAACAACAGCCACGAGTTGGAGACCATTGCCCTAGATTTATTCAGAGAAGCAGAAAACTTGACATCCGTCCAAGGTACCGGGCCTGCTCCTAATCCTCACATCTCATCTGACTCTTGGAAGGATCCGAAATAGCTTCATGTCAATCCAACTTTCCTTCGCTTTATGAGCCTTTTCCGTCTGATTGGGCTCCATAAATCTCACATCTTTTGCTAGACGTTTGCTTTCTTAAGAAATAAGTCTCTGAGACTCGTTCAAGAAGCTTTAGATCCCGTTAGCAAAGAATCATCGCTCCTCACCTCGGTGGAAACAGTAGCTGCTATAACAAGGGGGTTGAGCGTGGGGGAGGATGAATAGATTGGCAGATCTGTGGGCAGGCGGTGGCGGCGTACAGTAAAATCTCTGTGTCCCACGCGTCTCGCTGGAGAAAATCACGGACAGGTGTCTACAGGGAGCTGTTTTGGGGCGCAGTATGGTAGCATTGTCCGGGCATTGCATTTATGGTGTAGGACATTATATTGGTTTTATGGACGGGTATGTCTGTATTATTTAGTCACTAAATGGCGGTATTATGGGCACTTTGACCTGTTTAAAGGGGTTGTCCCATGAATTCTCCTTATCTGAAGGACCTTCTTCCCTTTCTGCGTGTGGGCAGTAGCTCATCAAACATGTGGCTCTCCCAGGAAGCCCTACAATTAGCGCTTGTTAACCCCTTCCTCCACTGCATAGAAAAAAGTCTGTCAGATATATGCAGCCAAACAAGAAGACACAGGAGCACAAAACCCATCGGGACCTCAGCGGAAGAGCCAACAGCCAAGAGTTGTCCCATATGGACAACTCTTTCGTGGATTTATAATGGTTATCTAAGCACTCATATATCTGGAAGACTTTCTTCCCTTTTTGTGGGTGGGCAGCAGCTCCTCAAGCACTTCCAAGTATCTACCAAGAAGCACCGCATTTAGCTCATGTTAACTTCTTTCTCCCCAGCATAGAAAATAATCTCAGAGACACATAGGGTGTGTGACGTCCCCCCACGATTTCCTTCTCCGCTGTCTAGAGGGAGATAGAGCCATATATTTCTAGAATTTAGAAGTAGGAAGGAAGGAATGGAAGGTGCCTGGACCGCTTCACTATGAGGAGGAAAGGGAGCTACTGAGCATGTGCGTCCACCACTGCAAGAGGAGGTGGACCAGAAGGAGAAACAGCAGGGGGCGTTACCAGAGGGGAAAATGTAATGTATATAAGAAAACCTACATGTGTAGTGCAATAATGCTTCCCTATTTGATGCTTAGATTTGGGGACATGATGACGTTTACTGGTACTGTATTGCGCATTTACTTCTGTATTATGTGGGAGTATTCTTTGACAGAGCATGGTTCTCTTATTTCTATGCTGTGTGATAATTTTTATTTATTTTTAACCTTTTTTTATACTATTATTTGTAAGTCTGCAGATTAGTTTTTTTCTCTCCTTACAGTCCCACAAATCCAAACCCATGTAATCCCTTCTCTTCTTTGTCCTCCACCTTCACCTCCTGCCTCCTGCATAACACAGAGGCCAAGCTGACAAAATTAGACTCTAACATATAACCCCGCTTCTATTTATACATCTTGATCTCTTATTACTTATACGCTTTTAAAGGGGAACTCTGGTTCTTCCTCCCGTCCTGTAGTGATGCTCATGTATGACTGTAGTAAAACACTTTGGGTTTATCCTCCGCCTAAGGCCTCATGCACACGACCGTTGTGTCTATTGCTGTCCGCAAACCGCGCATCCGCAAAACATGGATGGCGTCTGTGTGTGGAACAGTCATTAATATAACTGCCTATTCTTGTCCGCAAAACGCGGACAGGTTATTTTTTTTTTGCGGACCACAGAACTGAGCAACGGATGCAAACAGCACACAGTATGCTGTCCGCATCTTTTGCGGCCCCATTGAAGTTAATGGGTTTGCATCTGAGCCGCCAGAACTGCGGCTCGGATGCGGACCAAAACAACGGCCATGTGCATGAGGCCTAAGAAACGTGAGGCAGCTGTAAGGCAGCAGGCTGTAGCAGTAGCCCTCCCCCAGTGCTGTCCCAAGGTCTGTAGCTTCTTCATAAATTACAAGTTAATTTTTTGCTTCTGTAATATATATATATATGTTTTTGCTAACTTTCATGTAATGCCTATGTATGGCCAGGGCATAAGACTCAGTATATATACTCCCTCCAGTCTCCATGGCAACAGGATAATATAGAATATAAATATCATCCTGTACTCGAATAACTCAATAACCTACAGAGGTTTAAAAATATAATGTTACTCTATCTATCTATCTATCTATCTATCTATCTATCTATCTATCTATCTATCTATCTATCTATCTGTTATCTATCTATCTATCTATCTATCTATCTCATATCTATCTATCATCTATCTATCTATCTCATATCTATCTATCTATCCAATATCTATCTATCTATCTATCTATCTATCTATCTATCTATCTATCTATCTAATAGCTCTCTCTCTCATATTGTAGTGGTATTATTTGCCCATTATAAGGGTTTGGAATCGGTGCACTGTGTGGTAGTGTTGTTTATTCCCTCTATGGCCATGGTATTATTATTGCCACTGTTATTTTAGCATCATATGATGGTATTATTTGCCTATTATATGATATGTTGGACTGTTTTAGGCACTGTGTGGTACTATTGTTTATCCCCTTCATAGCGATGTTATGGACACTGTTTGGCATCATTCTATAGGCACTGCTTGGTCCTATTGTTGAACCCCTCCATGGTGGTGTTATGGACACTGTTTGGCACCATCATTTAGGCACTGTGCTGTGGAATTAACTGGGCACCATATGACACTATTACTTGAGCACTGTATAATGGTATTTCTCAGGTGCACTATGACACTGTTACATTGCATTGTATCACACAGTTTGAGCACTATGTGGCAGCATATATTTTTTTTGGGGGGGACAGCAATTATTTTTTATTTTATAATTATTTTTATATAGTTTTGCTTGTTCCTCCCTATACCGTTAGATTTAGCGCATACATAGACCTTTCTTGTCTCCTCCACCACCCCCTATATATTATAGTCTCAGTCCCATACCCGCCCTGCCTGTTTTCCTCCACGTTCAGTACCTGCCTTCTCCTTTGCCCCTGACCTTTTTTTTTCCCGCTTCTTTTATGATGTCACTCGCAGGATTATTATGATGTCACCTGCTATGCCGCTCTGTCAGTCCTCTTGGCTTTTCTAGTCACTCACAGCCTGAAGCCACACAAATCTTGCTCACTAGTCCAGGATTAGAGGGCTGACGATTCTCCGTGTGACGTCATCACGTGTGATGACATCACTGTTTTGAGAAAGCACAGGAGCTTTTGCATAGTTAATTGCTGCATAATCACTCTGAATATGATGTTCTTCTTTTACAGGATGTGCTGGCAATCTAGCCATTTCCAGGCTACACCCACGAGAGCGTTCTTTGAGTCAGGAATAGATGTCTTCAGCTTCAACTTCATTTGCCAAAAAAAATTGTTACTAAGGAACCAAAAATGGAAATACCTATATCAGAGCGACAGCGAGCTTCTGTTTTCTGTAAAGACAGGTGCACAATGCTGCGTAACGGAAAGTAGCCCCCGAAACCCTACTTTGGCCTATGTGCATGGCGGTGTCCCGAGAGAAGGATGGGGCTGTTGGATGCCCAATCCTTTTATTCCCTTTCTCCTGCTTTCTCATTTGCAACACGTGCATGCTCAGCCAAGTGTGCATGTGTATGGGAGAGTGAGGAAGGATGGCTGCTGTCTAAAGAGCAGGGATCATCAACCTCCGGCACTCTCCAGCTGTTCTAAAACTACAACACCCAGAATCCTCCTTTCACTTCTTTGGGGGTTTCAAGAACAGCTGAGCAAGTGTGCATGCTGGGAGTTGTGGTTTCACAGCAGCTGGAGTGCTGAAGGTTGCTGAACCCTGCTATAGAGTATGGCAAGGCCTTGACGGAAGACATACCCTAGGACAGTGGTCCCAACATGCTCTGACAGCCAGTCAGTTTCACTATAGTTGTCGAACCATAGATTGGAGACCACTTTTTTTTAGGAGATGTTTGAGCAGAACTCATTTATGGTCCCAACCCCAGAATCAGGGGGCGCCATACAAAACTGAAATGGAGTTCACTCCCCCCATGACCAAAGGATTTGACCTCATGAAGGGTCTTCTGTGGTGGTTCCTAGGGGTGCAGCACCAATGAGGCCTGGTGAGGCGATTGCCTCAGGCAGCGCCATGTAGGGGCAAGACGGTGGCAATGGGGTTAGGTTAAGAAATTGGCATGGGGGGGGGGCGCCGTTTCAGTTTTCACCTCAGGCAGCAGAAAGTCTAGGTGCACCCCCGGGGGTCCCTAATGACTTTCTAGGTCCGTCGACTCTCCACCATGAATGGAGGTGGGTTCCACTAAGCACCATGGAAAGAGATGACAGGTCTTGAAGATGACTTCAATCTTCCCAGTGGTCGAGGGGCATCTCCTGCTTTGGGCAAAACAATATTTTTACTCATATTAAAAATGTTTGCATTTAAGAACTTGCCTGCTCTGCTTAGAACATCCAGACATGAGTGGTGGTACAAATATCCAGATGCAGTAAACATCCAGAGGATGTGGTAAAAACATCCATGGGTGGCACTGGAGACCTGGCCAGGACCACATAGAAAATACTGCCATATACAGTCCACAACATACCCCATATAGAGTCTAAATTATGTGTAGCCTCCAAATAATACTCCCCTAAAGGGGTTGTGCCATGATGGACCTTCATCCACAGGACAAGTAATAAATGTATGATCGCTGAGACCCCCATTGACCACAAGAGCAGCCTGTTCCTCCTTACTGCCTTATGTTGGCGAGGTTCAGACACTCAGAAGACCCATCCAGCGCAATTTTCTTGGAAAATTCTTGGATTTCTTGGATATGTGACAAGCAAAATAGGACCATAAGGTGCTAAGAAAATACTGCCATATGTAGCCCACAAAATACTGGCATATAGTGCCTCTATTATATGCAACATCCAAATAATAGTATTGCGAAGCGGTTTACCACCATGGTTAAGGGCGGACTGGCCACAGACTCTACAGGGAAATTTGCCGGTGGGCCGATGCCCAGGGGGCCACCCAAGCCCCCCTCATGGTCGTTTTGATGCTCTCAGCATTAATTAACGCTAGAAGCATCAGGTACTTCTGCACCTGGCCTGCCTTCCTGAATTCAACTGTATAACTGTCTTCAGTATGCTGATAGGTCAGTATTTTATGTTGCACTGTGTTATTTGGTTTTGCTGGGGCGGTATTTTGTGCTACACTCTGGTATTCCTGGCCCTGCCTACTTCTAGCTTGTAGAACCCTTGCTTGGACCCCACTTCTGGGACCCCGACGATTCCTAGAATGGGGGTCCTGAGCCCTTGACCCGTAGTCCTGTAGTAAGGAGGAGTTTGAATGGTGCTGTGTCTGAGAAAGCAGCAGTGGTCATAGATATAATTTGTAGCTATGACTCATTGATTTATATAGGAAAGTGTTGTGGGCATGCTCTGTGATTTTGCAGGGATCATTGTGTAGTGAGGGGGACGAGATGAGCTGTGACATTACCTACTGTGAATGGTGGATCCTCTGCTATATATATATATATATATATATATATATATATATATAAAAACACATATACAGTATGTTGTGACACAGTGAAGAGTATGGTCTGGGAAAACAGGTATTTTCCTCCCAGCATGTGCCTGTCATAGTATTCCTGTGTTTGATGATGATGATGAGATGACTGCTGAGATGTAATCTGTTCAAAGCAGGAAGTGTTTGACAAATATGAGTCAGTTTAAAAACGTATTTTAAATCATATATAATGTGATGTGAAAAAAAAAAGCCACCAACAATTCTTACAAAACATGTTTAATATAAAAGTGGTAATTAAACTATAGGCTATTATCTGATGTCACATTCCCTTTAAGTAAATTGGGCTGAGCTGCAATACCACGCACAGATACAATGAAATGTATGGCGCTGTGCCTGGTAGTTAACGAAAAGAGCACTGCACTTTCACCCAAAGAATTACATAAAAGTATGAGAAAGTCTTTTAAATTCAGTGCTGTTAATAGCACTAAGAGAGATAAACCATAGGAACCTGTAGTCTGGAATTGACTTACTGACTTCTATGTGGAAGAGTTGTGGGTGATCACTGTCACTTGTGCAGGGAGGGCGAGGAGGTGAGCTGTGACCAGCTTTGCAACAAACAGAGAGAAAATAGACCTTAGTTAAAAGCATACTGATTGAGGTCCAGGTCTACGTGCTATGCGGAGAGCTCCCCCTAGTGGCGCCTGTAGGCAGCCAGAATATCATCATTTACAGTCAATGTGAAATAAAAGCTGATAGGTTAATGTATACCCTCTATAGTCTGTACAGTATATTCTATAGTGTAGCCTCTCTAAGGCTGGGATTGTCTTTAGGACATCGTGTTATCATTAAAAATTCATTGGCAACCAAATCGGATGAAAGATTAATGAGACCTATTAGATGGCAAACTTCCTAATGAGTCTCCGTGCTGTACACGCTATGCAAGCTCTGACAGTCTTGTGTTCTTATGCGCTGCCCTGGCTGCCTTTTGTTTCATCCATGCATGGCATAAGGCATCCACATGAGGGTGAAGTGGTGCCACCCTGCACCCTCTGCCATCCTACAACTCACCACAAGCTTACTTAGCAACGTTCTCTATGGTTCTGCGTTACCAGAAAGGCGGCGTTAAGTAATTAAGATCTCTGCCGGTAATTACCCACCTGTGTCTAGAGGACTCTCGCCTTCCATATCTACGCTTACCAAACTAAGTGGCTGCTTAGAAGCCAGGAGCTCGGTCAACACTTTTAATGCCAACCTCCCTATACCCCCAAAAAATGACACCTTTGGGTCCACCCCATACCTAGCATGAATAAATACTTCTTTTGATGGGACAGGAGCATGGCATCCCTAAATCACCAAACGGTTGCACCGCAGTATTGATGCTAGTAGACATGGCTGGACATGACTGGACATGGCCCACAGCTCTAGCTAGCAGAATGGGAGACAACCTCCATCATCCTCCAAGTCCTACATGACTTTACCTGACATATGTTAGACAGGATGAGGTCTGAGAACCTCATTTACATTATTTTGCTTCTGGACAGTCAGATGTTAAGCCATCCCTTAGTGAACTTCAGCCTTGAATAACCAGTTTTTCTAGGTAGAAGAGCCATGACAGATGATAGATAGATAGATAGATAGATAGATAGACATGAGATAGATTTGAGATGAGATAGATATAGACTGATATCTATAATCTATCTATCGCATATCTATCCATCTATTTTATATCTATCTATCTGCTCATTGCGCATTGGGGAGATTTACAAATCAGAAAAGCTCCAGATTTCATGCACATGCTTTGCACCACCTTTAGTAAGTGTTTAGATCCAGATAATGTGGGGTTAATAGACAATTTTTTTAAAGAAAACATGAAATCCTTCACGTGAGAGGAAGAGACGGACAGGATGGCTTCAGGAAATGATCCAAGCTCATCAAGTTGAACAGCGAGCATTAATGAGGCGGTTTTCCTATTATTAATTAATTTGCTTCTTAGATCTGTCTCTGCGCTAGAAGTTCCTGATAATCTGGAAGAAGAAATCTTGTTAATCCTCATTTCTACGAGGCAGGAGCACACAGCCGTGGCAGTCACGTGAAGGGCGGGCTCTTGTGTTAACCCCTCTCGACTATTAGAAAGCGGTGGGAATTTAGACCTTTTTCTGCTGCTGGTCTGAGATGGTGGTTCTCGCCTTGTCAGAAATTGTAAGCCAGTTGCATCTTGGCTGTGCACCACTTTACTTAAAGGGATTGTCCCATCTGAAAATACATGGCGTATCCATAGCATATGCCATGAATGTCCAACAGGTCCTACCTCTGTGACCCGTTCCTATCTCAACATTGAGGCCCTGACGTGAATGAAAAGCACATTGCGCATCATGGTCTTCTACAACTTTCCTATAAAAGCAAACCCTTAAAGCGTTGTTGAGTTTTGGTCAAACTTTTGATATGTCATAGAGACATATGAAAAGATTAGATCGATGGGGGTCTGAGTGTTGAGACCCCTACCAATCTCTAGAACAAGGGGAGAGAAGTGCTTGTATAGATATCACACTCTATCTCTCCTCACTGTAGGAGATGGGCGGACGGGCTCGCTCACTAGAAGGTTGTGGCTGACCAAGTGCAATTAGGAAGTGTGTGCCTTGAGTAGCGAAACCACAGTCTATTGTCACACCTGTGTTAAGAGTGAGCCACATGGTGAAGAACCTTTGCGAAGTAGCCCCTAGCCATCTTTAACCCTGCCCTTGAGAGCGAGACCACCACGAGGGATAGTCATCACCCACTGTGTTGAGCGCAATGCCAGGAACAATGTACTGAGGAAAGAGCTTTCCTGCTTCTTTTTAAAGGCCTAAAATAACAATTATGCTAGTTGTCCCTTGTAGGACTATTGCTACTACCAAGCTGGTTGCCCCCACGAGAATTCAGTAAAAGACACAATTTTTCAGTACGGACTGGTCCATTAGGAGCCAGGTACATCATTCACAGGCCCTAGGATTCTTAAAGTTTGAAGACCACCCCCCATTTCAATATACTAAACAAACCAACCATTGATAGAGAGAGATGCTCTGTGCACTGGGTTTCTAACCCGAGGACCCCTCAGTGATGTCCACAATGCATACAGAATATGTCTCCTGAATTCCTTGCATTGGTAATATTTTGTTTGTAAATTTGGTTGTCATTTTGGTCCACAAAGTTCTCATCGAAGGTTGGGTTTAAAAAATCCTCCAGCCAAGGTGAGCAATGAGTGTATCAAAACCAGGGTTGGCCTGGCTCAGCAGAGTATCAGGAGATCCTACGGTGGGTCAAGCTCTGATCATAATGAACCCCTAATAAAAACAGGGAACTTAAGGTTCTATATACACAGAGAGCCTCAGAATCATTTTCTCTGGTAAGCCTACAGGATTTCAGTCCAACGCTCGTCAGAACAACAAGTAGTAGGTGTAAAAGCCTAAGTGGTAGCGGAGTTTGACGCCTTGCAGCTTTGGTTGTCTACATGCCAAGGTTCTCCTCCATGTCAAGGACAATGAGTCCAAACTACGGGCTTTGTGCTAGTTGCTCTGATGCCAACGCTTCCTCCCCCTTCGCCTGTACAGGTGTTCCAGCTAACAACAAAGCAGCGGATTACGCGGCCGCCTCTTTGGGATTGTTGATCATCTGTTCTTCGTCCGCAGAGACATGTGGATCTGGCTGCGATAAAAAAGAAAGCTCTCGCTTCCACCTGACATCAGTCCCTCAGGAGCTACGCTGAATAACTCAGTTGCCTTGAGCTATTCAGTGCTGGCAGGGCGGTAAACACTTTTGTACTAGCAAGATCACAGAATGTCATGTCCGGATTTCTCTTTTATAGACGCCTGCCAGGTGGAGGTGTACGCTCACTTGATCAACCTGTTCCCCGCCACACTTTCCAGGCTTTTGCGGAAGTAAAGAAAAACATGAATGAGGTTAAGCGAATGTAAACAGTCCTTTGCTTTATGGGTTGTGGACAAACAGTGATTAACTCTCTTTTTTCATGCTATAAAATGAGTAATGAGACATTGCAAGCCACCCCCAGCAAAAATTCAAAACCAGATTCATTGGAATTTCCACCATGTTGAGCATATTTAAAGGCACTAAAATAAACAAAAAATAAAAGAAGGTGTCTAGTGACCACCCTTCCTGGTATTAAAATTCAGACTCCTATTGCAGATCTTAGTTTTACTCTGCTGTTGAATGGTAACTTTTGGGGACTGGAAGCCGCCATTTTGGGCTGACCATAGTGTTCCTCAAAGGGATTGGTGGCAGAAAGATGGCTGCAACCATATTTAATGATATTAGCAACTCTTTTTAGAAGCTTTGTGAAGCAGCTAATTTTATATCCAGTGTCTCTTTAAATGATCCCTCGTCTGCTGCCGTCGCAGTCCCTGAGATCTCAAATCAGAGACCATATTTTTTCTCCTTTCCACTTATGTATATGAATCCCAAGATGTAAGTTTCCAATATTCTTTATGTTTTAGCTTTGCCAGTTTGGTCAGTTGCCTGTGTCTGATATTAAAACAGCCTCATTTGCTTGATTACTGCATTACCAGATGCAGCCTAACGACTAGAGTGGTGCTTTTTCTGGACAAAAAATCTTACCTCATATAAAAGGGGTATTTTCATCTAAAACATATATGGCATATCCACATAATATGCATCAATTGCTGATCGCACGGGTTCCATGTCTGGGATACATATCTATCTCCAGAATGAGGATCCCCTGACCCTTGTCCCATCTAGGGAGGTTCTTGGCCTTGGTCTTCAGAACTCCCATTGAAGTGAATTTAAAGAGCCATGCTTGGTTGGTCACGTCTCCACAACAGCCGCAAATTGAGGGGTTGGGGGAACCCTGTTCTGGAGAAAGGTTTCTGTGGGTCCCAGAAGTAGGACCTGCATCTATCAAACATTTATGGCATATCCTACAAGCATGTTTAAATGGGGGACAGGGGACCCCATGCTCGCAATTCTTGGGTGTCTCAAAGGGAGTAGCGGGATAACTTCTTGTTACCAGAATACCCCTTTAAGTTTACAGGTAGTTGATATCACTGACGGAGACTCTTCCAGACTTTTGGCTGGATCTACTAACATAACTATGTCCAACACAATAATGTCACTTAAAGTGGATGTTTTGGAATATCATTAGCATTCTGATTGGTGGGATCCAATTTTTGGGACCTCTACTGCTTCTGAAAATGAAGGGACAGAGCAATACCACCCACTTTGCCACACAGAGCTATCCAGTTGAGTGGCCCAGGGTGAAATTGTACAGGAAAAATCAATGACAGGGCCAAACCATATCTAGGGGCCCTTTATTTTGAGGATTATGGGAGATCCTGTCATTTAGACCCCACCCATGAGGAGCTGTTGCCATATCCTATTTGATATCACTTTATTATAACGTGAAAACCCCTTTAATGTAAGAAACTCGGGCAGTAGATCAAATCTCGAAAACCACTGAGGAAGTAGAAAATGGGGGCCACCTCTGGACCCCCTAGCTTATATGGAAGATAATCAGGTGGTCCATTTTGTTGCCCAATTAACATACAGTCTGCCCATGTATTACAGATTTTGTATACAGAATATGGTGTCCCTGTAATGTTGCCAATGTTCCTAGGCAGGGGGGGCCACTTTATACACACTAGATTAAGTAGGTGGGTGTATATGTACACATATATGCTATTGTCAGCACCATGTGGCGGTTCTATTAATAGAATCCTCCATGTCCAATTCACAAAGATAAACAGAGAGACATAACGTCCATGCAAACCACCTGTAATGGAGCCATTGTGACACATCTGATTAGATGTTAACTTTTGCCCTTGGCAGCTGCCTGCTGTGTATTTCCTTTCCTGATATTTTGCCTAATGGTAAACTCAACCCTGGCTGAGAGATCGAATGTTGTTTGCAATTTGAGCACTTTGCATTTTACCGCTATTAAGGCAATAAATATGCAAAGCAATTAATTAAAAAGCCATCCCAAACTGTTTATGTTCCACTCATCTCACGTCTCACACAAATCCCGTAGCACACCATCAAATAAACTTGCAATTTGAGGATCTTTAAAAATAATTTGTTAAAGAAATTCAGGGGAAGGACTAGTGGTAGGTGTCCCACCAGTCATGTCTGCCTCTTGCAGTGACTTGAAGTCCATGGCATGCCATTGAATATATTTGCACTTCAAGGGAATCTATAAAACTTGTTTTTACAGCTATTCAGGGGTGGAGCTACAGGTAGGTGGATTAGGATTCCTCCACCATGGAAGGAGGCCAGTAATTCATTAAAAAATCTGAGCCAAACTGTATATGTTCCTCTTTCATTGATGCAAAGCCCATAGCACACCATTGAATAAACTTGCACTTCAAGAGGATCTTTAAAAATAGCTCTTATAGCTAAATAGCTCTTACAGATGCTCAGGGGTGGGACTGGGGCCTAGAGCTCCTCCCCATGGAATGATGCCAGTACTAATTTAAAATTCGTGTTTCAAACGGTTTATGTGTCTGACTCTTGTATTGATACAAAGCCCATGGCAGCCTCTTCTACTTCAAGAGCATCTTTTACCGCGCCTCAGGGTTGGGACTGGGGGTACGTACAGTAGGACGCCTCCACCATGGAAGGAGGCTAGTAATTTATTAAATTCATCCAAACTGTATACCAGTATGTTCCAGTTGTCATGTTTTCCTCTTGTATTGATGCAAAGTCCATAGCACACCATTGAATAATCTTGCACTTCAAGAGGATCTTTAAATATAGCTGTTACAGCTCCTCATGGGTGGGTCTAGGGGTAGAACCCCTCCCCATGGAAGGATGCCAGTAGTCATTTAAAATGGTGTTTCATATGGTTTATGTTCCACCTATAATTTCTGACTCTTGCATTGATACAAAGTCCATGGCATGCCATATGATAAAATTTATACTTCAAGAGGGTCTTTAAAAATAGTTTTTACCGCACCTCAGGGTTGGGACTGGGAGGTAGGTAGCGTAGGACACCTTCCCCATGAAAGGAGGCCAGTAATAAATTTAAAAAAATGCTCTAAACTGTGTAAGTTCTTCCCTTTATTTCTGCCTTTTCAATGGCCAATAGTCCGTCATTTAATAAACTTCTACTTCAAGAGGATCTATAAACATACATTTTTAAAAAAATTCAGGGGTGTAACTAAGGGGTGGGTGCAGTAGGCCCCTCCCCCATGGAATAAGGCTAGTACTATTAAAGGCTATGTATTTTTTATGATTGCATTTGCCGCATTTTAGGCTAAAATATATATTTTTTTAATTGGTCTTTATTAAAAATGATCAATGGTTTCGGAGATACGGAGTTAAAAATCAGTCTGTTTTCTTTGAATCCCGTCATCTGATGGCTCAGGTGTAGCCCTTAAGGCTCTTAGGTCTGATATTCTGATCTCATAAATACTTATTATAGCTCAGTTCTTATCAATTTGATAAGAATATGGCTTAAATAAGTGTTTATGAGATCAGGAGATCATAAATAAGAGCTATACCTGAGTCATCAGATGACATGATTCAAAGAAAACTCACTGTGATAACGTGCAAACAGATAGATTTTTCACCCCTGTACCAATTGAAAAAAAATTACTTTTAGCCGATGATAAAAATAATTTTCCCGAAGGTGTACATAGCCTTTAAAGGGCATCTGTCAGCAGATTTGTACATATAAAAGTGTCTGACCTGTTATATGGCCACTTGGCAGCTGAAGGCATCTGTGTTGGTCCCATGTTCATATGTGCCTGAGAAAAATTATGTTTTAATATATGCAAAGGAGCTTCTAGGAGCAACTGGGGTGTTACCATTATACCTAGAGGCTCTGCTCTCTCTGCAACTGCTGCATCCTCTGCACTTTGATTGACTTTAGTAGAAGTCAGGGCCAGGTATGATCACATTTGCACTGCCTGGTCCTGTCAATCAAAGTGGAGAGGTTGCGGCAGTTGCAGAGAGAGCGAAGCCTTTAGGTGTAATGGCAACGCCCCTATTTCTCCTATAGGCTAATTTGCATACTGTAAAACTAAATTTTTCTCAGTAATGCGGGCACATATGAGCATGGGACCAACACAGTTTTCTTCAGCTGCCAAGTGCACATGTAACAGGTCAGCCAGTTTCATAGGTGCAAAATGCCCTTTAGCACTTTTGCACTGGGTTTGAGGAGTCTTGAGTTCCGCCTCTGTCTTATGCTCAGGCTGTAATAGCTAAGATACTATTTTTGCCTCCTGGTTAGTTATAACGTCTCTTTATTAATTTCCAATAGATTCCTGCCTATCAGTCTTGCTCAATTAATATAAATATGGGCCGTAGGTAGATAGCAGAAGAGATGAGATCAGCGGAGCCCATGATCCACAATGTATCATCGGCTAATTGTAATGCTGTCTTTACTAAAGGTTGCCACGGGAACACACCAGCGGCTTGTTAATAAGTAAACCATGCAGTCATTTCTTCGGAGCCCTCCTCCCCCCTGCTGTTCTTTTTATGTTGTAAATTTGAGCATTAATTGTTTTATTCTGCTAAGTGCTGCTCCACAAATATCAATTCACCTGTTTTGCAGGCCGAGCCCTTACTTGAGTAAATCCGATGTACTGTGGTGCCCTCTCATGCAGCTTCTGTCTCATTTTCTTAATTTTCTAACTCAGCCATATTCTGCACTTCTACTTTGTGGGCATCAGGTCAGTATTTTCAACAGCTCATTTATGAGAACCTCAGCCATTTCTTGTCGAGTTAATAGTTTCTTGGCTACGCTAGATTTCTCCTCTTTGGTTCTTTTTAGCCCTGGAGATGCCCTTCAGTCACTAACATGTCCAGGGATGTCTTCAGACCCATAAGCCTAATGATAGTTCCACTAATGAGGATGCAAATGTTGGGAGATATCTTTTTGCAGACAAGGTAAGATTAGGGGCTAGGACTTGGCAAAGAATTTACACCCAGGTTTAGTTACTAGTCTAGAAGATTTCTCAATGACCTATCCTTAGCAGCTCCTCAAGCATTGGTCATAGTTGAAGATTGCCTGAGTCTTCTGGAACCAATACACCGCTATATGTCCTGATCTCCACTAAAAAGCCACCAGTATGAATCCACCAATGAAAAGTCTTGGGCTGGAAGGATACCATACATAGGTATAACATGTATACTATATTTTGAATCTTTCTCTCAGGGGGTACTGGTTTTCCTTGTGGAGATCCAGGTGGTATAGGGAGTCCTACAGTCAATGCTCCCTTGGAAAAAGTATGCAAATTAGCTCTCCTCAAGAAGGATGAAAACTAACAATAGGTAGTTGCTCTGTTAGTCAATGGTCAACCCTTTGGACGAGTCTTGAAATATGACCATGTTGGGTAGGTGCTCTGTAAGTCAATGGTCAACCCTTCGACGAATCTTGAATCATGACCAAGTTTGACTCAATGTCCACCTCATCAAAGGGTAGGAAATTGACTTACAGGGTAGCAACTTTTAGGTGGAGAGACAATTTCCATTGGGTCTTTCTGGAAGATCTGTGGAAATATCAAGTTGAATTCCCAAACTCAAGCAATTATGTGACAAGCTTAGACTTGAAGGTAACTTAACTCATGGAGTACTTTTCTACATATGGTATCTAAGGACATATCCGATGGGGACGATGCTGTTACATTCCGTCTTTTCCTCAGGTTAATGAGTAGGTCATAGTGTAGTTGCCTGGAGACACAACATGTTTGCTATATAAGTTATACATTGTAACATCTGGCGTTTCATGCTTGAAGTTATTTTAAATCGGCATGATGGTGATCAATGATTTTTCTACAGGTTTCCATGTGGGTGGTGACATCTTCCACACCTACATCAGGATGACTGAGAGTTTTTGTTTAGCCCAGCATCATGTGATAACCTCACTCTTGTCTTCTTATCGGTGTTGGTTGTGTACCAGAATATTTTAAAAATAAAGGGATCGATCACCTACATTATCCAGTTTCTTTTAGCATTCATGATCTAATTAAGAAAGTAAGCCCACAAAGATTTTCAACTAATGCCCCCATGGGCCGAGTCATATTATTTTTACGTTGATATTCTTCCACAAAAAGTGACCCCAAGTTGTAAGGCAGTTTCAAATTGACAGAAGGCGGGCCAATACAAGTAGGCAAGGACAACAGAAGTAGGTGGGGCAGCAATGTCACAATGCAGCACAAAGTACTGCCCCTGCAGAACCAAACACCACAATGCAGCACATAATACTGCCACCCTCGCCGCAGTATTCAACTGTATCACCATCCTTGTATGCCGATACAGTTGAGTTCAGGAGGACACCTACACCTGCTGGCTAGGTGCATAGTTATCTGATTCTCCTAGAATTAATGCTGAGAGCATCAGATTGTTATTGTCATGGTTGTACCGAGACATACTGACGTTTCCACGACAGGTGGCATGAGATCTGTGAGACTGGCAACACGTGGCTTGATCTGACATGTTTTCCTTTTGGATCAAATGACGTCTGTGTTGTTTCTGGTGCTTGCCACACCTTCTTCTTGTCCCAGGTGTGGCTATTGTGGTCATTTTACCTCGTCCATTTATTGTTGTTTCTCCCTCTATGCTATGCGGTTTATAGATTTTGTTAGACTTATGGTTAGCTTGTGTATGGTTCTTGGCTGAGTTCCTGGTTCTACCAAAGCTTCATGTTTCCTTTCCCTTTTGTATTTTGTTTATACATATGTGTGTGTTGCCTTTCCCTGTTGTTTGTTATTAGGCCCGAGGGAGACTCCTGTTCGTCCTTCCCTTTGGAGGAACAGGTAGACTCAGTCCTGTAGGTAATTGGATTCCAGCTCACCCGCCTTTTCTTGCAAGGAGCACGGATATAAAGGATGAAGCCTTGTTATTATAGGTTGAAAGGAAGGAAATCCGGCACTCAAAATTGATGAAGTCGTATATTCCTTTATTTGATCATGTCATATATCAGGTACAGAGGTACAGAATGATTAATAACCAGTGATGCCCTTGTCAGTCTACGTGTTTCAAACGACAACGTTCTTAATCATTCTGTACCTATGTACCTGATACAGTGATACCTCGGTTCACGAACGCTTCTGTTCACGAACAACTCGGTTCACGAACAGAAAAGTTCATAAAAATATGCTCCGGTTCACGAACTCCGCCTCGGTTCACGAACATATAAAATCCAATTACAAAACAAAATAAATAAATTTGACACATCAATCTATTAAGGCCTATTGACAGTACTGATTTATCTTCTCCCATACACAACAACTCTATTCCCGCAAATAAATAAAAAAACATACTGACCCCCTAGGTCACAGGATTATGCCAGTTGCAATATACCAGATCCCTTACATGACGAAAAGCAACTGGTCAACCCCAGAAGGGCAAGGATTAGGACTTTGTTGTTTAGCTCTGTAGCTAGAAATAATTTCTAGCGGCATGATAACATCAAGTGATTACCCTGACCTGTATAATCATCACGAACTATAATGTATCTATTACCGCACCTCCCACCCGCCCATACCCCCCCCCCCCCTCCCGAGCCGGGCCACGGCTGTCACGGAGGAAATGGGCGCATCCCACCCTCATTCAGGCAATGCACTAAAAGATAGATCCATATTTGCCTTTTGTGCAATTGTACGCGGGTGCCTGCCAATATAATTAAAATGTTGACTGTTGAATTTAACTTTAAAACCCCCAAAAAAAGGTCAGCACGGATTAACCAGATTTATATTGAACCCTATGGGAAAATGTGCCTCGGTTCACGACCAATTCGGTTCGCGACCAGAGTCAGTTCACGAATTAAGTTCGTGAACCGAGGTATCACTGTACATCGCATGACCAAATAAAGGAACCTACGACTTCATCAATTTTGAGTGCCGAATTTCCTTCCTTTCAACCTAGACTCAGTCGTGACATTAGTTCCAGGGTCCTATAGGGTGAGATAGGATACTAGGTATCCGGTGTATGAACTTGCCTACCTTTGGGGGCTGTTCATAATGGTAGTCTGTGAGGACTGGAGTTAGGGTTTTCTCTAGGAGGTGTCCATCTTCTTTCCCTATTTTCCAGGCCTTATTCTGGTATCCCCTTTCCCTTCTATGCTCGGTGTGGTGTTTTTCTCCCAACACGAGCTTGACAGTTATATACCCAGCTGGCAACCACGAGGAGGGCTCAGACGGCCACCCCTGGGCTTGGGCCCACTGGGAAATTTTCCTGTAGGGTCTGTGGTCAGTTCACCCTGATCTTTAAATTAGTTTTTGTAATGAATAGGTCTCTCTCTTTGGTTACCCTTCTCAGTATTGATGGAGAGATGGCGCTATACAGCTTTAATATTGGGGTAGAGTCAAGTGGTAGACCAGACACAGAAGGTCCAAGTCTACTGAGGGCCAGTGATGAGGCTGAAATGCATTAAAACCAAGTGACTTTTTACCTGTATAAGCCATAAGTGAAAAAAAAAAAACACATTGTAAAACCATGGCATTGTGCAGTACAGTCTCATGGCATGCTACTGGCCTTGAAACCACTTTGTCTCAAGAACCCCCAAGCAGGTCATAATTTGAAGATATGCCATAAAGAGGACATCTAGGACAATTCCAATTTTTTTCATAACCTGCATTATACCAAGGCCATGTTCACACTGGAATCATGGCAGATCCAAGTGGTGCCAGACGGGGCCCCATTGACTTGAGGCTTCTGCTGCATGCTGTGCTATTTTTGCCATCAAACTGTGCCATCAAAATGCAAACCTCATTGAAACCGCTGACCAAGGCTCACATTGGCATTGAGAACAGAGCCTAAAGTTATCCCATATTAGACATATGTTGTCTGAACCCAGGGGTTGACCAGTCATCTTATGTGTATGGGAACCTCCTAACTCTTACCCAACTGCAGATGTTGGAGGAGAGAGGAGTTAGATTTTAACATGCCCCATCCTAGAGGAAAGAGGCCACCAGCAGAGATATCTGGAAGCGGCTTCCTCATCAATCCCATTCACAACACATGCATGCTGATCTCAGATGTATAACCGGAACTTTCCTACTGTGCTGTTGGGTCCTAAGTTATGGTACGTTCACTCTTGCCATATCGATTGCCACTCAGCTTTCCCAGGAACAGATATGCCTAGGTGATGGCCCAATAGAATGAGAATAGAAGCAGAATAAAACAAATCAAGGAATCGTTGTCATCTTCCTGTCTATTCTGAATCTTGAGATGATGGCCGAGATAAGTTTCTCCGGGGTTGTATAGACCCTTAGCTGCCATCATAGACGCTCAGTATGATGATGTTTACTGATGACACTTATAAATGGACATTAGTGATCTCACCTTCCTCCCCTGTAAGTATTATCATTCATCCCACACCTCTGAACGCTTCCATATCTGCCTCTCCACACGGAGCGTGACTCAGACGGTCGAACCTTTCCCCTTACTTTAATTCCATTGATAAAGTACTAACCACACCATGGGGCTGATGCAACAGATCATGAATATTCTCATCCCTGTTACAGGAAGATTAAATATTACATATTCATTTACAGCAATGAACCCAGAAAGCAACATTGCAACCGTTATATCTCTACTCTTGACTCCTTCGGTGTATGAAATAAGGGGCCACAAGGGACGTAACACGTGGCCTGCTGTATAGCGTTCTCACATGCGGACCCCTCACAGTCACTAATTATCTGACGGGACCTCAAATGCATTACTGGGATTCTCCCCTGCAGGTGATGACTTACTGCAGTACTCAGCTCAGCTGCTTTCTTAATGAACCCAGGTGAGCGCACCGCGTCCTTCTCCAAAGCGTTCTTACACTTGATGGCTCCCTGTGGTGCAGGAGATTAATAAGAACTCACTTCACATCCAATGTAGGTTGCACTCTCAAGCTCCAAGCATCCATTCTTCATTTCAGTCATGATTCATCTTTGCGGATTGAATAATCCTTTTTTTACCCATTCCACTATGTAAGGTGTCCAAACCTATAGGAGACCCACAACCTGTCTACTCTATAGTCATTACTACCTAAAGAGGTCGCTCAATGAAAAATATTCTACATAGTTGAGAGCAGCACCTGGATCTGAATACTTTTGCAATTGAATGTCATAAAAAATTTTGTATAGCCGATGAGCTATGGAAGAAAATGTATTTGTATCTTATTGTTCTTTTCCTTATTTCTCTGTCCACCTCCCTGAGGTGGTCGCACATGCTCAGTTCCATTATTCAACTGCCTCCAGCTGTATTTACTGTTGGAAGCTGTGGCAATTATAGGAAGAAAGCTGCAACATAAAGGACACACTGGCTATGCTGTGAAAGGGAGAGAGCTGCAGAAGAAATTACACACTCCCTGAGGAAGGACACACCCCTGAGGTGCTAGCTTAAAATAAATCTAGCAGAACAATTGGAGCAATGAATGGTGAACTCTCTGGGTCCAAGTGAGGTACAGGGCTGGTTCCAACTTTGTTAGAAATTGTTTTTTATGCATAATATGATTTATTATTGTTTGCATTACTCATGGCATAACCCCTTTAATATTAGAAGGTTCTCCAGAATTAGAAGAAAAGGAAACAGCACTGCTCCTGTGTATAGCACAGTATTCACATCAAAGAGGCTGAGCTGCAGTACTGGATTTAACCCATGGATATTAGTGGCGCTGTTGTGGGAAAAACTAAGCAGACCCTGGACAAGTCCTTCAAAGGGAGCCTATCACCTGGGAACTAAGCACAATGCCTGGTAGGGCTATCTTACTGTTATAAAACTGTACCTTCTATTAGTTGCTAATCGCAGAGAAATAACATCTTAACCAAACTATTCCTGTTTGTCGAAGATTTTATGCCGCAATAAAGCTACAATTTTTTCCACCATATCTGAGCTGGATTTTCCAATTTTTCCTGAAAAATACATCTCAACTCCATATGCAAATGAGCCAAGTACACCGAGGGCAGGTGCACTCTTGCTCTGCTCCTCTGCTATGCCAGCTCCTACCTCTGAAGGCTGATTGACAGAGCCAGGCTGCAGAACCATCATCTAGCCAGGCCCTTTAATCTCACAAGTGCACTGTTGTCTCAATCTTGGCTCATGCGCAGTACAAGCTGATATCACTGTCAGATTCATGCGGCAAGCCCAGAAGGAGACCACGACAGCTTGGACTAGTGATTTCACTTAAAGTGGTGCTCCAACTTTATCTAACATTGGCCATACAATCAGCAAAATATTTAGCATGTTTGGCCAGGGGTAGAGATGGTAGGTAGGGGTCGGTGGGCCTGTGCCACAGGTACTGAGTGCCAGGGAGGCCACCACTTACCATGTGCCATTTATAGAACAGTTGTCTTATGTGTAAGAGGAGTCTTTGGGGCCCCTTAGGCACTAGTGCCTGGGTATGATTGCTCTGTCTGCTCCTCCTGTCAATAAGGCATCCCCTTTTTGAAAGGAAGTCCCCCTGACTGATGGTTGTTTGAAAGATCTTCAGAACCTGGACCTACGTTGATCAGCAGATATTGCTGGCGGTAATTTGGAGCTTACCAGGAGTGAGGTGATGCTCCATAGCAATGTCTTGGCCAACCGCTGTGCAGACCCCATGGAAGTGAATGAGGCTGGGTGCAGTTCCCTGCAAAGCTGGGTGACAGGAGGGCCGCAGCATAGGGAAAACTTAGAAGGATCGACCATAAAATGATGGCTAGTGATATGCCATTCCCTGTGGATTTTGATGCAGAAATTTCCGAGATTGAAAATCAGTTTTATTCATTAGAATGGGCTTTGCAAAAAACTTCTGCCACAAAATCATCAGCGTGTGAGAGCACCCTTATAAGATAGGAGTACCCCTTTAAAATGCTGGCTAATAAGTACGTAAAACAGCAACCAAAAGTAAAATTGAGCTATGCCAACTCCCTCCTTGCGATACATCTGCTTCCATGGGTAGTCAAAGGCCCTCATTCCAAAACTGGAGACATGGGGTACAAGGTTAATTTCTATATTCCCACAAAGGGAATGAAAGGTTTTTCATTTCTTCACAATTCATACAGAAGAGCGATGCTGTAAATGAGTCTGGACAAATTGCTTTGTATCTCTACAGAGCTCCATGATGGGTACAATGTTCATCTTGATGGCACGCTATATGTTCTACAACTGTATCTGCTAGGAGCTAGAAAATGTCATGTCCTTGGTGACAAATAAGAAATCCTTAAACAGCACCTGTCGGCAGGGTAAACCCTGTTACACTAGGCATATTGTCTGATAGGGTTGATCCTGCAGTGTAAAATGATACATGTCTTGTGACATTCCTGAGGAAAGAAAAAAATAATAATAATGAGGAGCGAAAGGGCTAGGGCCCACCCTAGATTTTAATTACATAGACCCTGCAGTTAACTTTTATTAATTTGCTAAAAATTTTCAGCTCAGCATCTACCCAGGACTCTTAAATAATTAATCCTCTCTTTCTTTGGATCCTTCCTTGCAAATATACATAATCCTAGTGTGGGAAACTCTTTGTACAACCAACCTATGGTTTATGGATCAGTATTGTTACCATAGAATGGTGATGAAATGTTCCTCCTCTAGTGCCCCCCCCCCCCCCCCAGTGAGGATCCATTCATTCATTTTTAGCAAATTCCAAGTTGAATGTAGGCCCCACTCAGCTTCCCATTCATGGTCAGGTCAGTAATGGAAATAGGTAACACGTAGTAATATTATCAATGATCTGGCCAATTATCAAAATCAGTTCTGCTACATCCAAGGCTCAGCTCCCAGATATCTTCTTCCCATCCAGTCACTAGTTATATGGGTAGTCTCCTCTGTTGGACCCCCAATTTTCTGGAAACCTCTCTTAGATGTCTCCCTCCACGCTGATTGGGCTAATTAGACACTGGGTCTTGCTAGAAGAGGGAGTATAAGTGTTTCCCCCACTGTCCTAGAAAAAAGCTCTCTCTTCGTGAGAGATTGTTCACTGTTAGACATGCCTCTACGACACACTGCAAGGCATTTTGCATAGTTTACACACTTTGAGTGGGGGTGCATCATTGGACTGAGAGAAGCAGGATGGTGGTTTCTATGAATTGGCAGCCATCTATTCCATTCTGATCTTCCTCGTTTCGTTGTCCACCATCCAGACCCAGGTGGTCCCTTCATTACTCGCCCCTGTCTCTGCCTGGACTATTTCCAGGCAGAAGGAGATCTGGTGTCATGGCACCCATCACGTGTCCTGCTATTGACAGATAGCAACCATAGCCTTCATTTCATTTGCACTGGTGTCATGAACGAGACACCTGGACTGCTAAAGACTGGAACGGGATCATCTCCAGCAACAAATCCAGGTTCGGTTTGGGATCTGACAATAGACGGGTTCTAGTATGAAGGCCTCGAGGTGAGCGCTTCATTCCTGCCTTTGCTGTGGAGTGACACTTTTCCCCAGCTGCTGGCGTGATGATCTGAGGAGCCATCGCATACGACGGTCACTCTTAGTAGTGATACTAGGGACACCAACAGCTCAGCGATATGTGCAGGACATTCTGACGCAACATGTGTTCCTCTCATGGCAGCACTTCCAACTGGTATTTTTCAGCAAGATAATGCTCGCCCACACAGCAAGGGTGTCCCAGAAATATCTGCTCCAGATTACAACACTTCCTAGGCTGCTCGGTCACCAGATTTTTCACCAATCCAGCATAAATGGGACCAGCTGGGACACCAGCTTCAGCAACCTTTGAGTGTGCAGGATCCACAGGGCCAGCTGTAATGTCTGTAGGCAAATTTGCCCAGGATACCGCAAGGAACCTGTATGTATACATGCCCAGCTGTATCTCATCTTGTATCCAGGCTAGAGGCTGTATCTCATCTTTTATCCAAGCTAGAGGCTATATCTCATCTTGTATCCAGACTAGAGGCTGTATCTTGTCTTGTATCCAGGCTAGAGGCTGTATCTCACCTTGTATCCAGACTAGAGGCTGTATCTCATCTTGTATCCAGACTAGAGACCGTATCTCACCTTGTATCCAGGCTAGAGGTTGTATCTAATATTGTATCCAGGCTAGAGGCCGTATCGCGTCTTGTATCCAGGCTAGAGGTCGTATCTCATCTTGTATCCAGGCTAGAGGCCGTATCTCATATTGTATCCAGTCTAGATGACGTATCTGATCTTGTATCCAAGCTAGAGGCTGTATCTCATCTTGTATCCAGGCTAGAGGCTGTATCTCATCTTGTGTCCAGGCTAGAGGCCATATCTCATCTTTTATCCAGGCTAGAGGCTGTATCTCATCTTGTATCCAGGCTAGAGGCTGTATCTCATCTTGTGTCCAGGCTAGAGTCTGTATCTCATCTTGTATCCAGGCTAGAGGCCGTATCTCATCTTGTATCAAGACTAGTGGTTGTACCTCATCTTGTATCCAGACTAGAGGCTGTATCTCGTCTTGTATTCAGGCTAGAGGTGCCTAGAAAGGAGGTTCTAGAGCATCCTTTCAATTGTAAAGTTTTCCCCCAAAACTTCTTTCCTCTAATATTGTAATCACTTCCATTTATCACTATCACAGTCAGATATGGAAAGCCTTATTCCAACATCTCCTTCTTGATGCAAGATTTTTTTTGTTGGTCAGTAAGTGTATTATTAAAATAGTGGGTCGGGTCTAAATCCAAAAATGGGATAAGCTCTACATTTTTCGCCCAAGAGCCTCCATTAACATTATGCTGTAAACTGAAGCTTGTATTGTTCATATTGGCTAAGGGGTTCTAATAACAAACTCACCAGGAAGCCATTGTATAAAGTGTAGAGATACTCTTTACAATATCTACGCTCCCCTTTAACTAATAGTTTCTACTAGGTGGATATTATAAGTTTATTACAAAAGTTCTGCTTGATAGCATCTGGTAGGGGTAGCACGTTAACCTTGTGTCCTGACTCTTGGGATGAGGACCCAGATTTTATCATGGTTGCATAATTAGAATTTGTTCCCATTCGATCATGAATGGTTAATGCTTGTATCGTGGCAATATGGACCCGTAGCTGTGTTTTGTAATGCAACAAATGCTCTCCACCTGTGGAAAGATGGATTGCAAACCCCTAATAACACAGCTAAGTAGGCCACTATCTGCCATCACCATAGGCTTTGCAGAACAAGTCTCCTACAATGTATGGATTGCTGCTTCTCTAATGAGACCAGGCGCGTGCTTTCAGATTATTTTGCAAGTCAGCAATTATTTGTGTTTGTTATGGTATCATAATAGATAATTCATAAGAACACAATTTATCTTGATTGCATGCGGTGTGTTATATCTTCTAGTTCTACGTGTGCTCTACAACTCTATCATTACCTGTATGTCCGCACGTAAGGATATGGTGGCCTTGTAGGGTTCATAATACATAGAAGGGGTTGTGCAAGGTTACAAAACATGGCTGCTTTCTCCAACAAATAACGCCACCCCTATTCACAGTTTGGGTTAGGCCCATTCACTTCTATGGAGCTGATCTGCAATACTTGAACCAACCTATGGTGAATAAAAGCAGCCGTGTTTTTCTAAAATCCTTTCAAGGGGTGTACCTAGCTTGGAGATTCTTATCATAAATTACACATAGTCTAGATGGTGGTTTAGTCATTATAATTAAGGGAGTTGTCCTGGATTTAACTACTGATGGCCTATCATCAGGATGAGCCATCCACATCTAATTGACAGAGGTCCATAAATCTGAACACCCACCAATCGGGTGTCCTGAAGTAGCTCTGGTGCTAGAAATTGGTGCCGAAACTGCACAGCTCCGTTTTTTGTGCAATGGATGGAACTGGTTATTGCAGTACAGGGTATCAGACCCCTGTAGATCAGATATCGATGGCCCATGGTCAACAGTAGTGAGCAAGAGCTGTTTTTTCTTTAGGGATCTTCCCTCTGGCTAATAGAAGGGCTCTTTAGCAGCAGACCACCCTCTATGATGTCCATAAAAGTGTAGTGTCCCACTAGGTAGGAGTGGGCACTACACAAGGGTCAATTGGGTCATGTGTTACTCCTACTCCTAAGGGACAGTGGCATTATATTTAACTATGCATTTTAATGTATTTTCTATGTGTTTTGATATGTATTGTTCCCCCTGTGACATGTATAGCAGGCCTATTGGGGTGTAGTGTAGCATCCTAGACACTAGAGGGAGATAGGAAGCCCCTAGTATAAATGTTCAGGCCAAGACGGGGAGGAGTTAGTCTGTAGTCAGGAGTCTGTGTAGACAGAAGTGAGAAGGCACCAGCCAGAGACAAGCTGAGGGCCTCCTCCTGACATGCAGCTAGATAGTCCAGGCTTCTAGTTGCCACCAGGAGGCTAGTAGAAGGATTCCTAGCCTGCCTGCAGTTAATGAGCCTATGTTAGCTCAGAAGAATCAACCCCAGTAGAAGAGATGTGCCTCCTGGGAGAACCCTGCTTTACCCTTAAGCCAAGCAGCGCCAGTGTATCCAGCTAGACGCAAGTAAGCTGAAGGGCAGAAAAATTATAAATATAGAGCAAGGATAAATACGGGAGGAAGATTATTTGCCAAGGATAAAAGCCAGCATTTGGGCGTCCGGGCCTTGGGATGAAAGCCAGACAGGAGTTCTAGGAACCGTGTACACTATTTCTGAGGAGAAGTTACAGCCTGGTCTGAGCATATATTATTATTGCCCTCCGAGTATCTTGCAAGATTATACCTGCCAGTATTGAAATAAGCCTGCTTGTGAAGCACTTGATGTAAGGGACTGTATTGCCATCTTATTGTACAAAGTTGGACTGTTCTTCAGTAAAGCAAAGTTTAGTTCACCATACTATCTGTGTACCTCACTTATTACAACTATAAATCGTTGTGCCACCGTTACAGGCACTGGCGTCACGATCCGTAAAGGGACCTTGCCCCAGGCACTTAAAACACCTGCAACATCCAGGGCACCTCATCCACCATCAGGCCTGGTCCCTACATACAGAGTGTGCCCCAGAGGAACTTTGTGTCAGCCTCTCCTTCACTGCCGCATGCCTGCCCAGGATTCTCCTACAAACAGTGAGTAACCCTCGATTGCCCATAACCGTGACCTCACTTCGCAATACCCTGTAGGTCTGGCGTGCTGCATAAAGTCTCAAGATAATGTTTTATATATGGTGGCCATAGATTGCCAGTAGGTAATCTGCCTTTTGTTGGTGCAGTGGCAAGTAGACAGATGGAGATGGAAGCGATATTCGATGTTGAAAACATCATTCAGGTGCACATGTATTTCTGATAAGGTAGGACATAACACCACTGTACTGGTAGGGGAGATGCCATACTATGAGAAACTTACAAGAACTCCCATGATCTCCATGTGTAGGATCTAGCTAAAATGTACTTTCTTTGGCTGGATTTATCCCTCAAGTATTTGGCCTTTATACTTTCTTCCATGTGCAATTCTTGGAAATTTCTTGTATTTAAGTTCCAGTTCTGGTGGGGGGCACGTATTTCCTAGGTCAACGTGAATTTTTCCTGAATGATTGATGCTTGTAAAAATGCCCGGGTCCTGCGATTCTTTATGCTGAGTAACATTACAGTGCAAGTCCACTTTGTCTTTTACATGCAATTAAACAATCATTGATTTTATCTTCTTTGCAAAGACTGAGCGCTTTACAGTAAACACAAGAGGCCTTTTTACATCCCTTAGATAAACAGACACTGCAGAGAATCCACAAACGTCAGGTGACTGGAGTTCTTCACCTTCAGTAAAGGTAGATTTAAATGAACTAATAATCGTCCAGATTATCGGGAATGACCGTTACTGCGAACACTCATTCCCGATAATCTGGCCATCTAAATGTGTCGCCGATCATCCGATGAATGAGCAAAACGCTCGGTCATTGGGTGATCCTATCGTTAGTGCAGGCACCACCAATCATTGTTTCTTGGCAGCAGATCATGCTGTCTAAACAGAAACAATGATTCTGTATGGGGATCGCAATAACAATCCCTTATCCTCATATTGTGAAGGAGATCGTTGCATGTAAATGCCCTGGTCTCCTTCACTGAACGAGCAGCCAACTGTTGGGAAGGAACACTTCCTTCCTGTTAATAGTCGGCTCAATTGGCCCTTCTAAACCCATCTTAACTCTGACATACAGTCCTAATGCTCTTCACGTGCATAAAAAACTGGAAAAAAAATTCACAGGTAACTTGGTTGAATGCTAATGTCATGCGATACAGACAAGAATACATCCACCAAGACATGGTAAGGTGATAGAATTGGCAAGTGATCTCCTAAATGTGGTTGCCTAATACACCGTCAAGTTATAAATGTCTTTTTGAAGCAACATGCACACAAGAGCTGTTTTTTGGGAGCTTCAAGAATTGAGGGCAAGTAGTTGAGTAGTGCCACATAAGCCGGAGATCACTGTAGAGGGAAGTGAATTCTTAAAATGCAGAAAGGTATGGTATTTCTGTTAGCGGTTTTTCTCAGGCAGGTTTATGATGGTTATATCACGAGGCATCAGACCTCCAACCCGTGAATATTTCCCTGTGCAACGAATATCCCATTTGCTCTGATCAGGAGATAAATATCAGCCCAGACTTAACATAGGTTGCTAAATATCTGAAATCTTTATTACCCAGCACACACTTATAGGGCTTTTTGGGGGTGGGCGCATATTGTCTCTCAAGATCCAATTGGAACAATCCTGGTATTTCTTAGGAGGCCTTGGGAAACATGTTTGTCAAGATACAGTTGAAACTTTGTTAAACAATACTGGTATCTTCTATATACAATACATGAAAAGTTTTTTTTTACATTGAACAGGTTTACTCTATATGCTAATAAGTTGAATGACTTATCATAGTTTTCTGTCATTGTATGTGAGGTGAGATGTTAAATAGCCTTTTGTTAAGGGAGGCTGCTATTGTGTCCAGCAACTGGCAAAGTTGTAAGATGTTCTTATTCGGGGTAGTGCATTCGACTAGAGATGAGGCTTGTATAATCTATGTCTAATCTGAGATGTATCAAAAGTAAGATTATGAAAAATCCCTTTCAAATTCCCAGTTGGATTCCCAGGTCTTGGTTTCCAAACTAGTCACCAATTGGTGACGGGTGTACTGTAGGAGTGATGAAGAATCAGCGCTAAAATGAATCTAGAGGATGACATTGAGAGAACAGCCAAGATGAAGAAAACAAAAAAGTAACCAGAAGCTGGGCCAGGAGGGGATAGATTGCAAGTTTTAGGCAACAAACCAGAAGGAGTAAGATGAAGGGAAATTCCACAGACAAGCCTAAGGTGAAGGTCAGAGTCGAATTTCAAACATAGATTAGCTAACTATAAATTAAGTACCTCAATTCATGAACAAGGGTGTCATCATAGTGAGCTGGTCATCATGTGGACTGAAAGTGACCTATGTCTGTGAAAGAGAACTTGGGATTGGGAGTGGAAGAATGGTGCTGGATTGGAACAAAGCAAGTAACAGCCAAGGGTTGCCTGGAATTGAGATGGACAAGAGTAATGAGGGGGGAGTTGCAGAGAGCGACGAGGAGAAAGCAAAGCTGTTAAATATTTTTTTCTCCAATGTGTTCACTGAGGAAAATAAACTGTCAGATGAAATGCAGACTGTAAAAATAAATTCCCCATTAAAAGTGTCCTGTCTGACCCAGGAAGAAGTACAACAGCGACTTAAGAAAATGAAAATAGACAAATCGCCAGGACCGGATGGCATACATCCCCATATCCTAAGAGAATTAATAAAATTTCATAGCCAGACCCTTATTTCTGATATTTGCAGACTCTATACTGACAGGGAATGTCCCACAGGATTGGCGCCTAGCAAATGTGGTGCCAATATTCAAAAAGGGTCCAAAAACAGAGCCTGGAAACTATAGGCCGGTAAGTTTAACATCTGTTGTGGGTAAACTGTTTGAAGGTTTTCTGAGAGATGCTATCTTGGAGCATCTCAACGGAAATAAGCAAGTATCGCCATATCAGCATGGCTTCATGAGGGATCGGTCATGTCAAACTAATTTAATCAGTTTCTATGAGGAGGTAAGTTCTAGACTTGACAGCGGCGAATCAATGGATGTCGTATATCTGGACTTCTCCAAAGCATTTGACACTGTACCACATAAAAGGTTAGTATGTAAAATGATAATGCTTGGACTTGGAGAAAACGTCTGTATGTGGGTAAGTAACTGGCTCAGTGATAGAAAACAGAGGGTGGTTATTAACGGTACACACTCAGATTGGGTCACTAGTGGAGTACCTCAGGGGTCAGTATTGGGCCCTATTCTCTTCAATATATTTATTAATGATCTTGTAGAAGGCTTGCATAGTAAAATATCAATTTTTGCAGATAACACTAAACTGTGTAAAGTAATTAACACTGAAGAGGACAGTATACTACTACAGAGCGATCTGGATAGACTGGAGGCTTGGGCAGATAAGTGGCAGAGGAGGTTAAACACTGACAAATGTACGGTTATGCACATGGGGAGGAATAATGCGTACATACTAAATGGTAAAACACTGGGTAACACTGACATGGAAAAGGACCTAGAAATTTTATTGGACAGCAAACTAAGCTGCAAAAACCAGTGTCAGGCAGCTGCTGCCAAGGCCTATAAGATAATGGGTTGCATCAAAAGGGGCATAGATACCCATGATAAGAACATAGTCCTACCACTTTACAAATCGCTAGTCAGACCACACTTGGAGTACTGTGTACAGTTCTGGGAACCTGTGAACAAGGCAGACATAGCAGAGCTGGAGAGGGTCCAGAGGAGGGCAACTAAAGTAATAACTTGAATGGGGCAACTACAGTACCCTGAAAGATTATCAAAATTAGGGTTATTCACTTTAGAAAAAAGACGACTGAGGGGAGATCTAATTACTATGTATAAATATATCAGGGGTCAGTACAGAGATCTCTCCCATCATCTATTTATCCCCAGGACTGTGACTGTGATGAGGGGACATCCTCTGCGTCTGGAGGAAAGAAGGTTTGTACACAAACATAGAAGAGGATACTTTACGGTAAGAGCAGTGAGACTATGGAACTCTCTGCCTGAGGAGGTGGTGATGGTGAGTACAATAAAGGAATTCAAGAGGGGCCTGGATGTATTTCTGGAGTGTAATAATATTACAGGCTATAGCTACTAGAGAGGGATCTCTTCCTCTGGATCAACTTGCAGGATAACAGGCCGAACTGGATGGACAAATGTATTTTTTCAGCCTGATGTACTATGTTACTATGTTAAATGTTTGCTTGATGACATGCAGGAGAATGAAACCCCACTGTAAAGTTTGGTAGAAACGTAACAATGGTCCAATAATTCTTTTTATGGACTAAATTTGGACTCCTCTTTCTGTGAAGGAAAATAAGGGTACTGGCATTCTAGAGAATTCACATTTCTATTTCTTCTTGACAATGCCCTTCTGTAACATGACCATGAAAATCTTGCAGGAACCTGTACGCCTTTATCCTGAGTATTTCCAGAGCAAGTGGGTCTTATACTTTTCTTGCATGTAGGCCCTTCTGCTGTCTATGTCCAACCCTGGAGTTGTGCAACATGCCAATATGGATGTGGTTTTCAGGTGTTCTCATACTTCTGGCTATGAATAATATCATTAGATCAAGACGGCTGGTCACTTGTGGGCCTCTAAGACATTGGGGACCAGTTGTCCCACCACCATTGTCAGACCCAATATCTAATGCATTATAGAGACCTAGATAGCATCTTATATTTATCCAAAACCAAAGATTTTGTACCCATCTGGTGTTGTGTCTTTTATGTTGTTTAAGCTCCATATACAGATGTGTGGTTTCAGAAGACAACAGATATAAATCACTGGATAATGACCTTTTTATAAGGCAGCTGATGACATCACTTCCTGGATGCGGAGATTTTAAGTCATTAAATCTGGTGTGTGCATGTAAAAATAGCTCGCTAATAACTCTGACCATTTCTTTAAATACAGCTTCTACAATAACGTGATTACAGAAAGATGTGTGATCTGTTTCAGAGGCCGGGGACTTCAGTAACAACGGTTTAACTTGGTTAGAGGGATGCTGCATGGCAGCCGCACACAAATGAATGGACAAGAAAAAGGGACTCTGGGGGTCATTCTGGAACATCACATATTTTTATGGTCTGAATATTAATATTTGAAGAATCTGGTACTGGGAACGTCTCTTACAGAGGTTGTCACTTAAAAGGGTTGTCCACTTAATAGAGAGGTCCTAATCAGGATCCTCATCTCTTGGCTAGACAGTAGAGCAAATACAAAGAGTATCTACACTCACCTAAAGAATTATTAGGAACACCTGTTCTATTTCTCATTAATGCGATTATCTAGTCAACCAATCACATGGCAGTTGCTTCCATGCATGTAGGGTTGTGGTCCTGGTCAAGACAATCTCCTGAACTCCAAACTGAATGTCAGAATGGGAAAGAAAGGTGGGCAACAACAGCAGAAGACCCCACCGGGTACCACTCATCTCCCCTACAAATAGGAAAAAGAGCCTACAATTTGCACGAGCTCACCAAAATTGGACTGTTGAAGACTGGAAAAAATGTTGCCTGGTCTGATGAGTCTCGATTTCTGTTGAGACATTCAAATGGTAGAGTCCGAATTTGGCGTAAACAGAATGAGAACATGTGTGGCGAAACCAACCTCGCCACTGGGTTTTGGAGAGGGCTGTTTAAAAGCCTCTTGCCTCAGGATTATGGCCCATAGTAACTTTAAAGGAGAAAACAGACCGGCCGCACAGCTTAAATCTGTCTGTAGAATTGTATTTTATGTTATTATGCGTTCGGTTAAATTGTATGTTATGTGAGGGTACCCAGATAGCTAATATTATTGTATTCGTGTATTCTGAGTGCCATTCACCTAATGATATGCACTCAGACTTGAGCTATCTGGGGATATGTTAAATGTCTGTGTTTGCTGTGGGGGTGTGCCATTGTGTGTTTGGGTGGTGATTCCTGTCCTGTTGTCTCCACATGTGTATTGGTGATCTCCCCTTTGTCCTGAGAGATAATTGGATTGTCTTCGGTCGTCTCCCAGGCAGAGAGGAGGAAACCATGATGCATTGTGGGGATATGTTGTATCTGTTCTGTATTTGAAAAACTGTAATAAAAACCAGGCTGGGTGTGCCAGCACATCAGACCACTGTTTGACCCTCAAGACGGAGCCTTGTCTCGTTATTGGGGGAATTCCCTGTATGCTGTTAGAGACTGATTGCCAGGAGTGTAAGCTGACGGATACGCTTTTCCTGTTCGTCTGCTGGCAGCTATTTGCGAGGTTCCAGTTTGGAGTGATATTTTGTATCCAGTTCGGGAGGTTGGTGTTCTGCAGTAGCTGTGCCTGTCTCTCGGAAAGGGGCATATCATCTAAACTGATTTTAACCCCTTGTCTGCTGAAACGGTGTCTGTTACATTGGTGGCAAGCAGCGGGATCGTTCCTACAGCCAGAAGGACAGCTACAGGAGACACCATTTATTTGGATTCTAAAATTTAAGGGCAACGCATGTCTCAGTACAGTGACCCTAAAAGCACCAGGATGGAACCAGCAGTGTTATACAAGGAGGAGGACCTGGATGGCCGGGATGCATTAAGGAAAGGCATCTGGTACCAGGCCCTGGATAATGTACAATACCAGCGAGGTGAGAGTCTCCCCAGTGAAGAGCAGCGGTTGCAGAAGCAAGTGGCCCTGCGGATGTCCTTCCTGGGAGAGCAGCCCCTGGAGGAATGGGTGAAGGAACTAGAGCACCGGGTATGGCAGGAGCTATGGCTGGAGGATGCCTACCAGGCGCTTTGGTGGTATGTGGCACAGTTTATACCCTGGACAGCTGAGCATGACAAGCCAGAGGGAGAGGAGTTTGATAGTCCTGGCTTGTTATGGGAGTCCTTTGCAGAGCCTGACATCGGGAGCCCTGCACAGTCCAGACTTCAGGACATTTTCTATGAGAGGGAGGCTAGGCATGAGTGGGATGACCCCCATGAGGTAGAGCAAGACCTGGCTCACCTAGCAACCCTGGAGTGGGAACTGGAGCAGGACTACCGAGATCTCTTCCACTCCATTGAGAAGGCTCAGCAGGACAGCAAGAAGTCAGACCCAGGTCCAGAGCCCTTCAGCTGGGAGGATATTGTTGATGTTTACTGGGAAGAACCCCAGGTGGCCGGTGGAGATGGGACCGAGGTCTCTCCACCGGTCCTGCAGGGAATTGGGAGCCTAGTCTCCATTCCCCAGCGGCAGGCTGAGTTACAGGGGGCAGAGGTAGTTGTTCCTGCCCCCCAGCAGCAGCATGATTTTTTGGAAATTGGGAGCCGAGTCTCCATTCCCCAGCGGCAGACGGAGTTACAGGGGGCAGAGACAGTCGATCCTGTCCCCCAGCGGCAGAGTGTCCTACAGGGAATAGAGAGCCCAGTCTCCTTTCCCCAGCAGCAGGACACTGTATTGGGAGCGGAGGCGGTCGGTCGCCCTCCCCAGCGGCTGGAAGTATGTATGGGAGAGAAGCTCGTTACCCCCTCTCCCCAGCGGCAGCTTAACGCACCAGGGGGAGACAGTAAGCCCCACAACTGTGCAGATGGGACCGTGGTCTCTGCACTTACAGCACAGGGGGTAGGGACAGTTGTTCCTGTCCCCCAGCAACAGGGCAGTTTAGCCAAAGGGGAGACAGTCGGTTTCCCCCTCCAACAACCAGACTCCAACCAGGCTTCTTCCGTGGTAACGCTGGCACCAGGGCAGAGTACCGCTGATCCCTGCCCACAAAGCAACCTCCACTCCAAGCCAGGGAGCAACTCAGAGACCGGGAGCACCAGCTACCCATATAACCTTGGTGGATTCACTGGACAGAGACAGCCTACTAAATTCTACAGGTCCAGTATTGGGTTGTGGGTGGGCTGCCAGACTAACTCAGGTACCGACCGGCGTGAGGTCAGGTATCTGGTTAGTCTTCCCTGGGGGGGGGGGGGGGAGATGTGTGGCGAAACCAACCTCGCCACTGGGTTTTGGAGAGGGCTGTTTAAAAGCCTCTTGCCTCAGGATTATGGCCCATAGTAACTTTAAAGGAGAAAACAGACCGGCCGCACAGCTTAAATCTGTCTGTAGAATTGTATGTTATGTTATTATGCGTTCGGTTAAATTGTATGTTATGTGAGGGCACCCAGATAGCTAATATTATTGTATTCGTGTATTCTGAGTGCCATTCACCTAATGATATGCACTCAGACTTGAGCTATCTGGGGATATGTTAAATGTCTGTGTTTGCTGTGGGGGTGTGCCATTGTGTGTTTGGGTGGTGATTCCTGTCCTGTTGTCTCCACATGTGTATTGGTGATCTCCCCTTTGTCCTGAGAGATAATTGGATTGTCTTCGGTCGTCTCCCAGGCAGAGAGGAGGAAACCATGATGCATTGTGGGGATATGTTGTATCTGTTCTGTATTTGAAAAACTGTAATAAAAACCAGGCTGGGTGTGCCAGCACATCAGACCACTGTTTGACCCTCAAGACGGAGCCTTGTCTCGTTATTGGGGGGATTCCCTGTATGCTGTTAGAGACTGATTGCCAGGAGTGTAAGCTGACGGATACGCTTTTCCTGTTCGTCTGCTGGCAGCTATTTGCGAGGTTCCAGTTTGGAGTGATATTTTGTATCCAGTTCGGGAGGTTGGTGTTCTGCAGTAGCTGTGCCTGTCTCTCGGAAAGGGGCATATCATCTAAACGGATTTTAACCCCTTGTCTGCTGAAACGGTGTCTGTTACAACATGTATCCATCATGCCTTGTTACCACTGTGCAGGCTGGTGGTGGTGGTGGTGTAATGGTGTGGGGGATGTTTTCTGGGCACACTTTAGGCCCCTTAGTGCCAATTGGCCATCGTTTAAATGCCACAGGCTACCTGAGCATTGTTTCTGACCATGTCCATCCCTTCATGACCACCATGTACCCATCCTCTGATGGCTACTTCCAGCAGGATAATTCACCATGTCACAAAGCTCGAATCACTTCAAATTGGTTTCTTGAACATGACAATGAGTTCACTGTACTAAAATGGCCCCCACAGTCACCAGATCTCAACCCAATAGAGCATCTTTGGGATGTGGTGGAACGGGAGCTTCGTGCCCTGGATGTGCATCCCTCAAATCTCCATCAACTGCAAGATGCTATCCTATTAATATGGGCCAACATTTCTAAAGAATGCTATCAGCACCTTGTTGAATTAATGCCACGTAGAATTAAGGCAGTTCTGAGGGCAAAAGGGGGTCCAACACCGTATTAGTATGGTGTTCTTAATAATTCTTTAGGCGAGTGTATATCTCTGGTGGGTCCAAATTGACAGAAGGTTGGGCAACACAAGTAAGCACGTCCAACAATACCGTGGTGCACCACAAAATACTGCCCCAACAGAACAAAATATTGAAGTGCAGCACAAATTACTGCCTCCCCTCCACAGTACTACAAAACACTGCCACTCCGGACGCAATATTTAACTCTAATACAGTCCCGAACCCATTGGTTCTAGCCTTAATTAATGCTGAGAACATCAGATTAGTACGTAACTGTTCGGTGAGCATGAGGAGGGTTCAGGCGGCCACCCTTATCATCAGCCTACCAGGAAGTTTCCGTATATGGTCTATGGCCACTCCAGTCCATTCCTGGCTGTCTGCAATAGGGCAACATCTTATGAAAAGATAAAACCCTCTTTAAAAGGGTAATCCCATTTTATAAATTGATGAGTTTATAGTCCGAGCTTGAACCCCCACTCACTCTGACAAGGCAGGCCTGCAGTGCTGGTATATTCCACAGTCCTCATACTGCTTTCCCTGTACAGTGGCAGTCCTTGCCAATGGGTTGCGCACTAGACTGGCTGCAGTTCCATGAAAAGTGGGTGGCTGCAGTAGCTCTCTGCAGAGAAGGACAGTGAAGAGCATGGGAGTCCCAGAGGATAAACCCCCACCTCTCATAATGTGATGGCACACCCTAGTAATGCAAGATGGGAATATCTGTTTCAGCTAGTACTAGATAACTACTTGAGCTCCTACTTGGGTGCAATATTACACATGTGGGGGTCCTAACTGCTGTAACTAATAGCTCTTGTCTTGAGTGCAGGGGCGGAGAGTTTGAAAGTTGCGATGGTGGTAATGAGGGTGGCCATAGTCCTCAAAGTGGCAAATTCTACACCAACTCTCCCCTAGGCCATAGCTGCAATGGTTGGAGAGGCACACCCATTCTTTCCCTCAGGGCACATCCTGGGTTTGGAGGCTCCTGCTTGACGATGGCCAGGGTGCCCTTGATGGTGGATGGATAGCGGGGAGCAAAGCATGAGCACAACAGAGGAGTGATGGAATTCATAAATAGTTGAATAAAGTGTGAGGCGGCACTCACCATTAGTAGAAAACAGTTCCTTTATTCGTCTGAATAAGACAATACAGACATGGCAGGGGCGGACAAACTTTCCTGCAGGTCAAAACAGCGACAACTGTTTCACAATGAGGCGTGACGGAATGTTGAAATGGTAATGACCAGGCCAGATTGATTATAACAAGCAAGAGTCTTTTTTACCTGAAGATGATAAGTGGCACAGTGCAAATATAAGTAGTAGGCATAGTATGGCTAGTGCCTGAAGCAATCTAACTCAAATAATGTGCAGTGAAGTCCAAAGCCATATGCTTGCATTACCTTTACCCGCTTTAGTGTCCCTTTGTAATGGTCCTCAACCTTCTATAAAAGCTCTCTATCAGAGGTTGACTCTAAGCACAGTTGCTTTTTTGGTAGCTTGATATCTCAAGGGATGATATCTCCCCAGACAAGGCTTCTGTCTTGGCCTACTTGGCAGCAGCACACACAGAAGAGGTCTTCTCTCTGGCTTGCACTGCACTGGCAGTCTTCCTTTCCTGCAGCAAACACAAGGGAAAACAGAACAACATTGGACAATTCTGTGAATTTCAGAAATGCCCATAATAAGACCTTTTCTTTTGTTTGACAACTTTACAGTAAAGGGAAAATAGTATTTTTTTTCAGAAATAGCGCCACTCTTGTCCAGGGGCTGTGAATGGTATTACAGTGTTCAAGACTAGAGTTGAGCGGACACCTGGATGTTCGGGTTCGAGAAGTTCGGCCGAACTTCCCTGAAATGTTCGGGTTCGGGATCCGAACCCGATCCGAACTTCGTCCCGAACACCATTGAAGTCACTAAAAAGGCTGTAAAACAGCCCAGGAAAGAGCTAGAAGGCTGCAAAAGGCAGCAACATGTAGGTAAATGCCCTGCAAACAAATGTAGATAGGGAAATGAATAAAAATAAAAATAAATAAAAATTAACCAATATCAATTGGAGAGAGGTCCCATAGCAGAGAATCAGGCTTCACGTCAGCCACCACTGCAACAGTCCATTGTCATATATTTAGGCCCAGCACACAGGCAGAGGAGAGAGGTCCCGTAACAGAGAATCTGGCTTCATGTCAGCAGAGAATCAGTCTGCATGTCATAGCAGAGAATCAGGCTTCACGTCACCCAACATTGGAACAGTCCATTGGCATATATTTAGGCCCAGGCACCCAGGCAGAGGAGAGAGGTCCCGTAACAGAGAATCTAGCATCATGTCAGCAGAGAATCAGTCTGCATGTCATAGCAGAGAATCAGGCTTCACGTCACCCAACATTGGAACAGTCCATTGTCATATATTTAGGCCCAGCACCCAGGCAGAGGAGAGAGGTCCCGTAACAGAGAATCTGGCTTCATGTCAGCAGAGAATCAGTCTGCATGTCATAGCAGAGAATCAGGCTTCACGTCACCCAACATTGGAACAGTCCATTGGCATATATTTAGGCCCAGGAACCCAGGCAGAGGAGAGAGGTCCCGTAACAGAGAATCTGGCTTCATGTCAGCAGAGAATCAGTCTGCATGTCATAGCAGAGAATCAGGCTTCACGTCACCCAACATTGGAACAGTCTATTGTCATATATTTAGGCCCAGCACCCAGGCAGAGGAGAGAGGTCCCGTAACAGAGAATCTGGCTTCATGTCAGCATAGAATCAGTCTGCATGTCATAGCAGAGAATGAGGCTTCACGTCAGCCACCACTGCAACAGTCCATTGGCATATAGTTAGGCCCAGGAACCCAGGCAGAGGAGAGAGGTCCCGTAACAGAGGATCTGGCTTCATGTCAGCAGAGAATCAGTCTGCATGTCATAGCAGAGAATCAGGCTTCACGTCAGCCACCACTGCAACTGTCCATTGTCATATATTTAGGCCCAGGCACCCAGGCAGAGGAGAGAGGTCCCGTAACAGAGAATCTGGCTTCATGTCAGCAGAGAATCAGTCTGCATGTCATAGCAGAGAATCAGGCTTCACGTCACCCAACATTGGAAAAGTCCATTGGCATATATTTAGGCCCAGGCACCCAGGCAGAGGAGAGAGGTCCCGTAACAGAGAATCTGGCTTCATGTCAGCAGAGAATCAGTCTGCATGTCATAGCAGAGAATCAGGCTTCACGTCAGCCACCACTGCAACAGTCCATTGTCATATATTTAGGCCCAGCACCCAGGCAGAGGAGAGAGGTCCCGTAACAGAGAATCTGGCTTCATGTCAGCAGAGAATTCGTCTGCATGTCATAGCAGAGAATCAGGCTTCACGTCAGCCACCACTGCAACAGTCCATTGTCATATATTTAGGCCCAGCACCCAGGCAGAGGAGAGAGGTCCCGTAACAGGGAATCTGGCTTCATGTCAGCAGAGAATCAGTCTGCATGTCATAGCAGAGAATCAGGCTTCACGTCAGCCACCACTGTAACAGTCCATTGTCATATATTTAGGCCCAGCACCCAGGCAGAGGAGAGAGGTCCCGTAACAGAGAATCTGGCTTCATGTCAGCAGAGAATCAGTCTGCATGTCATAGCAGAGAATCAGGCTTCACGTCAGCCACCAGTGCAACAGTCCATTGGCATATATTTAGGCCCAGCACCCAGGCAGAGGAGAGAGGTCCCGTAACAGAGAATCTGGCTTCATGGCAGCAGAGAATTAGTCTGCATGTCATAGCAGAGAATCAGGCTTCACGTCACCCAACATTGGAACAGTCCATTGGCATATATTTAGGCCCCGGCACCCAGACAGAGGAGAGGTTCATTCAACTTTGGGTAGGCTCGCAATATAGTGGTAAAATGAAAATAAAAATAGGATTGAATTAGTAAGTGCCCTGGAGTACAATAATATATGGTTAAGGGGAGGTAGTTAATGTCTAATCTGCACAAGGGATGGACAGGTCCTGTGGGATCCATGCCTGGTTCATTTTTATGAACGTCAGCTTGTCCACATTGGCTGTAGACAGGCGGCTGCGTTTGTCTGTAATGACGCCCCCTGCCGTGCTGAATACACGTTCAGACAAAACGCTGGCCGCCGGGCAGGCCAGCACCTCCAAGGCATAAAAGGCTAGCTCTGGCCACGTGGACAATTTAGAGACCCAGAAGTTGAATGGGGCCGAACCATCAGTCAGTACATGGAGGGGTGTGCACACGTACTGTTCCACCATGTTAGTGAAATGTTGCCTCCTGCTAACACGTTGCGTATCAGGTGGTGGTGCAGTTAGCTGTGGCGTGTTGACAAAACTTTTCCACATCTCTGCCATGCTAACCCTGCCCTCAGAGGAGCTGGCCGTGACACAGCTGCCTTGGCGACCTCTTGCTCCTCCTCTGCCTTGGCCTTGGGCTTCCACTTGTTCCCCTGTGACATTTGGGAATGCTCTCAGTAGCGCGTCTACCAACGCGCGCTTGTACTCGCGCATCTTCCTATCACGCTCCAGTGCAGGAAGTAAGGTGGGCATATTGTCTTTGTAGCGTGGATCCAGCAGGGTGGCAACCCAGTAGTCCGCACATGTTAAAATGTGGGCAACTCTGCTGTCGTTGCGCAGGCACTGCAGCATGTAGTCGCTCATGTGTGCCAGGCTGCCCAGGGGTAAGGACAAGCTGTCCTCTGTGGGAGGCGTATCGTCATCGTCCTGCCTTCCCCCCAGCCACGCACCAGTGATGGGCCCGAGCTGCGTTGGGTGCCACCCCGCTGTGACCATGCTTCATCCTCATCCTCCTCCACCTCCTCCACCTCCTCCTCATCCTCGTCCTCCAGTAGTGGGCCCTGGCTGGCCACATTTGTACCTGGCCTCGGCTGTTGCAAAAAACCTCCCTCAGTCACTTCGAAGAGACTGGCCTGAAAGTGCTAAAAATGACCCCTCTTCCTCCTCCTCCTCCTCCTCCTCCTGGGCCACCTCCTCTTCCATCATCGCCCTAAGTGTTTTCTCAAGGAGACATAGAAGTGGTATTGTAACGCTGATAACGGCGTCATCGCCACTGGCCATGTTGGTGGAGTACTCGAAACAGCGCAACAGGGCACACAGGTCTCGCATGGAGGCCCAGTCATTGGTGGTGAAGTGGTGCTGTTCCGCAGTGCGACTGACCCGTGCGTGCTGCAGCTGAAACTCCACTATGGCCTGCTGCTGCTCGCACAGTCTGTCCAGCATGTGCAAGGTGGAGTTCCACCTGGTGGGCACGTCGCATATGAGGCGGTGAGCGGGAAGACCGAAGTTACGCTGTAGCGCAGACAGACGAGCAGCGGCAGGATGTGAACGCCGGAAGCGCGAACAGACGGTCCGCACTTTATGCAGCAGCTCTGACATGTCGGGGTAGTTGTGAATGAACTTCTGCACCACCAAATTCAGCACATGCGCCAAGCAAGGGATGTGCTTCAAACCGGCTATTCCCAGAGCTGCAACGAGATTTCATAGAAACATAGAATGTGTCGGCAGATAAGAACCATTTGGCCCATCTAGTCTGCCCAATACAGTGATACCTCGGTTCACGAACTTAATTCGTGAACTGACTCTGGTCGCGAACCGAATTGGTCGCGAACCGAGGCACATTTTCCCATAGGGTTCAATGTAAATCCGGTTAATCCGTGCTGACCTTTTTTTGGGGTTTTTTGAAGCACAAAAATATGAAACAAATTACAATACACATTAGTACAGTATAGTAATGTATAAAGAGAGGGCACTAACCTTGCTTGAGATGACTTCTGGCATGGAGGAAGGCAGGTAGGAGGCAGTTATTGTTTGGAGGGAGAGTCCCCCTCCATAAGGACATCAGGGGGATCTCCTTCAGGGGTTTCCTCTCTCCTTTGTCTCCTAGCTGCAGGCTCAGTTTGTCTGAAAAATCTGTCCAATGTCACTTGTCTCTTCCTGCGCTGCATAACCCTCCGAAAATGAGAGACCACATTATCATTCATGAGATTAAGCACTCTGTTCACGACAGTTATGTTGGGGTGGTGCTTTTCAAAAAAATCATGGCACTCATTCCATTTTTGCATAATGGATTTTATGGCATCACTGCTAACCTCCTCCCTTTCTTCTTCTTCCTCAGTGGAATGCTCCTCAAGAAGTGCCCTCTGCTGCTCACCGTGGAGTTCAGAAAGTTCTTCCGTGGTCAGCTCCTCCCTATGTTCCTCAACAAGCTCTTCCACATCAGCACCATCAACGTCCAGACCCATACTCTTGCCCATGGACACAATTACCTGCACTACCTCTGCATCAGACCCGTCAAAGTCATGTTCACGTTCAGCGACACATTCTGGCCACAGTTTCCTCCAGGCTGAATTTAGGGTTCGGGGAGTGACCTCTTCCCAGGCTTTGTCAATGAGGTTAATGCAGTGGACAACATTGAAATGTTTCTTCCAGAATTCTTTCAAAGTCAAGGACGTCTCTTCAGTGACATTAAAACACCTAGTGAAGAGCGCCTTTGTGTACAGCTTCTTGAAGTTGCAGATGACTTGCTGGTCCATGGGCTGCAGAAGTGGTGTTGTGTTGGGGGGGAGGAACTTTACCTTGATGAAGTCATACTCTGCATCCATATCATCCACCAAGGCTGGAGGGTGTGCCGGGGCATTGTCCATCAGAAGAAGGCACCTTTCAGGCAGCTCGTTATCAGAAAGATATTTTCTGACGGTGGGTGCAAACACCTCGTGCAGCCATTCCATAAACAATTGCCTTGTGACCCAAGCTTTGGCATTGGCTCTCCACATGACGGGCAGTCTGGCCTTGTTCACATTTTGTTCCCTAAATGCACGAGGGGTCTGAGAATGGTACACCAGTAGTGGTTTAATTTTTAGATCGGCACTTGCGTTGGCACACAGCAAAAGGGTCAATCTGTCCTTCATGGGCTTGTGCCCTGGTAGTGCCTTTTCCTCCTGCGTGATATAGGTTCTGTTCGGCATTTTTTTCCAGAAGAGCCCTGTTTCATCACAGTTGAACACTTGTTGAGGGACGTATCCTTCTGTCTTCATGAATTCCGCAAACTCTAACTTGTAGGCTTCTGCTGCGGCCTTGTCAGAACTGGAAGCCTCACCATGTCTAATCACACTGTGGATGCCACTTCTCCTGCGGAATTTTTCAAACCACCCCCTACTGGCTTTAAATTCGTCACTTGCTGCACTTGTAGAGGGGCTTCTTTGCAGTAAATCACTGTGCAATTTCCTGGCTTTCTCACAGATCATAGCTTCACTAACGCTATCACCTGCCAGCTGTTTCTCATTCAACCACACCAACAAAAGTTTTTCCACCTCTTCCAGAACTTGCGTCCTCTGCTTGGTTAACATTGTCACTCCTTTTGCAACATCAGCTCCTTTGATGGCGGCTTTGTTTTTCAGAATAGTCGAGATTGTTGACTTTGCCATCTTGTACTCCGAGGCCAGATCAGTCACACGAATACCACGGTCATGCTTTTCTATAATTTCCTTCTTCAGCTCAATGGTTATTTTCTTCACAACCTTGCTGTCACCTTTACTACTGCTCTGCACTTTCTTTTTGCCACCATGCTTGCGCTGCACATTCTTGTCACCTGCATTTCCACTTTGCACATTGTCACTTGCATTTCCACTTTGCACATTGTCACCTGCATTTCCACTTTGCACATTGTCACCTGCATTTCTGTTCTTGTCACCTTCATTGCTGCTCCGCACTTTTTTTTCCCCCTATGCTTCTTGGGAGCCATATTGGGTGTCCAGTGAACTGTACAGTACTGTATGTGCTAAAAAGCACACCAAAAAGCACTTAAAATGTTTGCAGAGTACTCACAGTACTTCTTTCTGTGTCTCTTCTTCTCTCCACGGTCTTCCTACAGGAAGTCACGACCATGTGACATGCATTAAAATGGCCGCGGCTCCTGTTCGTGAACCGAGGCGGAGTTCGTGAACCGGAGCATATTTTTATGAACTTTTCTGTTCGTGAACCGAGTTGTTCGCGAACAGAAGCGTTCGTGAACCGAGGTATCACTGTATATCTGAATCCTATGAATAGTCCCTGGCCCTATCTTATATGAAGGATAGCCTTATGCCTATCCCATGCATGCTTAAACTCCTTCACTGTATTTGCAGCTACCACTTCTGCAGGAAGGCTATTCCATGCATCCACTACTCTCTCAGTAAAGTAATACTTCCTTATATTACTTTTAAACCTTTGCCCCTCTAATTTAAAACTGTGTCCTCTTGTGGTAGTTTTTCTTCTTTTAAATATGCTCTCCTCCTTTACCGAGTTGATTCCCTTTATGTATTTAAAAGTTTCTATCATATCCCCTCTGTCTCTTCTTTCTTCCAAGCTATACATATTAAGGTCCTTTAACCTTTCCTGGTAAGTTTTATCCTGCAATCCATGTACTAGTTTAGTAGCTCTTCTCTGAACTCTCTCTAGAGTATCTATATCCTTCTGGAGATATGGCCTCCAGTACTGCGCACAATACTCCAAGTGAGGTCTCACCAGTGTTCTGTACAGCGGCATAAGCACTTCACTCTTTCTACTGCTTATACCTCTCCCTATACATCCAAGCATTCTGCTGGCATTTCGTGCTGCTCTATTACATTGTCTTCCCACCTTTAAGTCTTCTGAAATAATTACTCCTAAATCCCTTTCCTCAGATACTGAGGTCAGGACTGTGTCAAATATTCTATATTCTGCCCTTGGGTTTTTACGCCCCAGGTGCATTATCTTGCACTTATCCACATTAAATTTCAGTTGCCAGAGTTCTGACCATTCTTCTAGTTTTCCTAAATCCTTTTCCATTTGGCGTTTCCCTCCAGGAACATCAACCCTGTTACATATCTTTGTGTCATCAGCAAAAAGACAAACCTTACCATCGAGGCCTTTTGCAATATCACTTATGAAGATATTAAACAAAATAGGTCCCAGTACAGATCCCTGTGGAATCCCACTGACCTTGTTTTGAATGTTCTCCATTGACTACAACCCTCTGTTGTCTGTCACTCAGCCACTGCCTAATCCACTCAACAATATGGGAGTCCATGCTCAATGACTGCAGTTTATTGATAAGTCTTCTGTGTGGGACAGTGTCAAAAGCCTTACTAAAATCTAGATATGCGATGTCTACTGCACCTCCACCATCTATTATTTTAGTCACCCAGTCAAAAAAATCTATAAGATTTGTTTGACATGATCTCCCTGAAGTAAACCCATGTTGTTTTTCATCTTGCAATCCATGGGATTTTAGATGTTCCACAATCCTATCCTTTAGTAGGGTTTCCATTAATTTGCCTACTATTGATGTCAGACTCACTGGTCTATAGTTGCTCGATTCCTCCCTACTACCTTTCTTGTGAATGGGCACGACATTTGCCAATTTCCAATCTTCCGGGACGACTCCTGTTACTAATGATTGGTTAAATAAATCTGTTAACGGTTTTGCCAGCTCACCACTAAGCTCTTTTGATAATTTTGGGTGTATCTCATCAGGCCCCTGTGACTTATTTGTCTTCACTTTAGACAGCAAACTTAGAACATCTTCCTTTGTAAAGACACATGCATCAAACGATTTAATAGTCATCCTTTCTAGTGGAGGTCCTTCTCCTTTTTCTTTTGTAAAAACTGAACAGAAGTATTCATTAAGGCAGTCGGCTAGCCCTTTATTCTCTTCTACATACCTTCCGTCCTTTGTTTTTAATTTAGTTATTCCTTGTTTTAATTTCCTTTTTTCATTTATATATCGCCCATTATCGCACACCACCAGGCCGGGCTTGAGGCTCACCGGCAGCAACCACTCGTCAGTCTGTTGTTCTATACCCCGCCACAACTCCTGTGCGGTGTGGGGCCTGTCCCCCAAACATATGAGTTTCAGAATGGCCTGCTGACGTTTACCCCGGGCTGTGCTGAAGTTGGTGGTGAAGGTGTGTGGCTGACTGGATGAGCAGGTGGAAGAAGAGGAGGAGGAAGCCGAGAAGGAGGAGGTGGCAACAGGAGGCAAAGAATGTTGCCCTGCGATCCTTGGCGGCGGAAGGACGTGCGCCAAACAGCTCTCCGCCTGGGGCCCAGCTGCCACTACATTTACCCAGTGTGCAGTTAGGGAGATATAGCGTCCCTGGCCCTGCTTACTGGTCCACGTATCTGTGGTTAGGTGGACCTTGCCACAGATGGCGTTGCGCAGTGCACACTTGATTTTATCGGATACTTGGTTGTGCAGGGAAGGCACGGCTCTCTTGGAGAAGTAGTGCCGGCTGGGAACAACATACTGTGGGACAGCAAGCGACATTTGCTGTTTGAAGCTGTCTGTGTCCACCAGCCTAAATGACAGCATTTCATAGGCCAGTAGTTTAGAAATGCTGGCATTCAGGGCCAGGGATCGAGGGTGGCTAGGTGGGAATTTACGCTTTCTTTCAAATGTTTGTGAGATGGAGAGCTGAACGCTGCTCTGTGACATGGTTGAGATGCTTGGTGACGGAGGTGTTGGTGTTGGTGGTACATCCCCTGTTTGCTGGTTGGCAGGTGCCAACGTTCCTCCAGAGGCGGAGGAAGAGGCCGAGGCGGCAGCAGCAGAAGAGGCAGAGGCGGCAGCAGCAGAAGAGGTAGCAGGGGGAGCCTGAGTGACTTCCTTGTTTTTAAGGTGTTTACTCCACTGCAGTTCATGCTTTGCATGCAGGTGCCTGGTCATGCAGGTTGTGCTAAGGTTCAGAACGTTAATGCCTCGCTTCAGGCTCTGATGGCACAGCGTGCAAACCACTCGGGTCTTGTCGTCAGCACATTGTTTGAAGAAGTGCCATGCCAGGGAACTCCTTGAAGCTGCCTTTGGGGTGCTCGGTCCAAGATGGCGGTGGTCAGTAGCAGGCGGAGTCTCTTGGCGGCGGGTGTTCTGCTTTTGCCCACTGCTCCCTCTTTTGCTACGCTGTTGGCTCGGTCTCACCACTGCCTCTTCCTCCGAACTGTGAAAGTCAGTGGCACGACCTTCATTCCATGTGGGGTCTAGGACCTCATCGTCCCCTGCATCGTCTTCCACCCAGTCTTGATCCCTGACCTCCTGTTCAGTCTGCACACTGCAGAAAGACGCAGCAGTTGGCACCTGTGTTTCGTCATCATCAGAGACATGCTGAGGTGGTATTCCCATGTCCTCATTATCAGGAAACATAAGTGGTTGTGCGTCAGTGCATTCTATGTCTTCCACCGCTGGGGAAGGGCTAGGTGGATGCCCTTGGGAAACCCTGCCAGCGAAGTCTTCAAACAGCATAAGAGACTGCTGCATAACTTGAGGCTCAGACAGTTTCCCTGGTATGCATGGGGGTGATGTGACAGACTGATGGGCTTGGTTTTCAGGCGCCATCTGTGTGCTTTCTGCAGAAGACTGGGTGGGAGATAATGTGAACGTGCTGGATCCACTGTCGGCCACCCAATTGACTAATGCCTGTACCTGCTCAGGCCTTACCAACCTTAGAACGGCATTGGGCCCCACCAAATATCGCTGTAAATTATGGCGGCTACTGGGACCTGAGGTAGTTGGTACACTAGGACGTGTGGCTGTGGCAGAACGGCCACGTCCTCTCCCAGCACCAGAGGGTCCACTAACACCACCATGACCATGTCCGCGTCCGCGTCTCTTACTAGATGTTTTCCTCATTGTTACCGTTCACCACAATAAGAAAAATATTATTTGGCCCAATGTATTGAATTCAAATTCAGGCCTTTTTTTACAGACACCTAACACTATCTGGCTATCTATTTAGGTACCGTATTACACTAATACAGGCACAGCAGTAACCACAGATTTAGCTGGATATAAATTTAAGGCCTAGTATTTAGGCGCTGGGTGACAGGTATAGGTTTACTGACAGAATTAGACTTGGAAATGCACAGTAGCGTGTGTGTGAAGTTATTCAGAATGACCCTATGTGCACCTTGAATATTATATACCCTTTTAGGGATATATTTAAAATAGCTCTGATACAGCAGAAACCACTAATTTAGGAAATTGCTAAATTGGGAATTGTATTTCAACCCAGAACAAAAAATGTGCTTTGACGGACACTAAATAACTTGACCAGCCACAACAGTACAGCAGTAATGACAGATTTAGCTGGATATAAATTTGAGGCCTATTATTTAGGCGCTGGGTGACAGGTATACGTTTACTGACCAAATTAGACTGGGATATGCAGGGCCGGACTGGCCTACCGGGATACCGGGACATATACCGGTAGGCCGCCGGCCCTGGAGCCACTTTAAGATGTGTCTGCACCTTTTCGGCGGCCGGCAGGCCGAATCGGAAAGCTCTGATGTAGTGGTGGCCGGTGGGTGGAGCTGAGCAGGCCGGCGGCCGGCCTCCGTGGGAGCGGCACTGCTCCCTCCGACCACCTGGTGTCACTGTGAGCAGCAGCCCGTGATCCTCCTGGCTGGCTGTCCTGTGTGTGGCCGCCCCTCTCTTCCTGCAAGTGGCCTCACCTCCAGATTCAATATGCCGGGCCCAGGCCGCAGACCGGAAGCAGAGCCCGACCCCTGTGTCTGCCGCCGTCATGACCGATGCAAACAGCCCTGAGAGGACTTGAGGAGCCGCAAATACTGGGGGTAAGAAGGGGCCAGGCTGTGCCTACATGTGACTGTGCAGGCTGTCAGGGTTATATAGTGTATATTATTTACATACAGTCTTGTAAATTATAAGACTGTATGTACACTAATATACACTACATAACCCTGACAGCCTGCACAGTCACATGTGGGCACAGCCCTGGCATCCAATATATATCACAGAGAGCTATACCGTGCAGTATAGCTTATAATGCACAGTATAGCTCTCTGTGATATGTATTGGATGCCAGGGCTGTGCCCACATGTGACTGTGCAGGCTGTCAGGGTTATGTAGTGTATACTATTAGTTTACATACAGTCTCCAGTTTACAGTAATCTCCAGGAGTGGCATCGGCTGGGCAGATCCGCTTCTAGGATCTGGGCACCATGGACACTCTGTAGCCCTCACATGCTTCTTTATGCATCACAGCAAGGAGATTGGGGCAGTTGACAGCAGGGCTCTGGCTGGAGGTAGCACTTTGTGAAAGGTTGTCACACAGGTTGTCAGGGGCTGGGAGTGGAGAACATCTTGGTGTGTAACCTGGTGTCACTGTGCTGTACAAAGGACCTGCTGGGTATGGTGCCTCCACAGAGGGCAGGGAATCAGATTGACTGAGGAGGGCTTGTACTTTGGAGAAGAATATGTGGCTTCATGTGACAGAGGAATGGCACAGAAGATTGTGTGGATGAGGATACGTCGTGTCTCCAGGAGCTCTGCCCCTGACATCTCCAAGTGACAGACACTGCTGGACCCCCCTGGCACCCTGCACACATTATAAATGCACAGTATAGCTTTCCCTGATATGTATTTGATGTCAGGGCCATGCCCACATGTGGCGAGTGGCGGTGCATTATACACAGCAGCACGGTGTCCGGTACTCACAAAGACGTGGTAGACAAATGCCCAGCCCTGGGGTCTCTCCAGCACGTTGCACAGGTAGTTATGCAGCCTCCGGTACTTCACGTTCCTCCGGCAGCTCTGGCTGCTGTTGTACGACAGCGGCTTCCCCAATAAGCTCATGCGAGCTCCCTGCTTCCCCCGGCGGCTCTCCTGCAAGCCCCCTCCTGGTCCCACACAGCTGCCCCTGTCAGTGTCACTGGTGCCCAGGAGAAGCAGCCCGTCCCCTCTACTGGAGTTCAACAGCACCCTGTTGCCCCGACTCCACATCTTTCATGCCGTAGTAACGGTCCCTGCCCCTGCCTTTACCTCCAGAGCTGCTTTTTATCCAGAGCCCAGAGCCTCCCACATCACCTCCACTATGGTTGCGGGACATGGCATCACCGGCGTGGGCACAGAGGGCTCCAGGTGCATGCACAGAGCAGACCTGGGGACAGGGTGGCAGCGCTTCCTGGCTTCAGACTGTCAGATCTGATCACAAGTTGGCACCAGCCATACATACAGGAAGGCTCTGTGTGCAGGGTGCCAGGGGGGTCCAGCAGTGTCTGTCACTTGGAGATGTCAGGGGCAGAGCTCCTGGAGACACGACGTATCCTCATCCACACAATCTTCTGTGCGATTCCTCTGCTCTGTCACATGAAGCCACATATTCTTCTCCAAAGTACAAGCCCTCCTCAGTCAATCTGATTCCCTGCCCTCTGTGGAGGCACCATGCCCAGCAGATCCTTTGTACAGCACAGTGACACCAGGTTACACACCAAGATGTTCTCCACTCCCAGCCCCTGACAACCTGTGTGACAACCTTTCACAAAGTGCTACCTCCAGCCAGAGCCCTGCTGTCAACTGCCCCAATCTCCTTGCTGTGATGTATAAAGAAGCATGTGAGGGTTACAGAGTGCCCATGGAGCCCACATCCTAGAAGCGGATCTGCCCAGCTGATGCCACTCCTGGAGAGTCCCTTGCTGCTCTCTGTACAGGAGGGGACAGTGATCACACAGCTCTACATCCAGCAGGCTGCTCAGCCTCCACACAGGCAGCTCCCAGCAGTCTACTGTGCCTTCATACATAGAAGCCTGGAGGTCACTTCCAGGCAGCTGAAACTCCATGCATGATGGTCAGAGTGGCTGTGAGAAGCTTGGAGCCCACCACCTCCAGGCAGCTGCACTTCAACAACTTTTCCAAGAGAATCCAGCAACTCTGTGACAGCAGGAAGGAGTTGCCAGTCACTCACTTGTCCCTGTGCAGCCTGCAGCTCCAGTCCTTCTCCTAGTGCTGCTGCTGACATACATTCAAGGGGGACAGAAAGGGAAGGGGGTGAGGAAGAGGGGGACAGAGGGGGAAGGCCAGGTACTTACAGGAGGACTATATCTGAGTATAAATTAAAGGGGTTGTTCGGGTTCAGAGCTGAACCTGGACATCCCTCCATTTTCACCCAGGCAGGCCTTCTGACTTGAGCATCGGAGCAGTTCATGCTCCGATGCTCTCCTTTGCCCTGCGCTAAATCGCGCAGGGCAAAGGCATTTTTTGAATATCTGGTGACGTGCCGGGGCTCTTTATGGGGCTGCCAGGAACCCCGGTGACGTCAACGGCACTGATGGCTGGGATTTAGCGCTGCCCTAGCCAGTAAAACGGTAATATGAACAATGGGGTTCTACAAAAGAGCTATTGTGGGGCAAAGTTCATATTCGTGTTTACACACGTGTTTTAAAATGAATGCTTTCCCCTTTTATAAACAAGTAAATAATGACGCAACGTTGTGGGGCTGGTGTGCAACTTTTTCCAGGGCTGGTTTTTATCCCCAGTCCGGCCCTGGGGATATGGCCAAAAAATAACCACACTATTGATGGTTAAATGCACTTGGTGTGACAGCTTGACCCTGATGTAGGATTTAGCCAAAAAACAACCACACCATTGAGGGTTAAATGCACTTGGTGGCAGCTTGTGCTGGCACACCACAAGACACAAAATGGACGCCGATCGCCCCAGAAAAAAGTGACTGAAAAACGCTCTGGGCAGCCTAAAAACAGTGAGCAATTCAATAGCAGCAGTTCAATCATCCACAGCTGCAGATCGATCTCTGAATGAAGTCTTTTGGAGGAGTTAATCACTGCCTAATCTCGCCCTAACGTGGCAGCTGCAACCTCTCCCTATGCTGATAAGAGCAGAGTGACGGGCAGCGCTATGTGACTCCAGCTTAAATAGAGACTGGGTCACATGGTGCTCTGGCAAATCACAGCCATGCCAATAGTAGGCATGGCTGTGACGGCCTCTTGGGGCAAGTAGTATGACGCTTGTTGATTGGCTGCTTTGCAGCCTTTCAAAAAGCGACAAGAAAGCGACGAACACTGAACCCGAACCCGGACTTTTACGAAAATGTCCGGGTTCGGGTCCGTGTCACGGACACCCCAAAATTCGTTACGAACCCGAACTATACAGTTCGGGTTCGCTCATCCCTATTCAAGACAATAGGACTAAACTGCAATGCCAAACACAGCCTATAGCCCAGAGTGCTACTGTTTTAGGGGAGAAAAACTCCTTTCAAGTCCCTTAACCCTTTCGGGACCGAGACTTTTTTTTTACCTTAACCCCTTAAGGACCCTGGATTTTTCAATTTTTGCGTTTTTGTTTTGCCTTCCCATAGTCCTAACTTTTTTATTTCCCATTCACATAGCCTTATGAGGGCTTATCTTTTGTGGTACAAGTTATACTTTCTAATGGCACCATTTACAGTTGTATACCATGTAGTAGGGAGCAGTGATGGTCAGTTCGCAGTGTTTGCCAACGAACACATGCGGGCTGCCATCTTGACTCACAAGTCCGGCGATGCACAGGTAAGCCCTTACCTGTGCCTGTGCGCGAGCCGGTCTGAAATCAAATGCAGTCACCGGGAGCAGGCAGTTCCGAGAACAGCCGCCGGGGGCCTTCATCGGGCTGTTATCGGAACTGCCTGCTCCCGGTGACCGAATTTGATTTCAGACCGGCTCACGCACAGGCACAGGTAAGGGCTTACCTGTGCATCACCGGAATTGAGAGTCAAGATGGCATCGCCGCATGCGAAAATGCCCATACTATTAAAATATAATAATATTAATGGCAAATGGCGTAGCGGGGAAAAACTAAAAACAGCCAATTTGCAATTTTTTGTCACTTCAACTACCCAATAATTTTTTTATAAAAAGTGATCAAAAGCCTGTGGGCTTGGTCTCACAGGCTTCTGTACGTGGCAGACCTTAAGGCCTTTACGAGGCCTGAGGTTGCCATGGCAGACAATGGAGAGGCAGAGGGAGCCCCCTTCCTCTGTGATCCTCTTATATGCCGCAGTAAGCGTTGATCGCGGCATATAAGGGTTTAATCTGCCGTTATCAGCGTTTCCAGCGATGCTGGTTGATATAGTCACAGCCGGGCCCCTGCATTTATACGGCGTGCCCAGCTCATGTGCTGGCCCGATCATCATGACTTACTAGTATGTCAATTTGCACTGTCACTTCCCGCTATAATGTACTAGTGAGTCATGTGCCGCCAAGGGGTTAAAGAGAACATTCCATGAATTTAAAAAATAAATAAAAATACCTGGAGTAAGGCACACCATTATTTTAAGTATATCAATGCAAATATGCTGTGGTGAAGTGTAATTTTCACGTTTTCTCTCTTTTTTTAAACTCACATATTTGGAAGACTTTTCTCTTCCCTCTCTGTGGGCGGGCCGTAGCTCATTAAGCACCTGCATCTCCCAGCAGTGTATTCTAGTCATCTATTGTTAACTGGTTCCTCCCCTGCATGGAAAATAGTCCCTCACACACAGCTTCTGCAATTCCACTACTGGGATATACACTATAGCTACACTACTGGAAAATAAAAAAAGAAAACCTAGAAGGAGTTAAGATAAAAAGCATATGGCAATGCTGGGGTATGTTAGATGTAGTGATCAAAGTTTCAAGATCCTTACTTTACTTTACAATCAATTTACCAGAATCAAAAGTACTATTAAAAGGATAGAGAGGAAGAAAGAGTTTGTGAGAAAATGTGTGTGAGAGAGAAAATCTTAATATGAAAAAGCACTGATTGAACAGTTTGAGGCTACCACCAGTAGAAAAATATGATGGTAGCCTTGATCTGTTCAATCAGTGCTTTTTCATAAGAAGCTAATTTTCATACCTTCAGGGTTCTGGGAAAGATATTTAAATTAGCCTTTCTTCCAAATAGAAAAGAACACTAAGGTTACCACCACAAGGTCAGGTTTTTTCATGTATTTTCTCCTGAAACACAAAGCAGCATTGGCTGGAATACAATACTTCTCATGCATACTAGGTGGTCTCCCTAATGAGAAAGAGCACCTCCAAGAACCCGACAAAGGGCACTGTCACGTACCGGCAGGACAGGTAGTGGATCCTCTGGACCAGAGAGGCGATGGCGCGGGTTGTACTAAAGGACCGGTTCTAAGCAGTTACTGGTCTTCACCAGAGCCCGCCGCAAGGCGGGATGGATTTGCTGCGGCGGTAACTACCAGGTCGTGTCCCCTAGTAACAACTCGACCTCTCTGGCAGCTGATAAGGCGTGGTACACAGGGAGAAGGCAAGAGCGTAGTTGGACGTAGCAGAGGTCAGGGCAGGCGGCAAAGGTTCAAAGGCGAGTAGACGGTAGCAACGGGTTCAGCAACAGGCAAGGCAAACAAACACAGTGGAACGCTTTCTCTGAGGCACAAGGCACAAAGATCCGGCAGGAAGCTGTGGGAGGAGAAGGTATAAATGGGCAGTGCACAGGTGCAGCCTAATTAAGTCAGCACTGCCTCTCACAAACCTTAACCCTTAATATCCCTTTTGGACCAGGCACCAATCACTGGTGCACTGGCCCTTTGAATCTAAGAGTCCCGGCGCACGCGCGCCCTAGGGAGCGAGGACGCACACGCCGAGACACTGGAGTGCTGCCTGGGGGCATACGCTGTGAGCGCTCCGCGGCCAGCAGGGGACCCGGAGCGCTCAGCGTAACACTACCCCCCCCCCCTTTGGTCTCCCTCTCTTTTTGGTACCGAAGAACTTGCGGATGAGACTGTGGTCCAGGATGTTCTCCTCCGGCTCCCATGACCTCTCCTCAGGACCGCAGCCCTCCCAGTCGACCAAAAAAAAATCTTTTTCCCCGGGAGATCTTGGTCGCCAAGATCTCCTTGACAGAGAATATATCGGAGGTACCGGCGACAGGGGTGGGAGAAACAAGCTTGGGAGAAAAACGGTTAAAGACAGCAGGTTTAAGAAGGGAGACATGGAAGGAGTTATGGATTCGGAGGGAGGGAGGAAGATGGAGCTGATAAGAAACTTGATTGATACGACTCTTGATTTTATAGGGTCCCAAGAAACGAGGGCCCAACTTGTAACTTGGGACCCTAAACTTGGGACCCTAAATCGGATGTACCTTGTCACCCGGGCGAAATTCCGGAGGAGATCTGCGTCTCTTGTCAGCTTGAACCTTCATACGGGCGGAAGCCTTGAGGAGAGCAGCGTGGGTTTCGCGCCAGATGGAGGAAAAATCCTGTACAAGACTGTCCACTGCAGGTACAGAAGAAGGAGCGGGAGACTGCGGCAGAGGTGGAAGAGGATGACGGCCAAAAACTACAAAGAAAGGAGACTTGTTAGAGGCAGAGGATTGTTTGTAGTTGTAGGAGAACTCCGCCCAGGGAAGTAGATCAGCCCAGTCGTCATGGCGTGAGGATACAAAGTGACGCAGATAGTCACCCAAAATTTGGTTCACCCGTTCTACTTGGCCGTTAGACTGAGGATGGTACGAAGAAGAAAAGTCCAATTTGATCCCGAGCTGAGCACATAGAGCCCTCCAGAATTTGGAGACGAATTGTACCCCACGATCCGAGACAATATGTTTGGGAAGGCCATGGAGACGGAAGATGTGTTGGAAAAATTGTTTGGCCAACATGGGTGCAGAGGGTAGACCGGGCAGGGGTACAAAGTGAGCCATCTTGGAAAAGCGATCCACCACGACCCAAATAACGGACTTGCCATGGGAGGAGGGAAGATCTGTAATAAAGTCCATGGCGATGTGAGACCAGGGAACTTCAGGAACGGGTAGAGGCAAGAGGAGACCCGCTGGTTTCTGGCGAGGCGATTTATCCCGGGCGCAAATCATACAGGCCTGGACGAAGTCCGAGACATCTTTCTCTAGAGAAGACCACCAGTACCTTTGGGAGATTAGTTGGAGAGACTTTTGCACCCCTGGATGACCGGCAAAAGGGGAGGCGTGGCCCCACTTGAGAATTCGCAGCCGCTGACGTGGAGGTACGTAGGATTTGCCAGGAGGAAGAAGGCGCAGGTCCACGGGAGCGACTGTTATAAGGCGTTCTGGAGGGATAATATATCGAGGTGTTAACTCGTCGCCCACCACATCAGAGGAGCGAGACAGAGCATCTACCCTAATGTTCTTACAAGCCGGACGGAAATGGATCTCAAAATTAAAGCGGGCGAAGAACAGAGACCAACGAGCCTGACGGGGATTTAATCTCTGAGCAGACTGGAGATAAGCCAGGTTCTTGTGGTCCGTGAAGATGTACACAGGATGTGTGGCGCCCTCGAGTAAATGTCTCCATTCCTCCAGTGCCAATTTAATAGCCAGCAGTTCCCTGTCCCCAATGGAGTAATTTCTCTCTGCGGAAGAGAATGTTTTAGAAAAGAAGCCACAAGTAGAAGTCTTGCCCCGGGAAGACTTCTGGGTGAGGACAGCTCCGGCTCCCACCGAGGAGGCATCCACTTCAAGAGAGAAAGGCTTGGTGGAATCTGGTCTAGAGAGAACGAGTGCAGAGGCAAAGGCGCATTTCAGGGACTGGAAGGCTTCCTCGGCTTGGGAAGGCCAGGATTTGGGGTTAGCTCCTTTTCTTGTGAGGGCCACGATAGGAGCTACCAGAGTGGAATAGTGAGGGATGAATTGCCTGTAGTAATTCGCAAAGCCCAGAAATCTTTGTATGGCTCGGAGACCAGAGGGGCGTGGCCAATCCAGAACTGCCGAGAGCTTGGCTGGGTCCATTTGAAGTCCTTGGGCTGAGATAATGTATCCCAGGAAAGGTAGGGAGGTCCGTTCAAAAAGACATTTTTCAAGTTTAGCGTACAGGCGATTTCTCCTAAGACGAGTAAGAACTTGTTGCACATGGACCCTGTGTTGATCCAAATTGGAGGAAAAGATCAGGATATCATCCAGGTATACGACCACGCAGGTGTAAAGTAAGTCCCTGAAAATATCATTAACGAATTCCTGAAAGACAGCAAGTGCGTTGCAGAGGCCGAAGGGCATCACCAAATACTCAAAATGGCCGTCCCTTGTGTTAAAGGCGGTCTTCCATTCGTCTCCCTCACGGATACGGATCAGATTATAGGCCCCTCGAAGGTCCAATTTAGTGAAGATCTTAGCCCCTCGGAGACGATCAAATAGCTCAGAGATTAGAGGCAGAGGGTAACGGTTCTTGATGGTAATTTTATTAAGACCTCTGTAGTCAATGCAGGGGCGGAGGGAGCCGTCTTTTTTTGTCACGAAGAAAAAACCGGCCCCAGCAGGAGAAGAAGATTTTCTTATGAATCCTCTCTGTAGGTTCTCACCTATATAGTCGGACATGGCAAGAGTCTCAGGAGGTGAGAGAGGATAAATTCTGCCCCGAGGTGGAGTAGAACCGGGTATCAGGTCGATCGGGCAATCATAGGATTGGTGAGGAGGAAGGACCTCAGCTTGTTTCTTGCAGAAGACATCCGCGAAGGAATGGTATGGCTTGGGCAGCCCAGAAGGCGGAGAAACTTGCGGGTTCTGTTTGACCAGAGCAGGCTTGAGACAGCGGTCCGAACAGGAGGAACCCCAACGCAGGATCTCACCGGTGGACCAATTCAGGATAGGACTATGACGTTGAAGCCACGGCAGACCCAGGAGGAGTTCAGAGGAACAGAAGGGAAGGACAAAGAACTCTATAGTCTCGGTATGAAATATTCCGATGTCCATCTGCAGAGGCTGGGTATGGAACTGCACGGTGGCAGAGAGTCTCTCACCGTTAACAGTAGAGATGAAAAACGGCTTGGGTAGACGGATTACTGGAATACGGTACTTGTCAACCAAGGAGGCGTGAATGAAGTTGCCAGCTGAACCGGAATCCAAGAAGGCGGCTGCGGAGAAAGAGGACTTGGAAGAGATGATCAACTGCACGGGTATGATGAGACGTGGAGAGGAAGAATCCACACCTAGCAACGCCTCTCCCACGTTTACTAGGTGCGAGCGTTTCCCGAACGCGGTGGACAGAGAGGACAATCTCTAAGGAAGTGCTCGGTACTGGCACAGTACAGACACAGGTTCTCGTTTCTGCGGCGGCTTCGTTCTTGCGGCGTCAGGCGTGACCGATCCACCTGCATGGCTTCCACGGCGGAAAGCCCAGTAGCGGGTTGAGGTGGACGCAGAAAAACGGGAGCCAGACGAGGAAAGCGTCTAGGACGAGCTTTTTCCTTTTCAAGGAGGAGTTCCTCTTGTCTTTCGGCGAAACGTTTGTCTATCCTAGTGGCCAGCAAGATGAGGTCACTAAGAGTGGAAGGAAGCTCACGTGCAGCCAGAACGTCCTTTACTTCACTATTAAGTCCCTTCTTGAAGGTGGCGCAAAGGGCTTCATTGTTCCAGTTCAGCTCAGAGGCCAGGGTGCGGAACTGAATGGCATAGTCACCCACAGAAGAACCTCCTTGGGTCAAATTTAGTAAGGCAGTCTCTGCGGAGGTAACCCGGGCAGGCTCCTCAAAAACATTCCGGAACTCTAGGCAGAAGCTCTGGACGGAAGCGGTGGCAGGATCTGCGCGGTCCCATAGTGGTGTAGCCCAGGCCAGGGCCTTCCCGGACAGCAAACTGAGAATAAAGGCTACCTTGGCTCGCTCAGAAGGAAACTGGTCGGACAGAAGCTCGAGGTGGAGAGAGCACTGCGACAAGAACCCACGGCACTGCTTAGGATCTCCGTCATATTTGTCTGGTAGGGACAAACGGATTATGGAACCGGTGGCAACTGCAGGCGGAGGTGACGCAGCAGGAGCAGACGGAGGAGCTGTCTGTTGCTGAGAAGGCAGGAGCTGCTGCAACATAGCGGTCAGCTTGGCCAGCTGTTGACCCTGCTGGGCCACAATAGTGGTGATGTCCGCTAGGCTTGGCAGGGGAACATCAGCGGGATCCATGGCCGGATCTTACTGTCACGTACCGGCAGGACAGGTAGTGGATCCTCTGGACCAGAGAGGCGATGGCGCGGGTTGTACTAAAGGACCGGTTCTAAGCAGTTACTGGTCTTCACCAGAGCCCGCCGCAAGGCGGGATGGATTTGCTGCGGCGGTAACTACCAGGTCGTGTCCCCTAGTAACAACTCGACCTCTCTGGCAGCTGATAAGGCGTGGTACACAGGGAGAAGGCAAGAGCGTAGTTGGACGTAGCAGAGGTCAGGGCAGGCGGCAAAGGTTCAAAGGCGAGTAGACGGTAGCAACGGGTTCAGCAACAGGCAAGGCAAACAAACACAGTGGAACGCTTTCTCTGAGGCACAAGGCACAAAGATCCGGCAGGAAGCTGTGGGAGGAGAAGGTATAAATGGGCAGTGCACAGGTGCAGCCTAATTAAGTCAGCACTGCCTCTCACAAACCTTAACCCTTAATATCCCTTTTGGACCAGGCACCAATCACTGGTGCACTGGCCCTTTGAATCTAAGAGTCCCGGCGCACGCGCGCCCTAGGGAGCGAGGACGCACACGCCGAGACACTGGAGTGCTGCCTGGGGGCATACGCTGTGAGCGCTCCGCGGCCAGCAGGGGACCCGGAGCGCTCAGCGTAACAGGCACTCAGCTAACCAGGGCAATTTTCTCTTGAAATACTGACTAATGTAAAAACTGACTAGCACATGTTTTTTTTCCAGAGGAGTATTATGAATGGGTCTTTGTAACAGCAGGTTCTGACTTGGTGCACATGGCCACATCAGAGTTCACAGGATGGCTGGACAGTGCCTGCTGCAATCATGCATGATGAAGAGACACACAGGACTAGCACTGGGTTTCATGGTGTGGGGTGCCATTAGCTGCCATGTTTCCATCTAGTATTCGTTAAAGGAACATTGACCGGCATTCTGTATGTCCAGGACATCATGGAACCAGTCATACTGCCTTTTTTTTTTTTTTAACTCAGGAGACGTGGTGCTCCAACAAGATAATGCTCCCAACACACTGTCTGTACTACACAGTGGCCTGCAGTACACAACGTGCTCTTCAGGGTCTCCAGCAGCTCCCCTGGCCAGCTGCATCTCCAGATCTCTGCCCCATCGAGAATATCTGGGACTGGATGGGGTGACAGATCTCCCATGTACAGGAGCCAAATACCAACTTTTCTGAACTATGGGTCCAAAATAAAGGGGGCACCACCTTGCCTGTGTGACACTTGACAAAGCACCACTAGAAATCTCAGTTCAATCCCATTACGTTTTCCAGGTGTTGTTATATAATTTTCCACTAGTGTAGATATTGCTATTGCATGTAATCCCCACCCCCACAATTCCCTTCTCCACTGTCTAGAAAGAGATAGAGCTATATACTTCTATGACTTTATCAGTTGGGATGAATGAATGAAAGGTGTCTGGGCTCCTTCTCTATGAGATCACTATCTCGGCAATGAGAGGAGTAAAGGAAGCCACTGAGCATGTGCGTCCACAATTGCAAGAGAAGGTGGACCAAAAGAATACCTAGCAGGGGTCGCTACCAGAGAGGAAAATCGAATGCATAAAAACCCGAACACTATTGTTATTGCATGTATATTACAATACTTCTTCTGCAATGCCTTATTTATGACATAGTCCCCCCCCCCCCCCAAGTTATTCTCATCTACTTTATTCGACTAAGAATCAGTTTGCAGGTGTCATAGATCACTGCAATACTTTCAAAACTAAAACTTCAAGTCGCAGGTGGAATTTCCCTTTAAGGGCTCTTTCACACTTGCGTTGTCCGGATCCGGCGTGTACTCCACTTGCCGGAATTACACGCCGGATCCGGAAAAACGCAAGTGAACTGAAAGCATTTGAAGACAGATCCGTCTTCAAAATGCTTTCAGTGTTACTATGGCAGCCAGGACGCTATTAAAGTCCTGGTTGCCATAGTAGTAGTGGGGAGCGGGGGAGCAGTATACTTACAGTCCGCGTGGCTCCCGGGGCGCTCCAGAATGACGTCAGAGCGCCCCATGCGCATGGATGACGTGCCGTGCAATCACGTCATCCATGCGCGTGGGGCGCCCTGACGTCACTCTGGAGCTCCCCGGGAGCCGCACAGACGGTAAGTATGCTGCTCCCCCGCTCCCCACTACACTCTACCATGGCTGCCAGGACTTTAGCGTCCCGGCAGCCATGGTAACCATTCAGAAAAAGCTAAACGTCGGATCCGGCAATGCGCCGAAACGACGTTTAGCTTAAGGCCGGATCCGGATCAATGCCTTTCAATGGGCATTAATTCCGGATCCGGCCTTGCGGCAAGTCTTCAGGATTTTTGGCCGGAGCAAAATGCGCAGCATGCTGCGGTATTTTCTCCGGCCAAAAAACGTTCCGGTCCGGAACTGAAGACATCCTGATGCATCCTGAACGGATTTCACTCCATTCAGAATGCATTAGGATAAAACTGATCAGGATTCTTCCGGCATAGAGCCCCGACGATGGAACTCTATGCCGGAAGACAAGAACGCAAGTGTGAAAGAGCCCTAAGTCACATACTCGTCTTTAGAATTTCATATTTTTGGCATTGCTTTCAGTTTTTAAGTTAAAAACAACCACTTTAAGTCTTAGGCTGTGCAGTTGTTTTTAAATTACAAACTGAAAGAAATGCCGAGAATATGAAATTCTAGAGACAAATATGTGACTAAAAGGGGAATTCCATCTGCGACTTGAAGTTCAGGTTTTGGAGTATTAAATTGCTTTATGACACCTGCAAACTAATTCTACCAGTGTAATAAAGTAGACGAGAATAACAGGTTTTCTTTTTTTTTATTCGCCCCTTTTGCCTTAAATGGGTTTTCCCCTTACTATGTAATAAAGAGGGAATTGCATATGAAGTATTGTTGCAATAGACATACAATGAAAATAGTGTTTGGGTTTTTATGCACATTTTCCTCTCTGGTAGCGTCCCCTGCTGGTTACTCTTCTGGTCCATCTTCTCCTGCATGGACTAACATGCTTAGTAGCTTCCTTTAGGCTAGGTCTACACGACGACATTTGTCGCGCGACATTTTGTTGCACCAATGTCGCGCGACAATTTTTATAATGGCAGTCTATGGTGTCGCACTGCAACATGCGACATGCTGCGACTGCGACGCGACAGTCGCAGAAAATCCATTCAAGATGGATTTTTCTGCGACTGTCGCGTCGCAGTCGCAACATGTCGCATGTTGCAGTGCGACACCATAGACTGCCATTATAAAAATTGTCGCGCGACATTAGTGCAACAAAATGTCGCGCGACAACTGTTGCGCCCTATCTGTCGCGCGACTTTTTGTCGCGCGACAAATGTCGTCGTGTAGACCTAGCCTTACTCCTCTCAGTGCCCGTGCAGAGAGAAGGGGCCCAGACATCTTTCATTCATTCATAGTAACATAGTAACATAGTATATAAGGCCGTAAAAAGACATTTGTCCATCCAGTTCGGCCTGTCATCCTGCAAGTTGATCCAGAGGAAGGCAAAAAAATCCCTGTGAGGTAGAAGCCATTCCTTCCTGACTCCAATCAGGCAATCAGAATAACTCCCTGGATCAACGACCCCTCTCTAGTAGCTATAGCCTGTAATATTATTACGCTCCAGAAATACATCCAGGCCCCTCTTGAATTCCTTTATTGTACTCACCATCACCACCTCCTCAGGCAGAGAGTTCCATAGTCTCACTGCTCTTACCGTAAAGTATCCTCTTCTATGTTTGTGTACAAACCTTCTTTCCTCCAGACGCAGAGGATGTCCCCTCATCACAGTTACAGTCCTGGGGATAAATAGCTGATGGGATAGATCTCTGTACTGACCCCTGATATATTTATACATATTAATTAGATCTCCTCTCAGTCATCTTTTTTCTAAAGTGAATAACCCTAATTTTGATAATCTTTCAGGGTACTGTAGTTCCCCCATTCCAGTTATTACTTTAGTTGCCCTCCTCTGGACCCTCTCCAGCTCTGCTATGTCTGCCTTGTTCACAGGAGCCCAGAACTGTACACAGTACTCCATGTGTGGTCTGACTAGCGATTTGTAAAGTGGTAGGACTATGTTTTCATCCCGGGCATCTATGCCCCTTCTGATGCAACCCATTATCTTATTGGCCTTGGCAGCAGCTGTCTGACACTGGCTTTTGCAGCTTAGTTTGCTGTTAATTAAAATTCCTAGATTCTTTTCCATGTCAGTGTTACCCAGTGTTTTACCATTTAGTATGTACGGGTGACTTGCATTATTCCTTCCCATGTGCATAACTTTACATTTGTCAGTGTCAAACCTCATCTGCCACTTCTCTGCCCAAGCCTCCAGTCTATCCAGATCCCTCTGTAGCAGTATACTGTCCTCATCAGTGTAAATTACTTTACACAGTTTAGTGTCATCTGTAAAAATTGATATTTTACTATGCAAGCCTTCTACAAGATCATTAATAAATATATTGAAGAGAATAGGGCCCAGTACTGACCCCTGAGGTACCCCACTAGTGACAGTGACCCAATCTGAGTGTGTACCGTTAATAAACACACTCTGTTTTCTATCCCTCAGCCAGTTACTTACCCACATACAGACATTTTCTCCCAGTTCGAGCATTATCATTTTATATACTAACCTTTTATATGGTACAGTGTCAAATGCTTTGGAGAAGTCCATATATACGACATCCATTGCTTCGCCGCTGTCACGTCTAGAACTTACCTCCTCATAGAAACTGATTAGATTAGTTTGACATGATCGATCCCTCACGAAGCCATGCTGATATGGCGTTATTTGCTTGTTTTCATTGAGATCCTCCAAGATAACATCTCTTAGATAACCTTCAAACAGTTTACCCACGACAGATGCAAAACTTACCGGCCTATATTTTCCGGGCTCTGTTTTTGGACCATTTTTTAATATTGGCACCACATTTGCTATGCACCAATCCTGTGGGACATTCCCTGTCAGTATAGAGTCTGCAAATATCAGAAATAAGGGTCTGGCTATGACATTACCTAATTCCCTTAGGATACGGGGGTGTATGTCATCCAGTCCTGGCGAGTTGTCTATTTTTTTTTTTTTTTTTTTTTTTTTTTCAAAAATTTATTGGGCAAAATACGAAACATTTACAGTAAAGAAAATATTTACAATCTCTCAATTCTTAGTGACCCAACTAATTATATATAAACATAAATATATTCAACTCGTCTTTTCATAACATTTAGAAAACCCTCCCCTCCCTCCCCCCCAATTTGTGGTGCGTCAAAGTAGGACCCCTATATATAAAACAACTTGACTTCAGCTAATCAATCCTCCAACCACCCCATATCCTACTCCACTGGTACTCAATTTCCCTCCGTTTATATATAATTTTCTCATAGTTCTTTATCTTATCAGTTAAATTTATCCATGTATTTATGTCTGGAGTGGATCGGGCAAACCAGGTCCGACTGATCAAAACTCTAGCCAGCATCAGTATTCTGCTCAGGAAGATCTTTTGATACTTGTGATTTTTTAGTTTGGAAAGATCATTAAGAACAAATACTTGTGGTTCAAAAGGAATTTGAATTTTTAGTTTATACATAATACAATTATTGATACTATTCCAGTAATTTATAAGTTCTGGACAAGTCCATATCATATGGAGAAAGTCCGCTCCTACAGTGTCACATTTGGGACAGTTGGACGTATCTCTTAACCCGCATTTATTCATCCACAGGGGAGTAATATATAATCTGTGGCAAATATAGAATTGTATTAGAACATGGTTGAAGTTCTGGGATAATGAAGATAAATTCCCAAAAATATTGTCCCACCCTTCTATTTGTAAATTCGGACAGTCCACCTCCCACGCTTTTTGTCCTGGTGAGTGTATATCACTAAACCGTACCTTAAGTAATAACTTATATATATTTGAAATTTTTATTCTAGAAGGTGTACCCCCTACCCAATCATTCAGAAAAGATAAATTATCTATATCCAACAGCCGCTTATCATCCAAACTAGATAGTACAGATCGCAATTGAAAATACCTAAACCATGAAAGGTTTTCTATATTATGTGTCATTTCTATAAAGGGTTTAATTTCTCTGTCTTTAACTACCTGTGAAATATATAAAATTTTATTCTTCTGCCAAAATGTGTCAGCTGCAATTTCATCCAGCCTTTGTAAATAGAAATTATGCCAAAGAGGCGTAAATGTAAGTGAACCCTTAAAGGGATTCTGTCACCTCCCCTCAGCCAAAAAACGATTTAAAAGCAGCCATGCAGCACAGCTTACCTGGATTAGGCTGTGCTGTTTTATCTTGAAATCCGTCCAGCAGTTACTTCAAAAAACGACTTTGATCAATAAGGAAATGCGTCCTGAAGGTGCCCAGAGGGGCGTTTTTTTCTTCCTAGTGAGCCCAGTACCGCCCCTCTTTCAGTGCCCAGCCCGCCTTCCTTGTATTTTCTAACCGCCGCCCCCAGCCTGCCACAGCCTCTCCTGCCTCTCCTCCCCCTCCCTCACGCCGAACGAAGTCTCGCACAGGCACAGTACCCACTGAGGGCTGCGCCTGTGCGATCATCAGGAGACTGAGGGCGGCAGCTTCATCTTCGTCACTGGGCATGCGCCGAGCCCAGTGACGTCCGATGCTCGCTCTTCCCTGCTGACTGAGGGAAGAGCGAGCATCGGACGTCACTGGGCTCGGCGCATGCCCAGTGACGAAGATGAAGCTGCCGCCCTCAGTCTCCTGATGATCGCACAGGCGCAGCCCTCAGTGGGTACTGCGCCTGTGCGAGACTTCGTTCGGCGTGAGGGAGGGGGAGGAGAGGGAGGGGAGGCTGTGGCAGGCTGGGGGCGGCGGTTAGAAAATACAAGGAAGGCGGGCTGGGCACTGAAAGAGGGGCGGTACTGGGCTCACTAGGAAGAAAAAAACGCCCCTCTGGGCACCTTCAGGACGCATTTCCTTATTGATCAAAGTCGTTTTTTGAAGTAACTGCTGGACGGATTTCAAGATAAAAGAGCACAGCCTAATCCAGGTAAGCTGTGCTGCATGGCTGCTTTAAAATCGTTTTTTGGCTGAGGGGAGGTGACAGAATCCCTTTAACCTTCAGCCATGTCCTAGTTGTAGCCCACACTTTAAGGAGTAGTTTTATAGTCTCTCTATAGCCTCGCTCATAACTCTTTAATAACCCAGATTCCAACAAGGTAAAAATATTATTGTGAGCGTGACTAGTTACCAACTTCCCCAGCAGTGCACTGTTCTCTGATTCATAGCACATCAATAACTGGGCTGCAATAAAGTACCCCTTAAAGTAGGGGAGGTTTAAACCCCCGCACTCCACTGATTTATACAAATATTCCAGCTTTATTCGAACTCGCTTTCTTCCCCATATTAAATCATTAATTATTCTTTCCATAAGTTTAAAATGTTTATCTTGTATCCAAATAGGTGTATTCCTGATCACATAAAGAAATTGTGGTAATATCACCATTTTAACTAGTGAAACTCGATCAGCTCTGGATAGGGGAAGTCTCAGCCAGATCCCTATTTTAGCTCTAATCTTTACCATTATGGGGATCAAGTTAAGTTCTACAAAATTTTCAACCCGAGGCGATATAGTCAAACCCAAGTATTGAAAAGTATCAACAATATCCAACTGTGTAACAGGAACCTCTTTCTGTGGCAGGGGATCTATTGGGAGCAAACTGGTCTTGGCCCAGTTTATAAGAAGACCAGACACCTCACCAAATACTTTGACCATTTGAATAATCCTAGGGAGAGTAGTTTCCGTATGATCTATAAAGAACAGAACATCATCTGCATATAATGAGATACGGTCTTGTGTTCCTAGTGTACCAAATCCTTTAACCTGCTCATCCTGCCTGATAGCCATCGCAAGGGGTTCGATATACACATCGAATAATAAGGGAGATAGTGGGCAACCCTGACGGGTGCCTCTGTTTAAATCAATACTACTACTCAGAATTCCATTAAGACTCAATTTGGCCCTTGGAGATCTATACAATAACTTAAGAGTGCGTATAAACCTTTCTCCAAAGCCCATCCTAGCAAGAACCTTCCAGAGGAAACGCCACTCCACCCTGTCAAAGGCCTTAGAGGCATCCAATGACAGGATGGAGCGGGCGGTCCCCCCAGGGGCCTGGATATTAGAAAAGAGCCGATGTAAATTATGATGTGTACCCTTATTTTGAATAAAACCGCTCTGATCCGGATGGACAATGGAGGAGATGACCCTAGAAAGCCTTGTAGCAAGGACCCTCGCAAGAAGCTTTACATCTGCATTGAGCAGAGAAATTGGTCTATAAGATTCTAAATCTAAAGGGTCCTTGCCTTTTTTTGGAATTACCGTATTTTTCGCCGTATAAGACGCACCGGCGTATAAGACGCACCTAGGTTTTTGGGGAGGAAAATAAGAAAAAAAATATTTTTAACCAAAAGGTGTGCTGTGGGTTTGGAACTAGGTGGTCTGTGGATGGCACTATTACTGGGGATCTGTGGATGACGGACACTGTTATGGGGGGATCTGTGGATGACGGACACTGTTATGGGGGGAGCTGTAGATGACGGACACTGTTATGGGGGGATCTGTGGATGACTGACACTGTTATGGGGGGATCTGTGGATGACGGACACTTATGGGGGGATCTGTGGATGACGGACACTGTTATGGGGGGGAACTGTGGATGACGGACACTGTTATGGGGGGAACTGTGGATGACGGACACTGTTAGGGGGGAACTGTGGATGACAGACACTGTTATGGGGGGATCTGTGGCTTTCACTGTTACAGGGGGATCTGTGGCTGGCACTGTTACAGGGGGGGATCTGTGGATGGCACTGTTATACATGTGTCATCCACAGACCCTCCCAGCCCATAACTGTGCCATCCACAGATCCCCCGCCGCTCCTGTATACTAATATAATATGTCTTATTCAATTAATAGTTATTAAATATGCCTCTTTATTCCTAAAAGTACCTTAAATCCGAAGCGCTTCAGTACAATGCCGGCAGGCCGGGCAGCCGGCGCGTCGCGGCGCGTCACTCACTGACGTCACTTGCCTGCGCCGCCTGCTTCATTCATAAAGTAGGCGGCGCAGGCACGTGACATCAGGGAGTTACGCTGCCGCCCGCCCAGCCTGCATACTACTGAAGCGCTAAGGATTTAAGGTACTATTAGGCATAAAGGGGCATATTTAATAACCATTCATTGAATATGACATATTTTATTAGTACACCGGAGCGGCGGGGCGGGCCTTTAGTACAGTGACTGCACCGCCCCGCCGCTATTGCCGGCCCCAGCTCCTCCTCCCAGTCCCTCCCCGAGTCCTCGCTCTCTTTACATCGCTGCCAGCGATGTAAAACTGACTGCATTCGCCGTATAAGACGCAGGGGCATTTCTCCCCCATTTTGGGGGAAGAAAAAGTGCGTCTTATACGGCGAAAAATACGGTAGTATTATTGTGGCCTCCATCATTGAATCTGGTAGCATCCCATCCTCCATTGATTCAGCAAAGACCTCCAACAATCTGGGAAAGATACAGTCCCCATATTTACTATAAAATTCATATGGAAGCCCGTCTGAACCAGGAGTGGAGTTAGCTGAACATAGTTTAATAGCTCCCTCAAGTTCCTGAATTGAGACCTCCAATTCTAGTGCTTTCTTTTGCGTCTCAGTAATAGTTGAAAAGTTGATCCTATCTAGATAGAAATCTATCTTATCATCTGTGATGTTAGAGTCGGCTTTATACAGATCAAGAAAATAATCAAGAAAGGCCTTCTCCACCGGGCCCTGTCTAGTGACTATCCTACCATCACTCGCTCGAACCTTATCTATATGTTTTTTGGGTTGTTGATTGGAGATTACTCTGGAGAGGAGTTTACCAGGTCGCCCTGACTCTGTAAAATATTTTTGCCCTTTAAAAAAAAGACTCTGTTGGGCCTTATCCAATAAAAACTTAGCATATATTTGTGTGGCTTTTTGCATATTTTCCCTATTCTTCTCCGTCTTATTTATGTGGAAGGATTCTGTCGCCAACACTACATGTTTTTCTAGATTTTTCTGTTTTTTTCCGTATTCCCTTCTAAGATTCGTGATATTACTAACCATCAATCCCCTCATATACGCCTTAATCTTTTTAAGTCGCTGTTGTACTTCTTCCTGGGTCAGACAGGACACTTTTAATGGGGAATTAAGTTTTACATTCTGCATTTCATCTGAATACAGTGGAGAAAAAAATATTTAACAGCTTGGCTTTCTTCTCATTGCTCTCTGCAACTCCCCCCTCATTACTCTGTAGAGGGCTGACACCTTCAGATTTATACTTTATCCTACACTTTTCCTTCTGAACTGTTCTAGTCCCTCCTTCCATTCCTCCCCCAGTCTCACTACCTTGTCCCCGGTCTCTAGCTGCACAATCTTCCCCTCCTATAATGTAATCACCCCCCCCCCAGTCCCTAGTTTAAACACTCCTCCAACCTTCTAGCCATCTTCTGCCCCAACACAGCTGTCCCCTCCCCATTGAGGTGCTGCCCATCCCTATGATAGAGCCTGTAGCCAATAGAGAAGTCGGCCCAGTTCTCCAGGAACCCCAACCCCTCCTTCCTACACCAGTTCTTAAGCCATTTGTTAACCTCCCTAATCTCCCGCTGCCTTTCTTGTGTGGCTCGTGGTACAGGCAGTATTTTGGAAAATACTACCTTTGAGGTCCTTGCCCTAAGCATTTGACCTAAATCCCTAAAATCAATTTTAAGGACGCTCCACCTACCTCTAACTTTGTAATTAGTTTCGATATGGACCATGACCGCTGGATGTTCTCCAGCACCTCCCAGTAATCTGTCAACCCAATCCGCGATGTGTCGAACTCGAGCGCCAGGAAGACAACACACCGTTCGACGATCCCAATCTTTGTGACAGATTTCCCTATCTGTACCACTAATAATTGAGTCTCCCACTACCAGCACCTGTCTGCCCTGCCCTGCTCTCCTGGTCCCCTGCTTACCGGAGCTGACATCCCCTGACTGGCAGAGGAAGTTTCTGGCTGCGGCAGTGCCATCCCTGGACTGACATCCCCCTCATCTGCCAAACGTGCAAACTTGTTGGGGTGTGTCAGATCAGGGCTAGCCTCCCTGGCACTCTTCCCTCTACCCCGCTTTCTAACTGTTACCCAGCTAGCTACCTCACTTTCCTCAGCCTCCTCTCTGTCACCCTCATCCTCATCTACCCCATAGAGTGCTTGCTCAGTGAGCAGCAAACTCTTTTCCAAATTGTCAACGCTTCTCAGTGTGGAAATTTGCCCGTTTAGATACTCGATGTGCAATTTCAAATGGACAATTTGTTCACATTTTGTACAAAGATATGCACCCTCAAACAGCTGTTCCAGGACTGCACACATCAGACAAGATGTGCACTGGACTGCGCTGTCAATAATGGAACACATACTAAATGGGGATTACGCAAGAAAAGAATAAAAATACAATATAGTGCAGTGATAAGAATCTAACTTACTGTAGTCACCATCCTAAAGTCGCTGAATTTCAAGTCACGTAATCTAAAGTCACACATTTAATACAAACACACACTGGAACTCAAACACGCGAACGCTCACAAACTCGCGTTATTTGCCTGCTTGTATAAATGCAGCTCTCAAACCAGCCTGCTTTTTTTTTTCCTCCGGATTTATCACTACTGATAAAGTCACAGAAGTATACTAGTGATATGCCACCGATATCTCAGATGAGACAAACCCTTTAAAGGGGCGTTCCAATCAATGTTCACATCTACACAACATTTCACAATTACAAAAAGGACTTATTTGTGTTTGTATGATATGGTTTTAGATTACATCGATGTTCAGCTATATGTTTTTTTATAAGAACATCAAGTTGTAGATTGAGGTGATCTTTTTACCTGTTCGATCATCACGTGGGAGTGGGAGTGATGTACAGTACAGACCAAAAGTTTGGACACACCTTCTCATTCAAAGAGTTTTCTTTATTTTCATGACTATGAAAATTGTAGATTCACACTGAAGGCATCAAAACTATGAATTAACACATGTGGAATTATATACATAACAAAAAAGTGTGAAACAACTGAAAATATGTCATATTCTAGGTTCTTCAAAGTAGCCACCTTTTGCTTTGATTACTGCTTTGCACACTCTTGGCATTCTCTTGATGAGCTTCAAGAGGTAGTCACCTGAAATGGTTTTCACTTCACAGGTGTGCCCTGTCAGGTTTAATAAGTGGGATTTCTTGCCTTATAAATGGGGTTGGGACCATCCGTTGCATTGTGGAGAAGTCAGGTGGATACACAGCTGATAGTCCTACTGAATAGACTGTTAGAATTTGTATTATGGCAAGAAAAAAGCAGCTAAGTAAAGAAAAACGAGTGGCCATCATTACTTTAAGAAATGAAGGTCAGTCAGTCCAAAAAATTGGGAAAACTTTGAAAGTGTCCCCAAGTGCAGTCACAAAAACCATCAAGCGCTACAAAGAAACTGGCTCACATGCGGACCGCCCCAGGAAAGGAAGACCAAGAGTCACCTCTGTTGCGGAGGATAAGTTCATCCGAGTCACCAGCCTCAGAAATCGCAGGTTAACAGCAGCTGAGATTAGAGACCAGGTCAATGCCACACAAAGTTCTAGCAGCAGACACATCTCTAGAACAACTGTTAAGAGGAGACTGTGTGAATCAGGTCTTCATGGTAGAATATCTGCTAGGAAACCACTGCTAAGGACAGGCAACAAGCAGAAGAGACTTGTTTGGGCTAAAGAACACAAGGAATGGACATTAGACCAGTGGAACTCTGTGCTTTGATCTGAAGCGTCCAAATTTGAGATCTTTGGTTCCAACCACTGTGTCTTTGTGCGACGCAGAAAAGGTGAACGGATGGACTCTACATGCCTGGTTCCCACCGTGAAGCATGGAGGAGGAGGTGTGATGGTGTGGGGGTGCTTTGCTGGTGACACTGTTGGGGATTTATTCAAAATTGAAGGCATACTGAACCAGCATGGCTACCACAGCATCTTGCAGCGGCATGCTATTCCATCTGGTTTGCGTTTATTCCATCCGGTTTGACCCCAAACACACCTCCAGGCTGTGTAAGGGCTAATTGACCATGAAGGAGAGTGATGGGGTGCTGCGCCAGGTGACCTGGCCTATTTCCAAGTGATCCACTGGACCCAGGAGATAAGGAGGTACATTTCAATAGTCTGAGACTTTAATTCCTGTTTCTGGCCGTTTTTTAATTTTTAAAATATAACTTTTATTTCTATTTTAATAAACAATATAGCCACAAAAACATATAAATTTAAAACAGCATATGGAGGGCAAAATGCTGTTTGAGAACTATAGGTTTAACAGTCACTGTTTTTTTATTGGTGGGCCGAGATGATTATTTATCTCTTTCACTAGAGTGCAAGGTGCGTGTCTGTAATGCCAGCCGACATCAGACGCCTTGCAACTGTCGCCCTTGCGAATTTATTACCCTACCTACAGTGCTGTATTTGTGCGTGTCTGATATCTTATCAGGCACTTATAGCGGCTCCTACAGCCCGCACTTATACCTATTATCTGCCCCTATAGTGTGCATGTATATGCGGCGTCTGCAGATCGCCGTTTGATTGTATCATTCATTTGCCCTGCCATATTCTTTAAAAACTACTGATGACCTGGCCTCCACAGTCACCGGACCTGAACCCAATCGAGATGGTTTGGGGTGAGCTGGACCGCAGAGTGAAGGCAAAAGGGCCAACAAGTGCTAAGCATCTCTGGGAACTCCTTCAAGACTGTTGGAAGACCATTTCAGGTGACTACCTCTTGAAGCTCATCAAGAGAATGCCAAGAGTGTGCAAAGAAGTAATCAAAGCAAAAGGTGGCTACTTTGAAGAACCTAGAATATGACATATTTTCAGTTGTTTCACACTTTTTTGTTATGTATATAATTCCACATGTGTTAATTCATAGTTTTGATGCCTTCAGTGTGAATCTGCAATTTTCATAGTCATGAAAATAAAGAAAACTCTTTGAATGAGAAGGTGTGTCCAAACTTTTGGTCTGTACTGTATATAGTACACCTCCCCACCGGGGCATGGGAGGCTTAACAAAGCGCAATCTAGTGCGAAACGGCTGTTGCCTGATGTATCTATGCGGTGTCCCACATCTACAGTGATTTTACTTACAATAAAGCTTTAAAAAGGAAGTTAATGGTGAGTACCGCGTTTTTTTCGTCTTTCAACTATTTGAATATATGTCTACTTGGCATAGCACCACCGAACTGACGCATGTTTATGGTGCAGGTGTGGATCCTGTTGGACATTAACCACATTAGGCAGTGCCTAATTGGACATTATGTCCAGAGGTCAATAGGACCAGAGGAGCAGTAAGTACATAGTGGTGTCTGGTCTGGGGTCTAAATTAAAGGGGGTTTTCTTGGAATTAAATATTGACGACCTATTGACAAGACAGGTGATCAATGTCTGATTGGTGAGGGTCCAACTAACGGTACCACCACCAATCAACTATTTGAAGGGGCAACAGTCCTCTAACGAGAACTGTGGCCTCTTAATAGTATACCAGGCACAGTGCTGTACATTGTATAGTGGCTGTACTTGGTTTTGAAGCTTAATCCCATTCACTTGAATGGGAATGAGCTTCACAAAGGCCAAGTGGACATGATATTAGAAACCAAAGAAGAGGCCACACCTTCCAATAGCTGAATGGTGGGGTGCTGGGAGTCAGACTCGGCCAATTAGATATTGATGATCTGACCTGAGGATAGGTCTTTTTCTAAGTTATGGAATTTATTTAGGGGACTGGAGTTTAATTTGAATTTACCGGTATTTACTGGTCTGAAGTCTAAGGTTCTTGTCTGGCGTCTGAATTTATTTGAATTGGTTGTTTGAACTAATTTGTTTGGGTCTGGATTAATTTTGGGGCATCTCGTCAGGCAAACGGAATAATTTTGGAATCTAGTCTGAGCAAAATTAGCAGTCTGTTTTGAATTTATTTTGGAGTTTCCTCTGGGGACTGAATTTATTTAGGTGTCTGGGATCTAAATTTATTTAGGGGTCTGGAATCAGAATTTATTTAGAGGTCTTGTCTGGGGTCTGAATTTATTTAGGGGTCTGGTCTGGGATCTGCATTCATTTATGGACCTGGTCTGGACTCTGAATTTAGTTAGGGATCTGGTCTGGGGTCTGAATTTATTTAGGATCCTGGTCTGGGGTCTGAATTTATTTAGGGGTTTGGTCTGAGTTTATTTAGGGGTCTGGAGTTTAATCTGAATTTATTTATTGGTCTGGTCTGAAGTCTGAATTTATATATATAAATATATTTAGTTGTTGAGGCGGTGCTCAGTGGTAAATGTTTGCGGAAGAACAGTTATAATAATACCATGGCACTCCAAAAAGTTGCAATCAAAGACAGTAGTTTATTAATTTCATCCAAAATAATATAGAGACTGTGGCCAACGTTTCGGTCTAACCTAGACCTTGTTCACGGCCTGTTACATAAACATAAATCTGACATCAGGTGCCAAAAAACAGAATTACTGTCCCATATCATTTTATCACGACCAAACACCAGATAAACGAACTTAAATTCTTGAACACGTTCCACTGGCAAGGCGCAGGGGCAACAGAATCACACAACTAAAGCAACGGGAAGCGTTTTGGATTTTTGAACTAAATACACTATAACCTCACGGCCTAAATAGAGACTTTGATTTTTGTATTATATACAGGTGAACTCGAAAAGTTTTAATATCTTGCAAAGTTCATTTATTTCAGTAATGCAACTTAAAAGGTGAAGCTAATATATGAGACTCATTACATGCAAAGCAAGATATTTCAAGCCTTTATTCGTTATAATTTGGATGATTATGGCCCAAAGTCACAATCTCGGGTACCCTTTGCTCAGGGGATATGGATTATTAGCTGACTAGAATGTAACACTTTGATCCTAGAATATTGAACATTTTCACAAAATTCTAATTTTAAGCTGCATTACTGAAATAAATCAACTTTTGCACGATATTCTAATTTTTCAAGTTTCACCTGTAGGTCTAGAGCCTTATGTTTTTGGCCATATTAACCCTCCAACTTAATATGCCTTTCAGACAAAATGAATTTTCACACGTCACAGATAGTAATCCATGTGATGTTTTGTTCTCTGTTTTGTCTTGCTCGATATTCTACTAATACCCGGCTATCCATCGGATATTGTTAAGTTGCCTGTTACTGATGCTAACTTTGTCTACATGCTTTTAGTTTGCACGCTGTATGTTATACTGGATTTTGCTCTATTTGATTTCATTTTTATTCATTTGCTATTTTGTTCCGGTCACTGACCATTTTGGGATTATTATTTTATTCTAATAATGTCAGGTCATGTCAGTTGTCTACCATTTCTATAACAGTATTATTGTACCTTATTACCCTGCTATTATTGTGCAATGATGATCCTTGTATGCCATGCATCCATTTACTCCAACTATGATGGTCCCAACTAAGATATTACACATTAATGGGTTTCTCCTGAGGAACTTCTAGGGGACTCACTGATCCTCTACCCGCTGCCGGCACCGCGCCTTTATGTGCATGTGCGGACAGCACCGGGCGTTTGTCTCTCCCCGTCTCGTGTTTGTAGGGAGGAGGGCGTATTGCTGCCATAGTGTCCGCCGGTCTGGTTAAATCCCGTGTGCACAGTGGAGACCACTGTGCACACAGGATTTAACCGGACCGGCGGATACTATGGCAGCAACACGCCATTCTCCCTGCAAACACTTATCGATGACAAGAAGGTAAGTATAATCCACTACCCATCAATGTCTTTGACTTAATTATTCTATACCTATTTTATAGTTACTAATAATGAGTGACTGTGGGCACAACTCAGGTCCTCCGCACCTCCTTCATAATATAAGAATCTAAATACATGGCATGCTTAAACTGGGAATTTTACTACTGACTCTTCCGCCCTCATGCAACGGGGATGCTAGAGTATACAGACTAGCATGGGATACTTACTCATCTCAACTTAATTATACTCCTATGACATCATTGTATTGTAATCATATCTATTTTTTGTAATTATGCTACCTAGCTGTATTTACCCTATATTTTTTTATGTAACAGGCCGTGAACAAGGTCTAGGTTAGACTGAACCATTGGCCAAAGTCTTTATATAATTTTGGATGGAATTAATAAACTATTGTCTTTGACTGCAACTTTTTGGAGTGCCTGAAGGGTCTTGTTTGGGGTCTGAATTTATTTAAGGGTCTGGTCTAGGATTTGCATTTATTTAGGGAACTGGTATGGACTCTGCATTTATTTTGGAGTCTTGTGTGCACAGTGTATCAGGCACATAGGGAGTACAGTAAATCTCTACAGTAAAATATGAAGGCACACAATATCTCTGGGCACATGCTGGGAGCTGTAACATTTTTGCTGCGACTCTGGTCTGGAGTCTGAATGTATTTAGGGGTCTGGTCTGGGATCTGCATTTATTTAGGGACCTAGTCTGGGGTCTGAATTTATTTAGCGGTCTTTTTAAGTATCTGAATTTATTTAGAGACCTGGTCTGGACTCTGAATTTAGTTAGGGATCTGGTCTGGGGTCTTAATTTATTTAGAGACCTGGTCTGGACTCAAAATTTAGTTTGGGATCTGGTCTAGAGTCTGAATTTATTTAGGGGTCTGGTCTGGGGTCTGAATTTATTTAGGGGTCTCATCTGGGGTCTGAATTTACATAGGGGTCTGTTCTGGTATCTGAATTTATTTAGGGGTTTGGTCTGGTATCTGAATTTATTTAGGGGTCTGGTCTAGTATCTGAATTTATTTAGGGGACTGGTCTGGGATCTGCATTTATTTAGGGATCTGGTCTGGGGTCTGAATACATTCAGGGGCCTGAATTTATTTTTGAGTCTTGTCTGCGCAATGTATCAGGCATAGTGTTGAGTGCGAATATTCGAATCGCAAATTTTAATCGCGAATATCGGCACTTTAACCCCTTAAGGACTTATGACGTACCAGTATGGCATGTTTCCTGAGTCCTTAAGGACCCATGACGTCATAACTTTAAAACTAAATTGCGTCGCGGCAGGGGTTAATAGGAATAGGATGTCCGCTGAAATCATTCAGCGGGCATCCTGTCACAACGCCGGACCTGCGGTTTGCGGCTTTACCTGCAGTTTGCGGTGGCGGTGCCATTGGGTCCCCATGCGGCTGTAGGGGGGACCCGATGGAATGGAAGGCAATGGAAGGAATGGAAGGTAATCACCCAAAAACTGAAAAAATTATGGCTCTCAGACTATGGAAACACTAAAACATGTTTTTTTTTTGCTTAAAAAATGAAATCATTGTGTAAAACTTACATAAATAAAAAAAGTATACATATTAGGTATCACAGCATCCGTAATAACTTGCTCTATAAAAATATCACATGACCTAACCCCTCAGGTGAATACCGTAAAAAAAAAAGGGTTAAAAAAAGCCATTTTTTGTCACCTTATATCACAAAAAGTGTCATAGCAAGCGATCAAAAAGTCACACGCACCCCAAAATAGTGCCTATAAAACTGTCATCTCATTCCGCAAAAATCATACCCTACCCAAGGTAATCGCCCAAAAACTAAAAAAATTATGTCTCTCAGACTATGGAAACACTATAGAAAGAAATCATTGTGTAAAACTTACATAAATTAAAAAAAAGTATACATATCAAGTATCGCCGCATCCGTGACAACCTGGTCTATATAAATATCACATGATCTAACCTGTCAGATGAATGTTGTAAATAACAGAAAATAAAAACAGTGCCAAAACAGATATTTCTTGTTACCTTGCCTCACAAAAAGTGTAATATAGAGCAACCAAAAATCATATGTACCCTAAACTTGTACCAACAATACTGCCACCCTATCCCGTAGTTTCTAAAATGGGGTCACTTTTTTGGAGTTTCTACTCTAGGGGTTCATCAGGGGGGTTTCAAATGGGACATGGTGTCAAAGAAAACTGTGCAGCAAAATCTGCCTTCCAAAAACTGTATGGCATTCCTTTCCTTCTGCGCCCTGCCGTGTGCCCGTACAGCAGTTTACGACCACATATGGGGTGTTTCTGTAAACTACAGAATCAGGGCCATAAATATTGTGTTTTGTTTGGCTGTTAACCCTTGCTTTGTTACTGGGAAAAATGGATTAAAATGGAAAATTTGCCCAAAAATTTAAATTCTGAAATTTCATCTCCATTTGCCAATAACCCTTGTGGAACACCTAAAGAGTTAGCAACATTTGTAAAATCAGTTTTGAATACCTTGAGGGGTGTAGTTTCTTAGATGGGGTCACTTTTAAGGCGTTTCTACTCTAGGGGTGCATCAGGGGGGCATTCCTTTCCTTCTGCGCCCTACCGTGTGCCCATACAGCGGTTTACGACCACATGTGTAAACTACAGAATCAGGGCCATAAATATTGAGTTTGGTTTGGCTGTTAACCCTTGCTTTGTAACTGGAAAAGAATTATTAAAATGGAAAATCTGCCAAAAAAGTGAAATTTTGAAACTGTATCTCTATTTTCCATTAATTCTTGTGGAACACCTAAAGGGTTAACAACATTTGTAAAATCAGTTTTGAATACCTTGAGGGGTGTAGTTTATAGAATAGGGCCATTTTTGGGTGGTTTCTATTATGTAAGCCTCACAAAGTGACTTCAGACCTGAACTGGTCCCTAAAAATTGGGTTTTTGAAAATTTCAGAAAAATTTCAAGATTTGCTTCTAAACTTCAAAGCCTTGTAACATCCCATAAAAATAAAATATCATTCCCAAAATGATCGAAACATGAAGTAGACATATGGGGAATGTAAAGTAATAACTATTTTGGGAGGTATTACTATGTATTATAGAAGTAGAGAAATAGAAACTTGGAAATTTGCAATTTTTAAAGGGAACCTGTCACCAGGATTTTGTGTATAAGGCTGAGGACATGGGCTGCTAGATGGCCGCTAGCACATCCGCAATACCCAGTCCCCATAGCTCTGTGTGCTTTTATTGTGTAAAAAAACCGATTTGATACATATGCAAATTAACCTGAGATGAGTCCTGTCCCTGACTCATCTCACATACAGGACTCATCTCAGGTTAATTTGCATATGTATCAAATCAGTTTTTTGACACAATAAAAGCACACAGAGCTATGGGGACTGGGTATTGCGGATGTGCTAGCGGCCATCTAGCAGCCCATGTCCTCAACCTTATACACAAAATCCTGGTGACAGGTTCCCTTTAACAATTTTTTTGTAAATTTGGTATTTTTTTATAAATAAAAATGATTTTTTTTTACTTCATTTTAGCAGTGTCATGAAGTACAATATGTGCTGAAAAAACAGTCTCAGAATGGCCTGGATAAGTCAAAGCGTTTTAAAGTTATCAGCACTTAAAGTGACACTGGTCAGATTTGCAAATAATGGCCAAGTCCTTAAGGTGAAATAGGGCTGAGTCCTTAAGGGGTTAATAATTTGCAAATATTTTGAATATAGTGCTATATATTCGTATTCGTGAATAGTGTTGAATATTGTAATCGCAAATTTATCGTGAATATATTACATTGCCGATTTTCGCAATCAAGTAAACAATGACTGGAGATCACAAATTCTCGAGTTTGAAATATCGCGAATTTGAATATTGCCTAGGCCGCTCATTACTGATCAGGCACATACGGAGCACAGTAAATCTCTACAGGAAAATATGAAGGCACAGGATATCTCTGGGCACATGCTGGGAGCCGTAACGTTTTTGCTGCTACTCAGTTGGCAAGTGTGCCCTCACTATTGCTTTTATATGATAAATGCTCTGGGGAATGGGGAGCATTCAAAACTTTCCTAAGAAGAACCCAATATAAATGGCTGAGATTACTTTTTATCAAGCTGATGATTTAATGACTTTGTTATAGGGTCAAATACATCTTGAGTAAGTACAATTCTATTGCAAAATATGTTTCAATTGTTTAACATGAAAATAATGTTCCACCGAGCAACTAATGCCTAAAATTGTGCAGCCAAAGCGTAAAATCGTATTATTTTTTTGCTCGTTATTTCAAGATTGTCACAAATGACGCAAGATAAAATAATGCCTTGAAAATGGAGAGACCTCACTTATTGCCAAGTTAATAATTTTAATGTTCCACTCTGTCTCCCTCCCCATGCACTAAGCTCTTTAGACAGCTGCAGAGACTCGTCTGCTCTGCTATTTTTGGAAAGATGTCTCTGTACAATCGCAATGAGAACATTACAACTAAATCAAGCCTTTTCACAGATGAATTCATTTTACATCAGATAAAACTTTTTGGATTTTTTTTTTTCCATATTTGACTATAATAGACTGGCATCTTGAAAGCAAGCCAAGTCTTTGCTAAAAGGCTCCTGGGATCAAATGGTCCCCAGTCCCTCATCAGGGTTGCTTTTTATAGGGGTTGTATCATGAAAAATATTCTACATTTTTGAAACCAGTATCTGGATCTGAATACTTTTGTAATTGTAATTTGTAATTACATTTAAAATGTATTATATCCACTGAGCTGTTCAATAAAATTTAACTGCATAGCGCCACCTGCTGTATGTCCTTATTTCTCTGACCACCTCACTGTGATGGTCGCACGCACTCAGTTTAAATATTTAACTGCCCCCTGATAGAAGCTGTGGCAGTTACAGGAAAGGGCTACAGCAGAATGGACATAGCCGTTAGCTGTGATAGGGAAAGAGCTACAACAGAAAGGACACAGTCCTTAGCTGTGATAGGGAAAGAGCTACCACAGTAAGAACATGCCCCTGAGGAGCCAGCCTGAATTAAATCTAACAGAACAATTTAATCAATTAATGTAGAGATCTCTGGATCCATATGATGTACACGGCTGGTTAGAAAGAGATTTTCATGTACTATATGATGTCTGAATTAATTTTTTTTTACATCAGTCATGGCATAGCTCCTTAAAGTGACAAAGAAATGGCATGTTTATCTGGAAAAAATCTGCCACTTTTCCTTTACTTTTAGACAATACTGTTATCTGACCTTCACAAGAGAGGGGTGGGGCCTTCAAAAAGGGTCATGTCCATGCGCAAAAACAAATTTCAGCTTCACAAAGTTGATAAATATGATCCGAAATGGTCTAAATTTCTCAGTTGTATTTCTAGTTCGCTGTTGTAGATTATCATATTTACTGCTTAGACATAGAGTTATAGGACATATATTCAGGCTGCTTTCAGCCACCACTAGGGGGAGCTTAGGAGATCATTGCATACTGTTCTGTTATTGAGTTCAACTATTAAAGGGCTTCTGTCACCCCACTAAACCTTTTTTATTTTTTTTGCTTACTTATAATCCCTACACTGCGATTTATGCCTACATACTCTAATTAATCATTTTGGTCCAGTAGATTTTGTTTAAAACATGCTTTTAAAATATGCAAATTACCTTGCTACCAACAAGTAGGGCGGCTCCGCATCCTCCGATCCTAAAGACGCCCCCTCCACATTGTGATTGACAGGGCCAGGGAACGGAATCGTTCTCTGCTGGCCCTGCCTGTTTGCATTCAAAATCTGGCGCCGTACCTGTCTTCAATCGGCGCAGGCGCACTGAGAGGCGGCCTCTCGCTCGCTCCATCCTCAATGCGCCTGCGCCGGGTGTAGATGTGACGTCATGGAGCGGCCGAGCGAGCGGCCGCCTCTCAGTGCGCCTGCGCCGATTGAAGACAGGTACGGCCGTGGGGCAGGCGCCAGATTTTGAATGCAAACAGGCAGCCCTACTTGCTGGTAGCAAGGTAATTTGCATATTTTAAAAGCATGTTTTAAACAAAATCTACTGGACCAAAATGATTAATTAGATTATGTAGGCATAAATCGCAGTGTATGGATTATAAGTAAGCAAAAAAAAAGGTTTAGTGGGGTGACAGAAGCCCTTTAAGGTCTTTAGCTCCCGCTAGTGGTGCCTAGCCAGAATTTTCTCATTTAAAGGGTTTGTGCTAAGTTTTTAGCTGATCACCTATGCACAGGGTAAGTATCTGATAGGTGGGGGAATCACTGATCCCTAGATAAAAAAGGCCTACTGTATTCAACCATATGAATGGAAGTCCCACTTGTGCACTGCCACTCCTTTTATTCTCTATGGGACAGCTGGAGACAGCCAAGTACAGAACTTTCCGTCATTCACATAAAGTGTGAAGGAAACGGGATATCAACCAAACAGAACTCTCAAATCAGCAGTTTTAGGGTTCTTGCCCATCTTTTGGATAGCGTACTGATTGCTAAGATGAGATACCTTTAATACTGCTGAGGGCAGGTACTGGTTCTCAATGAGAAGATTCCACTGATGTTTTTTGTCTTACTGGCAATGCTTCATGGGAAAAAGTATGCAAATGAACTTTTCTCCAGGAAGATATCATTCTTTCTAGTGCCACCTATAGGTAGCTACCCTGTAAATCAATGTCTGACCCATAAGAGAGCTTTTATAGGTAGTTACCCTGTCTGCCCATTAAAAAGTCTAGGTGACACAAGAGACAAATCAGCAGGGTCTCTTCCATGATAAGCAATACCCTCAAAGTATATTTGCATTGTCAGTCACCCTATATCAGAACAAGTTCTAGCTTGCTTTTAAAGTAATTAGCTAAAAACGCTCTAAAAATTAATTACTCCGAACCCTTTGAAGAAGTCGAGTATATGGAGTGCTGTTTCCTGTGTTCCTCTCTCAAACGCGGTGACCTAGGTTAAACTTGTACTTTGGTCGTGTTCATTCAGATCTTTCTTGGAACAGCGGTCCCGTGTGTCTGAGGGCGAAGCATCCCCGTTACTATAGAAAATAATTCTGTTTTGTCAGAGCAGACGAGAATGTTTGGCCATTAATCAGCTTCAATGAGTTCAGAATTCAAGGTAGAAAGGAACAGGGACAGGTGTACACAGCGGCTAGTGGCTACCAAAAGAGACCTTGTTGACCCTAACAACCAGTCAAGGTCCAACCACATGGCAGACAATGCCACAGAACAGTTACCTAATCTTTGAGACTCCAGTGTAATACACTAGTAGAAAATAATACCTGGAAAATGCAAAGCTGAAAGCTGAGATTGACAAATTATACACTGCTGCTGGTGCTTGGTCAATGTTCACATAACTAAGGTGGTACCCCCTATATTTAGGGTTCTGTGGCAGGGTATATGATGAGATAGGGTCACATTAATACTGGGTGGCATCTCCCCTTGGTGTGATACAGGCTGCCACTCTTACATGGTGACGGTCATACAGATGCTGGATGTCCTCCTGTGGTCATTCCAAGCTCTTTCATCTTGGAGATCCATTACCCAATTCAGTCCCAAACATTTGCGATGGGGAAGATATTTGGCGATTGTGCTGACCAGGGGAGCTTCTGGATACCCTGAGGAGCACGTTGTGTAGAGTTGACAATGTGTGGATGGTGTTATTTTGTTGGAGCACCACATCTCCTGAGTCAAAAAAGCCAGTAAGAGTGGTTCCATGATGTTCTGGACATACCAAATTCTGGTCAATGTTCCCTACACGTAAACCAGACAGGAACAGCCATGTTAGCTAATGGCGCCCCACACTATGACACCTGGTGCTGGTCCTGTGTGTCTCCACACTATGCATGATGACAGTAGACTCTCTCAAGCCCTTCTGTGAAGTTTGATGTGATCATCATTAGTACCAAGACAGAACCTGCCCTCATCATTATTACTATTCATGCCTCCAGTGGGTTCTCCAGTGGGTACCAGAGCAGGCGCTCTTGATGATGAGTAGGTTGACATTAGAAATGAGTGAATTTCACAAAGATTTGATTCGGTCGGTTCACTGAATTATCTGAAAAGATTTGATTTGATTCAAATTCATTTGTGTCAAATCTCGTTAAAAAACAGCTATTTCCTGGCTGCAGAGAGCCTGGATAGTGGTGTAGAACACTGTGCCTTGCACTAACATGCATAGGGAGTCTACTGTGGTAGTGAAACAATACTGTGAGTCAGTATGACACACAGATGACAGGTGTCGCTCTTAGAATCACTGCACACTTCACTTCTTTGGGCAGTTACAGGGCCAAAACTGACCAAATAACTCAAGTGTGAACTCAGCCTTACAGGTCAATGTTCGCGTCAGGTATAAAGAACAGTGCAGAGCCCCAAGATCCTACTATAGCGTGAAAGAGCACACTTCTTTTACACCGTTGTCAGCTGATTTCACATAGATGTCTACAGAACCTGTTTTATTAAACGCTTATACAAGTAGAGCCCCCCGACAGAGTGGAGAGGGTGTCAGCAGTAAGTTTGTGTAGACATCACTGATTATTTTGCCCTTCCTCGGATCCGTCAGAATTATAACCCCCTCAGAAAAACAGATCCTGTCTGTGGAGCATCCGCCTTCACTCGGTCAGCATTTGGTCAGTAATCCAACAGTATTGCTAATGCAAAAAAACAGGAATGGATCCAAAACAGAGAATGGAATATTTGCATGTCTTCTGTGTTTTGTACCCACTCCTGCTTTTGGCTACCAAATCATAAGCCAATTCTGATGGGACCATACAGGCCTTACAGCTGCTACACAGACAGGATCCATTGCGTGTCTCATTTCTACTTCCTTCTGACAGATCAGAAGAAGGTTCAAATAAATGATGACAGCATCAAAATAGTAGCTGAGGCAGGTAGCCAGAAGAAAACGGTCTCTTTTGTCAAAGTTTGGGTGAGGCAGCATGGATGATCTAATCTGATGCATCAGGCATTGGTGGGTGGAAATCCTGGCTGATCCACGCCTGATTCATCTTGACAAAGGTCAGTCTCTCCACATTTTGGGTGGACAGGAGAGTTCTCCTTGGGGTAACTATGGCCCCCTCCGCACTAAACACCAGCTCTGATGCCACACTGCTGGCCGGGCAGCACAACTTTTCCAGGGCAAACTCGGCCAGTAGTCCAGCAGTTCTTCAATGACGGTTGGCAGGGTGCACTCCAAGTATGCCACCACCTGCTGGTTAAGGTTCTGCTCTATGTATAGCTGCTGGTGAGTAGTTTCTTCACTATGCGGGTGAAGAAAGCTGCTCATCAGCGACTCTAGACTCAGGTTGCTGCTGATGGAGCTGGTACTGCTCCTGCCACCCCACCCCTCCCCAGCAGCCATGGCATTGGAACGTGAGGACAGAGGGCCCCCCCGGTCAGACCTGCGAGAGGATGGACAATGGCGCAGATAGGCAGCGGCCAACTGACTACATAGGATGTCTCTATAGTAGTTCAGTTTGGCCTCCCTCTCAGCGAGTGTAAAAAAGGCCCCCATTTTGGACTGGTAGCGAGGGTTTAACATGGTGGAGAGCCAGTAGTCATCCCTCTGTCAAATGGTGATAGTTCGGCTGTCACTATGCAAGCAAGTGAGCATGCATTGGGAGATTTGCGCAAGTGACTCGGAGGGACTCCCTGCCTCCATCTCCACTGCATACTGCCACAGTGTGTCTGGGTCATCTGCCTCATCTTCCTCTTGCTCCTCCTCTCCTCTCACCTGTGTAGAAAAACTACCCATTTCGCTACACATTGCTTGTGCTCCAATGTCCTTCTCCTCCAGTTCAGTCCTCACAGGGCTCATGTGGCCATGAAATGTAGGCGCCACGTCTTCATTCCCCTGACCAGCCAGATTTACCAGCATCTTTTCCAGGATATGAATCAGTGGAATGACGTTGTCCATCCCATAGTCCTGGTGACTGACAAATAAAGTGGCCTCCTCAAAGGGCACGAGCAAACGGCAGGTGTCACGCCTGAGCTACCACTGGCTAACATCGAAGTTACACAGGGGAGTACCTCTGTCCACCTGTATCATCAAGAAATCGTTTATGGCCTTTCTCTGTTCGTACAGTCGGTCCAAGATATGGAGGGTGGAATTCCAATAGGTGGAAACATGGCATATCAGCCTATGTTGTGGGATGTCGTTTTGCCGCAGTAGCTCACGGAGGGTATGCTTGGTGGTGTACGAGTGGCTGAAGTGCATACAAAGTTTCCTGGCCATTTTTAGGATGTCTTGCAGATGGGTGAAAGACTTCAGTAAACGCTTGGCAACCAGATTGAACATGTGCGCCATGCAGGGCACATGGCTCAGCCCTCCTTGACGCAGAGCCGACACCCTGTTCTTCCCGTCGTCGGTCACCATGTTTCAGATTTTGAGTTGTCGCGGAGAAAGCGAGGATTCATTTTCTTGATGAAGGACGCGGAGCAGTTCCTCCCCTGTGTGACTCCGTTCGCCCAGGCAAACTAGGTGCAGAACAGCGTGACACTGCTGTGCCCTGCACATATGGTAAGCTGGTGGGGCACTGTGAATTGTCCCTGCAGTGGAGGCTGAGGACAAGGTGGAGGATGAGGAGGCAGAGGCGGACTTTGCCGCAGGACCAACGGCGTGAGAACGAGGAGGCGGAAGCGGCGTCACCTGGCCAAGTTGCTGGTTTGGCTGGGCAGGAACCACATTCACCCAGTGGGCCATAAAGAACATATATTGTCCTTTACCGTAGTTACAGCTCCACATGCCAGCGCTGCCGTGCACTTTGGCAGACACCGACAGGATCAAGGACTGGCCCACCTTCTGTTCTACATATGTGTGCATGGCTGGTACTGCCTTTTTGGCAAAGAAATGACGGCTTGGGACTCTCCACTTCGGCTCGGCACAAGCCATCAGTTCTCTGAAAGGTGCAGAGCCCACCACTTGGAAAGGGAGGGACTGCAGCAACAGCAACTTGGCCAGGAGCACATTCAGCTTCTGCGCTGTTGGATGAGTGCATGCATATTGTTGTCTCTTGGCAATCTGTTTCAGTGATCGATTGCTAACGGAATGCGTGACTAGGAGGAGGAGGAGGAGCAGAAGCATCAGGACCAGCAGATGATGGGAAAGACAGACAGCTTCCTTTGGCTGAGGTGGTGGAGCCTTGACTGCATGAAATTGGATGCCGGACACTGGGTGATGCAGCAGTTGCTGAGGCAGGCTGGACCACCACATTGGAGCCATAGTTCTCCCAGGCCACTTTATGGTGACGCTGCATATGTTGAAGCAGGGCCGTAGTGCGAACATTAGCACCCTGGCCACGCTTCACCTTTTGCCCACAGATTCGACAGATGGCCATGTTCACCTCCCCCGGAGGCTTCACAAAAAACGGCCACACCGCCAAGTAGGTGATTTTACCCCCAACACTCCATACTGACTAACTGCTACCGCCACTGCCTCCGTGAACCACTGCACCACTACTTTCTGGGCCGGAAGGCTCCTGCAAAGCAGGTGGTCTACCCCTGGCACATTTGGCTCCTGACCTCCCACTGCTGTCACCCTGCTGACTCCCAGCCACGCTATCGATTTGCTGGCTCCGCCGCTGCCTCATGCACAAGCTGCCTCCCTCTTCTCCCAATGATGATGATGCCCCTTTATTACCCGGCTCCCAATTGCGAATGACTACAACATCATCGAGTACTGTCTGCACATTACTGATGTCCTCCTCAATGGTCTCTGAGCCAGGAGCCTGACCGCTCGCAACACCAGCTCCTACGCCACTTTCCTCATCACTACTTGCCTGCCTACTGGAGGAAGCAGCAGATGTCTTCTCCGGATCTTGGCTGGGCAGTAGCTGCTGACTGTCCTCTCTGTATAGTGGAGCTGAGCCCATAGTATATAGTACAGGGAGGGAACAGAGAAGGACAGAGGCAGGTTGAGGGCACAGGGCCTGCTTCCGGGCAATGCCAACTGTCTGACGAACCCACTGCCTCTTGGCTGGGGGTGTCTGATGTCACTTGCGAAGAAGTCGAAGATCGAGTCAACCATTCAAGAACCGCTGGGTTGCTGGTCAAGACATGAGTGCTAGCTGACACTGGGAGCTCACGCCTCTCGAAGTAATTCCTGCTGCCATGCCCCCTTACTCTTCTGCGACCTGTGTTTGCGCCAGAAACATTTACTCCTGTGCCCCTCCCCTGTGCAGGGCCTGGCACTTCTCTGTCTGACATATTGTTAGATCAAATAAGTAAATAAAAAGAAAATTAATACATGCCAAAAAAGGATTACATTTTCTCACATCACCACACAACGGCTAATACGCCCTTTTTCTTTTTTCCCACTAATACAAGCCAAAAAAAGGCTTTAGAACATATAATTGTGGCCGTGAACATAAAAAAAATTTTTTGGCCACTAATAGACGCCAAAAAGGGCTGTAATTTCCGCACTTCACCACACAACGGCTAATAAGCCCCTTTTTTTCCCTACTAATACACTCCAAAAAAAGACTTTAGAACATATAACTGCGGCCGTGAACGGTAAATAATATTTTTTTTTTACACTAATACACGTCAAAAAGGGCTGTAATTTTCTCACTTCGACACACAATGGCTAATAAACCCGCTTTTTCCCCCCACTAATACACGACAAAAAAAGGCTTTAGCACATATATAACTGCATCGCACAAGGGCTAATAAGACCCCAATAACAAGAACGGTTTGCTGGAATTACAGAGCTGTATGATGGATATTTGGATCCGCAGTCAGTGCAGCAAGGTGTAATAGGATTGTTTCTATTACCCAGGCTGTAACCTCCCCTACTGAACCCTGTTCTCCTTTTATACTGTGTTATAATTTCTCCCTATCCTTTCCCTACACTTCTAATGTTCTTTCCCTGAACTTCTATTGAGCAGATTAAAAGTTTTAAAGTCTTTCCTAGCACTGTCCCTAGCGTCTCCTGACATTTCTCCCTGCACTAAGTACACTAGAAAATGGCTGAATCCAAGATGGTTGAGGCTATTTCTAGGGCTGTGACATCACAGGGCTGGCTGGCTGCTGATTGGCTGCATGCATAGCATTATAGGTGATCCCTCGTTCCCAGAGTTCCTTGCTCCATAAACACGTGCAGCAGCCATTTTCGGTGCAAATCAAATTTTTCCTGAAGTTCGGAACGAATTCTACTTCGCCAACTTCGATTCGCTCATCTCTAGTGGACATGCACATTACTATACAGATTTAACACTAAGCGGAACCATTATAATGAAGTAAAGAGAATATCTCACAACTGGGACATTTTTTAAATGAAAAGTAAATGACAAAATTACAAAAGTAACTAGTTTTTAATGCTCAGTTACATTAAAATAATATTTACTGGTGTCGTAACCATTGCTTTGGAACTTGGGGTTGTCCACGATTACCAAATAGGGTCTACTTTTATTTTTTCCAGACATAGCACCATTCTTGTTCATGGGCTGTTTAATATGACAGTATACAAACGAATGGGGTTGAGCTGCATTACCAAGAACAGCCTGTGGACGAGAGTGACACTGTTTCTAAACTTTCTATCCAATCTATAGTATTAAAAGTGGTTGGCTGGAGTTAGAAAACAGTGCAGCTCCTGTCCATGGGTGGTGTCTGGTATTGCAGCTCAGGACCATTGAGGAGAATGGGGCTGAGCTGAAATACTACACACAACCTGTGGACAGTGGTGGCGCTGTGGAAGAAAGCCGCCATGTTTTTCTAAGCCTGGGCAATCCCATTAATAAAGTTGGCACCTGGTTGCAGTTGCTCCTTCTGTTGTACTTAGTTCAGAAGATTTGAGAGCTATGATTTCAGAGCTATGATTTCAGGACCGCAATATAATCACTCCAATTAATCGGCTTACACACTGCATGCAGAAAATCCTTACTGAATATCCTAATGAATTGCCCATTCTTCGGAACAAGGCGCCTCTATTGTCAGCCATACTGGTTAGAACAGAGATCGCACTGTTCCGTGTTAACCCCTCCTGAGCCAGAACAATACAAAACATGGAATGTGCTGACATTATATACTAATTCAGCGATCAACATAATAGACCATTTTATGGTAGGAATAATCTAACTGAATGGGTATGTTTCAGATCTACCCCCCCCCCCCAAAAAAAAAATATACAAAAATAAAATCGACTTGGTAGTATTGGTAGGATTGAGATTATCCCCAAAATTTGCTGAATAAAACAAGCCTTTTTGACACATTTTGGTTAGGGTGGAGTATGGGCAGCTGCCTTAAAGGGGTATTCTGGTTAAATAAGTTATCCCCTACCCACGGGATAGGGGATAACTGTTAGATCAGTGGGGGTCCTACTGCTGGGACACCCACGGATCACAAGAATGGAGGCCCATACCCCTTGCAGCCCCCTGAAATGAACAGAGCATGCATGCGTCTAATTCCAGAGATAGCCGAAATGCCCTGTAACCAGAATACCCCTTTAAAAATCCTCAGTCAGCATGATCAACCATATTATACCAGGAATACTGTCTGGTAGGGTTATCATACTGATTAAAACCATAACTTTCTTTTATCTGTAAGTTAAACAGTTGCAGAGATATCATCATTTTTATGTATATGCAAATGAGCAGGTTGGAGCACGAAGGGTCAGGTCTGAATTCTTGGAGCAATACTTTGTAACTCCCCCTGTGTCAGGGCTAGACATCATCATTGTGAAGGTAGAACTGCAGATCCTTTCATGCCTTTCCTATCTGTTACGCCCAGCTCTGGCTCAGACTTTGCTTTTACAATAAGAAACTAAACTAACTAAACTAAACTGAACTAACAAAATATGGGGAGTATTTCTGTATGAATGTGGCATAGCATGATATCATATACAATACTTACAGCCTAGCAAGTACAGCAGAAACCATTAATATGTATTAGCTTTCTAAGTATAGAAAACGACTATTCTCAATATAGTAAGGCTATATCCTGGAGGTAATTGTTCTGCCTTCTATGTAGAGGTCTTAGGCTTGAAACTTGTATACTTTTGCTTTAGTTAATTTTTTTCTCCCTCGTTTAACCCATAATAAAAGTTGATAAAAATGAAAACGGTATGTGTATTGTAAAATGGCCTGATGCCAGGTACCCTGTACTTGCTAGGCTGTAAGTACTGTATATGATATTATGCTATGACAGAGCTCTTGGATGAATTTTACTTCTTTTCTGATACTTATACTTACAGTAACCCTGATTCCCCATATTTAGCTTAGTAAAGATCTGTTTCTCAGATATGAGAGCCATGATGGGATGTCTCGTTCTGCCCTAACCATGCTGATGTGTAGCACTGTCAATCAAGGGGAGGGCAGAGTGTGCAGAGTACAGGGTGTTATAAAAGCAGTGCCACAAGGAATCAGTCCCACCCCCTGGTGCTCAAACGTGCTCATTTACATCTGAATAAAAAGACAGATCTGTCTGCAGCTGTTTAACATACAAACAAAAGAAAGGTATTGTTTCAATCATGCTACTCATGTCATCCTTCGTCATGGCATAAAATAATTTGATATCAGATTGTAGGTTTAACCTTACGATCTGAAATCACATATTTTATTAAATTTTTGTGATAAATGTTGTCTATAATAATGCTGTTTTTGTTCCATATTTTCCCGTACTGCTAATATCCTGGTATTTGAGGGGTAATTAATTAGTGATATTTGCCCTTCAGGCTTTCAAGGGGTTAACACAGGTGTTCAGTACAATTAGATACTGGAGGTGTGTTTTGTTTTATTATGTTCTGTCTTTTATATGTCTGTCTGCACATTGTAAGTTTTTGCCATGATGAAGGACGACATGCATTTGCCTGAAACGCGTAGCATGTGAATTTGCACTTTATGGATCTTTTTAAGAAGTGACCAATAAAGAATTGTTTTATCGAGATACAGTGCTGGATTTTTCTTATCATTATTGTGATGGTGCTTCTCCGTGCACCGTCACATTTTTTGTACCCTGCAAAGAGGTTTAGGGGTGAGCTGTATGACCTTCCCTCATTCATTTGCATTGTTTTAAGTAGCATGATCAGCCCTACCAGGCCTGGTTTAATCATAAGTTTGATCATACTGAGATAGGCTCTTGAAAGGAGTTGTCCAACTAGAGTATATGGATAATAGATGTCACCATGGGGGAAGGGTCATCTGGTTAGGACACCCTCTTTAAACCATGAAGAGCATCCTTCTCCCAAACATCTGAATGAAATGCCAGCATTGGAATAATCTGGAATGAATGCTGGGGGACTACAGAAGCCTGATCAATGAAGACCTGCTTATTGGGCTGTTTGTGATGAGGCAAAACCCCTTTATCGAGTCTTTAGGACCTTGACAAAGCTTTTAATTTTAAGTTGTATTTTAAGGATTCTTATACCACATTCTGCACCCATTGTTTTGACTTACCCTCCCATCCATGTCTGCCACCAAGGACCACAACCAAAGGATTGACCTGCAGTGGACTCCAAACCCTTGTGATGTTTTCAAGGACAGGGGAATCCCAATACCCAAGGGTCCCCCTTACTCCAATCGTTTTTGTTCAATATCTATGTATAATATATCCTATACCTGGGTCTGGATTATGGACCATCAGGTTGTTGACTACATACATGAACCAGTCTCATTTGACTAAATAATTTTAAAGCCATTTGTGCTATGGCTCCCGAATTTTACTAACAAACACAGACACAATAGCCTAGCACGCTGACATGGTATTGAAATATTGCAAACTCAGATAGTCTCTTTATTCAAAGCAGCGGCGTTCTACCGCAGAATACTGATTGTCTTCAAGAATGTAACGTATTCCGGATCAAAGGTACGGTGCTTCCAAGGACAAACCTTCCCAGAGGCGACTTCTAGAAATAAATATTCATGTCGATATTTTTGTTTTAATTTATTATCATAGGTGAAGAATTAGTGTGTAGTAGATTGCAGTGGGTGGATGGATGTTTAATAGAGTTTATTAGGGTTTAAAAGGATGTTGCCTGTGAGTGACACACATTAATGAAAATAAGCTAAAACCTAAAAATAAATGAGCAAGAACAAATACATAACATACTAGAAGAGGAAGAGAAAAGTGGTCGATAGCCTCCAATGTCCTCTACGTGTGAGGAGCCTGGGCTCTATCATCGGGTGCAGTGTGCAAGCTGCCTCCGAGACATCAACCAAGCAGTTTAAAACCCCCTTCCTGTTCCCAAACGTATTATTTCATAGCACAGTGGAGGGACCTACCAATTTAAAAGGTCTTTTTTACCCTGACTGCAGCAATGACACGTCCATATAATGCACATGACTTCTACAGCCAACCCCTGGCTCCAGCTGTCCTGTGCCATGATTGGCCTTATGCAGGGATTGGCTCGTCATTGCTACAGTTAAAACATTACTTCGTGGCTGTGACGAATACCACGCCTTGTGCCCGCTTGACCTCACCTACATTGAGCTTACGAGATGCACTATGGTCATTTGTTACCAAAGCGTGACGTTACGCCCTCCAGAGGAGCAGGTAAGGTTAGCTTGGTACAGTTTACACATACACACCTCCTGTCCACACGGGCACAGAGAGGCAACAAGCTGAGAGAGCCTTTTCACTGCCGCAGTGAAAACAGCACGCCCTCAGCTCGGGTAACTGCCACCAGTTCTCGTTTGATATAAGCCCGGTCCGCTAACGGGATTATAGAGGGTCAGAAACCAACCCGCGGTAGCTTATAACTAGGCCAAAACACGGACGTGGGGATTCGTGATCGAGATACAAGTTAGCACAAGATTAAATTATATATTTAATCTCCTTAAGGGCATACTAGATAACACAATATACACAGAGAATATATACAGCGGTCTGAGGTTACAGATACAGGTGATATAGGTACAACAAGGTTAAGCAGAACAATAAGTCAGTTTACCAGACATATGAGTCCTTTGGGTAGTGATGAGTTGTTAACTGTATTCACGTCGGAGGCAGTGATGTCCGCCGGTTGCAGGTCCCTCCAAACACATTGCACAATGTGACCCCCTTTCAGAGGAAGACACCGCCCGCTGGCTTGCATTGGCTTATGACCTGTAGCTGGCCGCTCCCCTCCCCGCCTAAGGGTAGGGTCCCCTCCTCCTTCTCTGGTGCTGGCAGCAAATGACCCATAAAACCCATTAGGGCTCATAGCTTCAGACCAGAATGTTGCAGGAAGATGGTTCCGCCTCGGTTCCGGCTACAACTAGAGTCCAATTATGGTACCGTTATTTGGTTTCTGTGGGAAGATATGTATATCTCCCCTCCCGGGCATCCTAGCTTCAAGCCAGGACGACGTGGATGTTCGGCTTTGCCCCAGGATCACTGAATTATGCCGGGGATGGACAAATGATTCATAATTCCTTATAAAATGTAGGTGCCAACATGTCTGGGAGGTATCATTGATCCTGGCAAGGGCTGATACCTCCTGCTGGGGGTTTTCCTGCAGGATCCGTGCTGTCTGACTGGAGGTGTGAAATGTAACCAAATGTGGCCTGCTAGGAGTTTTCTGCTATCTGGCTACGGATTTAAAGCAGGGCCCCCCTGTGGAGCTTGATTTCCAATGCCATCTTTCAGCAAATGGTGGGTGTGAGGACATGGCTGACAGTAAATATGAATCCATATTCCTCACAGTGGCAAATGAGCCTCTAGGAGCAATGGGGACATTACTGTTACACCTCGAGGCTCTGCTTTGTCTGCAGGTGCCGCATCCTCTGCACTTTGATTAACAAGGCCAGGCAGGGAGAACATAACGCCTGGCTGTGTCAATCAAAGTGACCCCTTGGAGAGGGCGCGGTAGTTGCAGAGAGAGCTGAGCCTCGAGGTATGACTGCAATACCCCCATTGCTCCTAAAGATTAATTTGCATATATTAAAGCTACATTTTGCTCAGTAATGCGGGCACATATGAACATCGGACCAACAGAGATGCCTTCGGCTGGCAAGTGCACATGTAACAGGTCAGCCAGTGTCATAGGTATAAATCTGCTGACAGATGCCCTTTAAAGGGAATGTGTCATCAGAAAATGACCTGCTGTTTAAATCACATTTTTATGTTTAACATATTTTTTTAAGAATTTTTGGTAATGTTATATTAAGTCAATATCTATATATAAACAAAACACATAAAATTGTGCAGTTTTCGCACTGGCCACTATGTCTAATAATTGGTGCCACTTTTGGGTCTGTACAGATCAGTTTACTGCAGTTACCTGCTTATCTTATCTGATTCCAATCCTACCTGTAATGATATCACCGCTGTGTATAGATAGGACAGGATCCAACATTCATAGTAAGGCTGGGTTCACACCTGAGCGTTTTACAGCGCGTTCCTACACGCTGTAAAACGCTCAACAAGGAGAAACCAATGATTCCCTATGGGAATGGTTCTCACCTGGGCGTTTTACAGCGCGTACGATCGCGCTGTAAAACGCCTGACGCCCCAAGAAGTACATGATCTTCTTTGGCGCGCCTTGTCGCGCGTTATCGTACATAGACTTTCGGGAACGTGCAATAATGGGCGTTCGCTTGTCTCTGTATGCGCGATTGCAAACGCCGGTACAATCGTGCATACAGAGCGCTCCTTTCAGAACGCTCAGGTGTGAACCCAGTGTTAGTGACTGCAGGCCAGGCGCTACCATAAGGCAGACCAAGCGGTTGCCTTAGGGCGCACCCAGCGCAGAGAAGGGGTGGGCTGAAAAAATAAATCTATTAAATAAATCAATTCACTTGCGTGCGACCAACGGTGCGAGTACTCCGAGTCAGAGTAGTTCTTGCACCGCAGAGCAAGCCTGCGCAGCTGCGCTGCGTGCGGCCCCAGCGTTAGCTTACTCACAGAGCAGTGCGTGAGTGAGCACGGCCGGTCACGGGGTGTCACTTGCGTGGCTCGTGGCGTCAGGCAGCAGCAGGGACTGGAGGGAGCTGGTGGTGACTAATGCTGTGAGTCACACAAAGCCAGACTGCCGACTGGAGTGGTAGGTGAGCGCCAGTGGCAGTGCCATGGAGGGGGAGAAATGTGCCATGGGGGGATGGTGTGCCATGGAAAGGGGGGGGGAGAAATGTGACATGGGGGAGGAGAAATGTGACATAGGGGGGAGAAATGAGACATGGGGGGGATGGTGTGCCATGGAAGGGGGGGGGGATGTGACACAATAAGGGTCATGGAGGTGATGTAAAAAGGAGGTGGTGATGTGCCACGGAGGGGGAGAAATGTGACATGGGGAGGATAAATGTAACATGGGGGAGAAATGTAACATGGAGGGGGAGAAATGTAACATGGAGGGGGAGAAATAGGACATGGGGGCATGATGGCTGACATGGGGGCATGATGGTTGACATGGGGGGCTGATGGCTGACATGGGGGGCTAATGGCTGACATGGGGGGGGCTAGTGGCTGACATGGGGTCTAATGGCTGACATGGGGGCATGATAGCTGACATGGGGGGCTTATGGCTGACATGGGGGGCTAATGGCTGACATGGTGGCATGATGGCTGACATGGGGGCATAATGGCTTACATGGGGGGCTGATGACTGACATGGGGGTCTGATCTGAGGCATTGGGGGTCTGATCTAAGGTCTGATTAACATTGGGGGTCTGATTGCTGGTCTGACCTGAGGTGTAATGGAAAACAATTTTTTCTTATTATCCTCCTCTAAAACCTAGGTGCGTCTTATAGGTCGGTGCATCTTAGAAGGCGAAAAATATGGTCCTCAAACCAGCAATTGTCTGAAGCAGAGAGAAGATACCAGAACCACACAGAGGAGAAGCCAGCAGATGCAGACGGGACCAGGGCCAGGTGAGATGGGGGGTCACTTGTGTTGGCAAAAATCCTTGCACCGGCCCTGAGTTTTTGTCAAAGTTTTTCTATTCTTTCCTTGTACAGTGACCTCTGCACAGGTCACACAGCATGCCCAGAAAACTCTCCCACAGAAGTCAATGAGGTCCCCTCCTGACCATTATGTCTATGACCCACGGGGCTGGCGTAAAGCAATATACTTAATGCTTTCCAAATGTTAGGAACAGCTCAGGCGAGATGTCGCCCCCATAATCATGTTCAGAAAATAGAATAAATAAATCTGCAATAGGGAAATACCGTAAAAGCAGATTGAAAAAAAAAGGATGTGTCGCTATCTGGTCTTAACTTGCAGAAACAAATTTTTGTCACACATTTCCTTTAAAAAAGTCATAAGAATAGGAGTTATATCCAAAAACTTGGATCCCTGAGTTTGTTAGAGGCCATTCCACCCATAATGTGGCCACTTCCTAGGTGATTCCTTTGAATCCAATTTGTGGAGTTTCCTGGAGCTCACATTTCTCAGTGGTTTTCACTGACCATTCCATTGGTAGGAGATGCTCTGGAAATTAATGTTCAGCCTAGCAGTGTCCATGACATACAGATGACACATGGAGGGCAAAAGACGCACATGGACCAAACACAGATTCTTCATGAACATCTTAACAGAAGAGCCACTGATCACCTTGTCACGGATATCATCAGAGATGCGTGAATAAGGCCTAAATTTAATGTGGACGCTGCTTACTCTGAGCCTTTTGTGCCATATAGTGCCCAGATATTCAGCCATAGAGCAGGCAGATACCAACATCCTTAATAATCTAGGATAGTGATGGCTTTAATGCCAACATCCTTGGTGGGTTAGTAAAGTGAAGGGGTCAATGCCAATATACAAACTACAAATTGGCGTGGTATTAAAAAGCAGGAAGTGCTCAACCCCATATGCAGTAGTGCATCTATACCGGGGGGCAGATCCTGCACTTGTGGCTCGTTGCTAATGGCAATCCCCAGCAAAAATGCATACAATGGAGGATGCCTGCAGCGGACCACAAGTACCACAATGGACATCCTACACAGGATAGCAATTGTGTGGATGTGATAAGCAGTCAAAATAACATAACAAAAACAAAGGTGCACTCTGCGGTCTTACTAACCCTCGTACTCATGTAAAATTGAGAATTAGACAACTTATCCTGCTTGGAGGACATGTCTGAGCCCGAGCACCGCGCCAAGGTTTCTCAAGTAGCTCGGGAACCTAACGCTAAACCCACGCCAATTTGTAGTTTGTATTTTGAATTTTGGGAGGTGTAGAAACTCCTAGTCTGAATGTGCCTTTATTTCCATCCACAGGCAGCATTCTGGTGCACATGTGAGGCCCGGGCTATATCAGCCAGTCTTGGGTGGGGCTCAGAGCTCTCTGCCTCCTCCCATTGTATGCATGGTCACATGCTTTAGGTTACTGGGAGATTGCTTTGAGTCGGACCTTGCGCACCTGTAATTCGCCCACTGGCTCCTGGTATTGCCCATACGGCCCAGGTAGGTTTAGCGTTAGGTTCCTGAGCTACTTGAGAAACCTTGGTGCGGTGCTCGGGCTCAGACATGTCCTCCAAGCAGGATATGTTGGCTAATTCTCAATTTTACATCAGTACGAGGGTTAGTAAGACCGCAGAGTGCACCTGTCTTTGTTCTTGTTATGTCAATGCCAATATCACTGTAAAGAGAAGAACTTATTGGTAATATCCTGGTGGGTTTTGAAGGCAGTAATGTGCATTTTCCAGGTGGTCTAGAATGGTGAAAGCATTATGATCAGCATTCTTGTTGATCTTGGTTCATCCTTGGGCTCACAAGATGAAGTTATTCTAAAGGTCCACTTGTAATGCGGGGGGTTTGTTGTATTGTGAGAGCATTTTATCTGCCAATGTTGTTTATACACTTTATTAGTAGAAAATTGTAAGGGAAAGGATGGTGTCTTGGAACAGTGTGGTGCGGCTGTTGGCGCAGGGAGATGACTAGTTCCAGTTGCCATGTTTGTTATGTATTGTGCATCTGGACCATTGCAGGAAAATGCATGCCCGCATGTGCTGTGTCCCCCGTCTGGATGGCGTTGTGTAAACTAGGCTCTTACCACCAAAAGAACAGTTTGGTGAGCAACCTGAATTAGTGTCACACCAATCTATAGCTGGAATGACTCTCTGTCTGAATGAGAGCCTCTGTAGTTCCTCATGGAGGTTTCTGTGGAAGGTTCTGCTTGAACCAAAAAGCCAAGGTTCATTAAGATGGGGCTGTCTCACATTCCCATTGACGAGGACAACACAAATTGGTGTTGACAGATTGTAGCCAAACGACCACCTACCTCCTCCATCCCAGAGACAGTTGACACTTGGTAGAACCTTGTTCAAGCCTCATGCCTTCCAAGAGACAAATCCAAGTGTGTCCGTGTCTTTCCTGCATCACCATCTTTCTTACATACTCTCTATCCAGATTGGTTTTGTGAATCAACCTATAATACAACCTAGAGGTAAGTGATCGGGGACCAGTCTTATTAAGGGCCTATAACATAGTAATATAGTTTGTAAGGCTGAAAAAAGACATCTGTCCATCCAGTTCAGCCTGTTATCCTGCAAGTTTATCCAGAGGAAGGCAAAAAAACACCTCATTTTAGGGAAAAATTCCTTCTCGACTCCAATCAGGTATCAGAATAACTCCCTGGATCAACGACCCCTCTCTAGTAACTATAAGGGTCCATTCATACGTCTGCAATTTCGTTCCGCATTTTTCGGAACGGAATTGTGGACCCATTGATTTCTATGGGGCAACATGATGTGCTGCCCGGATATAGAATTGCGGACCCGCACTTCCGGGTCCGCAATTCCATTCCCGAAAAAAAATAGAACATGTCCTATTCTTGTCCGCAATTGCGGACAAGAATAGGCATATTCTATTAGTGTTGGCAATGTGCGGTCCGCAAAATGCAAAATTATCATATTGGCCTCACCGGCAGCTGCCTGACATTGGTTTATACAGCCTAGGCTACTTTCACACTCGCGTTTGGTGCGGATCCGTCATGGATCTTCACAGACGGATCCGTTTAGATAATACAACCATCTGCATCCATTCAGAACGGATCCGTTTGTATTATCTTTAACATAACCAAGACGGATCCGTCTTGAACACCATTGAAAGTCAATGGAGGACGGATCCGTTTTCTATTGTGCCAGATTGTGTCATAGAAAGTAGCCTTAGTATGCTGTCCACTAAAATTCCTAAGTCCTTTTCCATGTCAGTGTTACCAGTGTTTTACCATTTAGTATGTACGGGTGACTTGCATTATTTCTTCCCATGTGCATAACCTTACATTTGTCAGTTTAAAGAAAGAGCCATTATTGTTTATTGCCTGCATAATGAAGGGCCACCATGTGGTGCAGGCTGGTGGAATGGAGGGTGCACAGGAACTCCACAGGCCCACAGAATTATGGGCAGATATGCAGTTCAAATGCAGCAACTTAAACATTTTGCAACCACATGTTTATCATGGTGGTTTCATGGTAAACATGTGATTGCAGCCTCTCACTATGAGGGCACATTATTCGTGGTGGTTGCTCCAGTTGGGCTCAGTCTTTAGAGTTCATAAATATCAACAGTCTCTGTATTAGTGACTCCGCCCTGATGCAGGGGTACTGTATGTTGTAGGATTTCCTAAGCCCATGGTGTTCTCCAGTTGGGCACATAGATGGAAGTGTTCAGTATTTGACACACACATTTTAGGAAGTTCTTTTTCTTTGCTCACTCTTCTGGGTATGCTCACTTCCTCCACAGCACTCACTGCAGCTAGGCTGCGTGCTCCTACTACTGCAGGCCATCTCTGCGCTCTACTGAGTTGCCCATTGTATCAGCAACTGTTCTCTGGTGCAGCAACCTCTAGAGAGAAGCCTGACAATCTCCACAACAGCAATGCACTATTTGGACTTGAGGACCTGCAGATCTGACCATGTGACCAGAGGTCCTTCAGACATTCGCCACAACAGTATTAAAACCCACATGTAATAAAATGGCAAAGTTCTTAGCTGGATTAAGGACAATGCTAAAAGCATATCATCATCATGAAGACAACATTTAAACTTGTACATATGTATGCAGAGCCCCACTAATCATTACCATACATTTTTCTTAAAGGGGTAGCGTCCTAGACTAGATAACATGCTAAACAGCCAACATTTATGTACAATTGCTCCAGCCAAGACGTCATGTATAAAAGGTTGGCTCTGGTCACACCTTACAACTGCACCCTCTGGAAGAGAGAGGACAACATGCCTGTGATAGTTTCAGTGGTCAGGCAGAGCAGTTCATGAGCATCCTGACCATCACTATGGGGAGCTCAGGGTACAGACTTTCCATTAGCTGAGACCTTCAGAATGAGGTTAGGTGGGACAGAACAGGGTCTAGAAATAGCATGATATGAATTTAAATGTTCCATTGTACTGATTCCTTTGAGGATATGGTGATTTACCATTTTTAAGTTTTCATTTTTTACTCCCTTCCGGAACAATAACCTTTTTATTTTTTCGTCCACATTGCAGTAAGAGGGCTTGTTTTTTGCTGGACAGGTTGCACTTTCTAATGTCACCATTTAATACTGCTTATGATGTAGTGGGCAACTGGAAAAAAAATCCAAAAGGGGTGGAATTTGAAAAAATTTTATGCACCACAATTTTATGGGTTTTTACAGTGTTCCCTATGCGTTTATTCTCCGGGTCAGTACGATTACAGCGATACCACATTTATATAGTTTTTCTTGTGTTTTAATACTAAAAAAAATAATAATAATATTCTGAGGTGTGAGGGAGGTGAAGTAATAATAAAAACTGCAAACAACGTACAGGATAAATACCTTTATATTTTAATAGTTTGGGAATCTTGGAACATGCTAATGCCTATGATGTTTATTTTTTATTTTTTATTTTAATTATGGGGAGAGGGTGTGATTTTAATTTATTTAAATAAATAAAAACTTTAACTTTTTTTTTAAGCCCCCCCCCCTCCCCCCAGGGGACCTGAATGTGTAATCATCAGATTGCCTTTTCCACACACTAATATGATTTAATACATTAGTGTGTGGAAAATCCAGTATATTCCAATACTGTGCTGCCACCTACAGGCCTACATTGGATTATACATGTGATAGGCCTGGGATCTTTGTAAGGAACGCAAGGGGAAGGTGTTCCATTCTCGGGAATGCAGCGCTCCTGGGTTTTCAGTGCTCAGATGCCACGGTCACAATTGAACACAACATTAAATGTCTGCGATTGGCGTTAACCCAGGTGTCTGGTATGTGAAACAGCAGGCACCTGGTGGCTATGGCGCTCGCTCCAGACCAGGCGCCATCTTTTAAGAGATGACTTCTGCCGGCCATAAATGTACGGTGGATATTGTCAAGGGGTTAATGAGGACTGTATATTACGGATCCGCACAAAACGCGAGTGTGAAAGTAGCCTAACGTCTTCACACTAGGGTTTAGCAGTATGGCTAATGGTCCTAACACTGAATACCAATGACTCCTGTTCAAGGCAGTAGCCATAAATCTTATCACAAATAAGACTTGGCTTAAAATAACATGAAATATATCCCATCCCTGTCCATACACCGTGACATTTATCAGGTCATCTATTTACACTATGGAGCCTTCTTTTCCGCACCATATAAACATACAGACCTGGATAAGACGTAATACAATGAAAAAATGTGAAGTTTATACAAAATTGTGCGCGGTAACTGCAAATGGATGACTTTTTTTTTTTTTTTTAGAAAAGGCTTACTTCATTGTACACAGGTTTCAGAGTGGACGTCCCTATCTAGTGAACCGAACAGAACCTTATGGTGATCTCAGCTGAAGGTCAGGATGTAACGTCCTTAAAGGGGTATTCTAGGATTTTAATATTGATAGCCTATCCTCACATGTCATTCATTTCCATGGCATATTTGTCCCGCCAGAATTTTTTCTATGCATGTGAACTGACTTTTTCCGTTTTCCATGCACCCTTATACGATAACTAAACTTTTTCGGTTCTCCATAAATCCACGTTGACGTGAAGTTTGAAGTAAGGACCTTGTGTTATTTATGTCCATATGTAATTAAAATCTAAAGCAGCGGCTGAGGGTCAAAGGATAGGAAGTAGTGCCCCCTTCCACCTCGATACCCCGCAAATATCCATCATTTATGACTCTTGTTGAGGTGCGGATAAGGTCATTTTTCTGTCGGCCTGACATCAGAGGACCTATGGATTGTAGCAGAGGTGTAACTGCGGCCCCAGGGCAGCATTTGTAACAGACCCCCACCGGCCATGTGTCATTTTCAATCTTGGTGTCGTCTCATGTGGCTGAGGGTACTATAGGTCCCTGCCAGCACTGGGACTTGGGTGGGACTGTTACCTCTGTACCACCTGTAGCTTCATCCTTGTATTGTAATTATAACAATAAAAGGGGTTGTTCGTGATAGGTAAAAGAAGATACTTTATTTACTATATTTCCCTAAATTTAAAGTAACATTTCTGGCAAAATGTGCTTTTATTATATTACTATTGTTATGTTGTTATATTATGATATGTTATGTTATACATTGATAGACATAATGCTGTACTATGCAATGTTTTATGATATTAAGCTATGATAACGTTATACATTTTCTTGTTTTGTTTCCTATAATATTATTTTATGCTATAATACTGCCTTTCAAAGGGTCTGTCTTATCTGAGACATTGGTGGCATACCGCTAAGATATGCCACCAATGTTAGTTAGGTGGGTGTCCCACCTCTGGGACGCGCACCTATGTCCAGAATGGGCCCCCGAAAGTGAAGGAGAGCGCACCGTGCATGCGCGGCGTGGTCTCCATTCTGTTCTATGGCAATTCCAAAAATACAGGAATGAATGTAGAGCACACTGCGGCCACAGCTCTATGGGACTGCCGAAGAAAGCCAAGCCTGTGCTCAGCTATTTTTGCCAGTCTCATAGAAATGAATGGAGGGCAGCTGCACATGCACGTCTCTGCTCACTTCAGGGGTCCATTTCTGGTGATAGATGCATGTCTTAGAGGTGGGAACTACACCTATCTGACATTGGTTGCAGATGAGACAACCCCTAAGTATAATTTCTGCATATTGTATTATGTGATGATATGCTGTTATATTATTCTATTGCATTTTTATTATATGATCTGAGGATTTGATATGTATTATATTATGTTATTCTCTAAAATGTTTAATATTGTGCTGTCCCAGCTAGAATTTATTATTGTATTCTGTTATAAGTTATCCTCTATACTTAGTGTACTTTGCTGCCATCTAGCGGCCATTGTTATATTTGGCTTTATGAAGTTATCTATGTTGTAATTCATTATGCAATTCATCTTGTAACTCCGACTCTTCTGTGAACTCACATCCTGTGTCCTGCTGTCTTTTCCTGTTTGTCAGACATGCATCGCAGAGCTGGAGAGAGGAGTTTGACCTCTATTACCATTTCTCAAGGTGCATTCAATAAAAGCATATCGATTTTATATCTCGTGCTAGAATTCTACATTGAACCGTCGTTGTCCCTAGGGGAATGATTATACCGAGTTCACTATTTTCCATTGCTTGTACACACTCATCAGAGACTTCTCTTACGTTCATCGGTGGCGGAATAATATTATGCTATGATGATTTAGTATGGAATGAATAAAGGAATAAATTATGGCTGTATTGTATTATATGCAATGATATGCTATGAATATGTTATACTATACTTTGCATGATTTTTGTTATATTATGCTGTGATTTTCTTTGTATTGTATTATGTTGTATTATATTGTGTTATAATATAGTTATAATTTTTTTTTTATATTGCATTGTAGTCCTGGTATATTGCTATGCCCTATTACAGTATGGTACATTATGTTAGGCTGAGTTCACCGTTCACCGTTTAGCTTTCCGTTCTTCTGATCCCTCAGAAGAAGAGAGAGAAAAAAAACAAGATCCTGCAAAAAAATGGATCCTGTTGCATCAGTAGTCATCCGTTTGAGCCATTTCCATCTGAGATCCGTTTTCTTAGACGGAAAAAAGTCCTGCATGCAGTACTTTTTTTCCCCCTCTAAAAAAACGGATCTCAGACGGAAATGGCTCAAACGGATGACTACTGTTCCTGATTTTTTTTTCTCTTCTTCTGACACATTAGAAGAACGGAAAGCTAAATGGTGATTCAGCCTTAGGCTACATGCACACGACCACGCCATGTTTTGCGGTCCGCAAAACACGGATGCCACCCTTGTGCTTTCTGCAATTTGTGGAATGGAACGGGCCACCCATAATAGAAATGCAGACAAGAATAGGACATGTTCTATTTTTTTTTTTTGTGGGGACACGGAAGAGAGCAAGATATGCAGAGTTCTGTCTGCATCTTTTGAACCCTTCATTGAAGTAAGTGGGTCCGCTACCGAGCCGCAAAAAATGAGGCTCAGATGCGGACCTAAACAACGGTCGTAAGAAATTTCTATTGTCATGCTATGTTCTTTATTATATTGTATTATATGTAATGATATGCTATGAGTATGTCATACTATGCATTTCATTATTTTGTTATATCATGCTGTGATAGTCTGTGTATTGTATAATATTGTATTATTGTACTGTTTTATTCATATGTTATATTACATTATGGTAAATTATGCTACACAATTTTTATTATATGTTTTGGTATGATATGTTATGCTGGGTTATGGCACTCTATATGTGCTGTATTATGATATGCCTTGGTTTGTTGCGCTTTGTATTATATTATATTGTATGGTACTTTGTTTTGTTATATCGTATCATATTGCATCCCACTGTATGATATTACAGTATAGTATTCCCATGACACCATGTATTCTCCATAAAAGTGACATATGCTGCAGTCTGAAAGTATTCGAGCTCTCGTATGGAGTTTGTGTAATACAGGCTTTCTTCCCATAATGCGACGTTTGCAATCATCTGCTAAATCTTTAATCACTGGGATTAATTGTGTAACACAGTTTATCAACAGTGACAGATTCTGCAGGAGTTGTGATCTTGCAGGCACTGTCTTTCTCACATGCTTCTGGCTCTGTACACCCTTTTGTGTGGAAAAGAGAGAACGCAGCCTGCCACCTGCCTTCTGTCTGATGCTATGTCTCCTAGTGATGCAGGCGATAATGCACAGGCAGAACTTGGTTAAAGGGGTTCTCCAGGCTTTCAATATTGATGACCTATCCTCAGGATAGGTCATCAGTATCAGATCGGTGGGGGCCCAACAACCGTCACCCCAGCCAATCAGCTGTATGAGACGTCTCCGACTTCCCTTCCTGTTCGCTGCGGTGAGCAGGAAGAGAGTCGGGAGATGGCACGTGCACACTGCATGCATCATCTCCTCATACAGCTGATCGGAGAGGATGCCGGGTGTCCGACCCCTGCTGATTTGATATTGATGCAGATGGCCATACAGCTGATCGGAGAGGATGCCGGGTGTCCGACCCCTGCCGATTTGATATTGATGCAGATGGCCATCAATATTGGAAGCCCAGACAACCCCATCTGGCTTTGTACAGGACCCAAGAATGTAGTTCCATGAATGTCAGGACAACTAACACATTTCGAAAGCCTACAGATTCCCAAGTTGGCCATACACATTAGATGGTTGTAAGTTGTCAATGGCTATCTACCCCAACCTCCTCATGTAAGCTTCTTGAACTGTATCATCTCCAATAGGATGTAAAAAAAAGTATATTTTTCCACCTGTCATTAGAAAACTGGCTGGTTGTCCCCAGACACGTTATGGGTGGATTTACCCAACTTTTATGCAAATTGCATGGCTGTTCTTAGTTAAATAAGAATTTAAGAATATGAAAAAATACACTTGACAGTACACTTACTGTAGACATCAGCTTTTTCTGTTGGCAGCCATCCTTCCCAGCGATGAAAGGCAGACAAGCCACAGCCAGCTCCCTCGAAGAGAAGCTTGTCTACCATGAAAGCAAAGGATTGGGCACGCAAGTCAAGAAGCACCCATACATAGTAGATAGTTGACCAATCGGGTGGAATTGAGCATTTATTTATTTTGTATGGTCACTCTTATACATTCTTCAAATGTCCACAGTAATGCTGGTATCAAGGGCTGATTGGGAACTTAAAGAGGCCCTGGAAAAAAAAAATACTGTACCACCCCAGCAGCACCAAATACCACAGTGCAGCACAAAATACTGCCGCCCATGCCACAGTATGAAACTGTATCATCGTCCTGAGGACAGCAATGCAGTTCAATTCAGGAGGGCACCTACGGCTGCTGGCCAGGTACATAAGGGCCTGATACTCTTACAATAATTAATGATCTTTATGTACCTGTCTGGCGGCCATGATGAGAGCTTGGGCGGCCCCCTGGGCATCGGCCCATTGGGAAATTTCCCTGTAGGGTCTATGGCCAATCCACCTATGAATGGCATACACTACAAGGGTCTTAAGATCTAAAAATGATTGCAATATGTTGGATATTCTCCCTTTGTGATGCTGAGAACTTCTGAATTACTAAGTCATACGTGGTGGCTAAAATAAACTGTATGCAGCCATCTTAATAATAGTTAAAGGGGCTGTCTCTTCATAAAAACCCACTCCCAATTACTATCATAGGGGGTACTACAACAGAAGCTGCAACCAGCCTTAGCATTACACAGAAGATCCACCAGTTTGCAAGTTATTCTCCATTGGCTCCTAGAGGATGGTCCTGAGTAGGAGACCTCTCTCAATGGATATCCATATTGCAGAATAGGGCATATTGAAAGGGGTTGTCTTTTTGAGACAAGATTGGTAGGTTCAACCACTTATCTGATGTGTGTGGTCAGATTTCTCAGATATCCACTGTAAATATGGCATTTACAGTGGGTTTTTCAAGATCTTAAAATGTACTGGCTCTTGTGCTGAGTAGAAGACCTCCATCCGTGAGAACTCTATGGCATACTGAAAAAAGTTACCTTCTTGAGGTAAAATTGGTGGGTTCAACCATTTATCTAATGTGTGTGGTCACCCTTACACATTTCTCAGATGCCCACTGTAATACTGGTATACACAGTGGGGCTCTCAAGATCTCAAAATGATTAAAATATGTTGGATTTTGTGCCTTTGTGATACTGAGGGCTTCTGAATTACTGAGTCATACATGGTGCACAAACCTTTACTTAAAGGGACACTGACAGGGCCAATAAGCATATTGAGGTATATATATGGCACTACAGGTCTTATAATGGGTATTACAATCATATAAGTATCCCCCCTGTCCACATTATACATACAGTAAACTTTAAGTTTTATAACCTGCTCCAACATTCTTCAATCTGCCCAAGGGGCGGCGTTTCACCTCTCTTGCGCCCAGCCAGCCTCCCCAACTGCCGCTTTGAAGCGCCGCCCAGCTCATCAATATTCAGTTTGCTGGGCGGCTTCTGCGGTCCCTGCTCTGAAGCGCTTCGCTTAACAGTGCCCGGCGCATGCGCCGGATCTTGTGAAGTCCGGTACAGTAAGCGCCGCCCAGCTCATCAATATTCACTTCGCTGGGCGGCGCTTACTGTCCCCGACTTCACAAGATCCGGCGCATGCGTAGGGCACTGTTCAGCGCAGCGCTTCAGAGCGGGGACCGCAGAAGCCGCCCAGCAAACTGAATATTCATGAGCTGGGCGGCGCAGATTGAAGACCGTTGGAGCAGGTTATAAAACTTAAAGTTTACTGTATGTATAATGTGGACAGGGGGGATACTTATATGATTGTAATACCCATTATAAGACCTGTAGTACCATATATATACCTCAATATGCTTATTCGCCCTGTCAGTGTCCCTTTAAGGCTAAAATAAACTACAATATATAAATCCAGGTTAACGATATAAAAAGGGGATGTCTTTTCATAAGAATCCCCGTGTTATCATAAGGGAAAGCTAAAACTGAAGCTACAGACACCCTTAGATTCACATAGAAGGTCCACCAGACTAAAAGCCATTCTGCATTGGCTCTTACAGGGTGGTCCTGAGCAAGAGACCTCCCTTTGCCACATCTGTGTGGCCCAGTAAGGCATACTGAAAGGGATTGTCTTCATGAGATGGGATCTTTAATGAAGGTATAAGCGTAAACTAATTGTACATCATTAATTTCATATTGAGCTGCCCCTACGTTGAAGAACCTGCAGAAACTTCAGATACAAAGTGGCTTACAGAGCAGCCAGGGGCAATTTCTCTTTCTGACTGATCCCTGTTTTCAGAACCATATACATAAAAGCAATGACAATACATTCTCCTGAAGGACAAGTTTTCACTTTTGCTATTAAAAATTTACAGAAAAGAGTTTCCCTCCCACGTTACGTTTCTGTATGCTCGGGATTGACTGACTCATAGTCCCAGAGAGATTGGTCCAGTAGTCTATGTGGTAGTGATGTGGTTGTACGGAAATCTACTGAGTCTTATTATTATTTGCCTGTAAAATCTTTGAATATAAGTTTTCAACTGTGTTTCTCTTTGTGAGGCATGAGTCATTTTTTTTGTTTTTGTTGGCAAAACAATAGAAGCTGCTATGGACGTAGTGGAGGTCACTGATGATGGGACATTACACACCTAACTTTGTGGTTTTGTGCTTCCCCAGTTTTCTATCTTACAGCTTTTCATCCTGGATTGTTATATTACAAAATCAGTAGTTTACAAGCTCTACTATATGACTGAACTGCCCTTCCATGGATCTACTTTTTGCAAGACCTATACTTTAATAGCTCTATTATGTGCCAGGCCCATCCTTTCCCAATTCTACTATAAGCCATGCCCCTCCTTCTCCAGTTCTACATTGTACCAGGTACCTCCTTCCCAAGCTCTACTACTTGTAGGCCCTTCCTTCCCAAGCTCTACTACATACAAGCTTCTCCTTTCTTTCTACATTGTGCCAGACCCCTCCTTTCCATGCCCTTTATTCGACAGTTCTACAATGTACCAGGCCCTTCCTTCCTGAGCTGTTCTATGGGTCAGATCCTTCCTTCTTAGCTCTTTTATGTGCCAGTTTCTTCCTTTCACAGCCTACTGTGTGCCAGGGTCCTTCTTCCTCAATTCTACTATGAGCCAGGCCCGTCTATCAATTCTACTATGAGCCAGGCCTCTCCTTCCTCAATTATACTATGAGCCAGGTCCCTTCTTTTCAGGTTCTACTATTTGCCAGTCCCTCCTTTCCAAGTTCTACTATGAGCCTGGTCCTATCTTCCCAAGTTTTACTATGAGCCAGGCCCCTAGTTCCCAAGTTCTACTATGAGTCAGGCCCCTTCTTCCCATGTTCTACTTTGAGCCTGGCCCCTCCTTCCCAAGTTCTATTATGAGCCAGACCCCTCCTTTCACAATTCTTCTATGAGCCAGGTCCCATCTTCCCAAGTTCTACTATGAGCCAGACCCCTAGTTCCCAAGTTCTACCATGAGTCAGGCCCCTCCTTCACATGTTCTACTTTGAGCCTGGCCCCTCCTTCCCAAGTTCTACTATGAGTCAGGCCCCTCCTTCCCATGTTCTACTTTGAGCCTGACCCCTCCTTCCCAAGTTCTAATATGAGCCAGGCCCCTCCTTCCCATGTTTTACTGTGTGCCAAGCCTCTCCTTCTCAAGTTCTACTATGAGCCAGGCCCCTCCTTCCTCAATTCTACTATGAGACAGGCCTCATCTTCCCAAGTTCTACTATGAGCCAGGCCCCTCCTTCCCATTTCTATTATGTGCAAGGCTCTTCCTTTTCCAGCTCTAACATTAACCCTGCCCCTTCTTACCCAGTTTTACAATGTTCCTTGTCTCTCCTTCCCCTTTATGCCAGATCACTGCCTCCCAACCTGTTGTATTCATTAATCTCTTAAACCCCATCTCCCTGTATCTGCCGGATTTATACTTCTCTAACCACTCCTTTCTCAGCTCCACCTTGGGTTAGACTGGACCATCAAATTATCAGAGAATCAATGTGGTCTCAAGTTCTGAAAGCATACCAATAGTCCAGCAGAAGACAACTCCACTTGAAAAAGAATTTGGAGACAACAATGTGCCACTAGGATCTATTGCTTATGACACGATTTACAAATAAATCTAAAATGTTTTTACTGAATGTCAATTGATGCAAATGGCAACAAAACCTTGCATTCTGCAAGAAGAATGACCACGTCATATTCTCTTTGGCTACAGTATTTCTGTAGAAAGTAATGGGTTCCAGTAAGAGGTAACTTTCATGTAGTCTCCCTAAATGGTTGGTTCTGAAAAGCTCTGGTGCTTGAGATGGTCCATCTACCACATAAAAAGATAAATGGCACATGGTGCGTGGGAGGACCTATGAAAGATTTTGCATGGCCTAGGATCTTCAAGTTAGACCTCTGATATCACCCCTCAGATAAAACAGAACAGTCCTCTCTAGGGCCATAAAGCAGACTGACCCTGAGTACTAGAATTTAGTTTATTTGTATTAATTACATCCAAGCTTAATCACTCCCAATCCACTACAGAATGGTGACACAAATAATCACACATTCAGGGTATGAATAACTTGCATATCTGTTCTTAGTCTATAAAATTTCTGCCTTGTCAGAGTTACCTGTAAAATACTGCATACGTGCTCTTGTTGTGAAAAAGACCTTACAAAGCGAATATGGATCTACCATGTGACTTGAACATATTTGGTTTGGGTCTACTCCTGAGAGCGTTATCTTAGTGGTCCAACTGGTCTTCACACTTTAACCCCTATACAGGGACCTGGACTTTGCTGTAGGGGAGCCACTAGACCTCTACCTCTCACACTAGTCCCTGTTCAGGTGACAGCTGACCAACGGGGGTCAACAGACACAGGAGAGCAATAGGCCGATGTACGGTCAGGTAGAGTATGTATGATTTAATAAATGTGTCAAGGTCAGGGCAGGCAGTTTAGGGTCAGACCGGAGATCAGGCAGAAGTCAGTACATAGACAGATGAACATATAACAAAAAACCTTTGCAGGACACTAGTGAACTAGAATCTATTGAACAGGCACTCTACCACAGGTGAAGGTGTCTTAAGTACTCCAGTTAGCTAGCTATTAGCTGGTGAAAATTAGGTTGCATGAGCTATGGCCCTTTAAGAGGCCAAGGGACCATGCACGTGTCATATGCCTCTGCCTGCATGAAGGAGAAGGATGCTGGCAAGGAGGGAAGAGATGCCGGAGAGTCCGAGTCACAGGGAAGCAGGGGAGCTGGTGAGCAGAGTTGCGGCTGTGCCTGGGAGATGGACTGCGTTGGGCATTATAACACAAGAACTGTCCATGAGAAAAAAAATTAAACCCCCAAGTTCCCAGAACACAACCAACCAGGGCTGATGTTGTGGTTGCAATACCGGACAAAAATGGCACAATTAAAAAAAATAAGAAATCCTGAAATTTTTTAGAATCACACGCAACCCCTTTAAGGTGCATAAACATTATAAAATATATTTTTTTAAGATTCAACTGTAATTTCATGCTGGCACATCCTCAAGAAAGCAAAATGACCACAACTGAATCATCACGCAGAAACAATTGTCCTGTTCGCTGGTAATGGGGTTAACAGCAGTCAAGTGTTAGTTGGCAATGGTGTGCGCCCACAAGATAGACAGTGAGCCCAGTGGCCTGTCTAACCATTAACTAGGTTGACGTTAGCAATGATGTAGGACTATTAACAAGCCGACTATGCCTATGCCAAAACTTATTGGCCTGGTGCCATCTGAACGGAATATTTATAGTTGATGTGCTCTTTCCCATCAACCTTTTGTTTTGTAGAAAAACAGAAGCAAGAGCAAATAGATTCTTGAACGTTTAACCCATCTCAGCCCCGTCTGAAAAGTGCCAATTCCTAATACAGATCAGAGCAGAGTTCAGTTTATGTATGTAGTGGAGCCAGAAGCACCTCACGATGACATCATAGCATGGTTTTGCACAGGGCCACTAGTGAAGCAACTTTTTTAAACAGCTTTTCCCACAACAGCCGATCAGTGTACTTGGCTGTCTCCATCAGCCCCCTAGACTGGCATCATGCATGTTCGACTGCCCCTCATCACTAAGGTTATGCAATGAGGGACAGAACCTCTTCTAGTGATCAGTAGAGATCCAAGTGGTCTGTTTTGACCTGCTCAGCTATTCACTGCTTCAGCTTTATTATGTCCATAGTGCTTGTCTCCAGTTATATCATGTGTTCCTAAGATGTTTTTGGTTTCCAATCTGTTCCTGGTCTATTGTTGGCTTCAGGGATTAGTTCTGATTCTGTCAGCTGATACCGACCTCTTCCTATGCTTTCAGGTGTATCTTCCTACAATCTCTGGTTTCAATCTCTCCTAGGTAAAAAACACCAATTCCTCAGGTATTCCATCATTAGCTGTGGTGTTTATCTGACAGGATCAGGCTGGACCACCAAATTACTAGCAAACCCTCAAGTTGGTCAAGGCTCCTAATAAAACCAAGTACCATGGGTCCAGTAGAAGACTACCCCACTTGCATCTGACTTTGGAGTCAATAACCTTCCACTCTAGTCTAGGCATATCTGGTGCTATTCTCTTAATAATTTCAAGTTTCCCTCTTCATTAACATCTGACCATCCTCAGATATCTTATATGCTAAACCACTCTATTCTCGGGCATTGGGTATATTTGACAGGATCAGACTGGCCCACCAGAGAACTAGAAGACCATCCAGTGGGCCAAGGCTGGCCTGACACCATAATGGGTTTTTAATAAAACCAAGTACCATAATAGGTCCAGCAGAAGACAACACTATAGGGAGCTAACTTTGGGGTCAATTATGTTCCACTCTTATATTTTCAGCCACACATTTTTTATCTTGTGTAGGATGTTTTTGTGGTACATGTGGTCCGCTGACGGCTTCCTCCATTGTATGCATTTTTGCTGTGGACTGCCATTAGCAACGTATCACATGTGGAAGATCTGCTACAGTATTTGGGGTTTGAGCATTTTCTCCCAGTAAGGCCACTCTATTCTGTGATTTTTCCACTCTGGTCTAGCCATATCTGGTGCCATACAATTTGAAGTTTACCTCTTTGATAACTTCTGACTTTTATGGTTTTCTGGATCTTCAAAGACTTCTGTCAGACAGTCAGTGCATGACCTTGACCCAGAATGACAATACCATGGGGCCACAACCCTTGGCACAATATCCATACCAGAGTGAAGACTAGACTCCATGCCTTCAATGGTCCAAATGGAGTTAAATTACAAGTTCAGCCATGCTTCATCTTTATATTTTAAAGACCTTTAACATGTAAAACACGGATGAGAATTAGGCCACTATTTCTCTTGGGTTTGAGCCAACCATCGAGCATACTGCAAGTAGTATCTCAGATATGAGGATTTATGATTCAGCCGCAAAAATAGTTCCAGGACAGAGTAAATTTCCAATGTCATTCCCTTGATTAAAAGTCCAGATTAATCTGAAATAAACGTCAAGAAAGTGGGAAGCAAGAGAGAACTTTGCAGGGAATCTGTAGACACATAGCTCGTCGGCGGCAGCAAGTTATTCTTTGTCAAAAAATCATGAATGTTTCAGTGGTAATTGACTCCGGGAGAAGAACATCAGAAAATCCCATTATATTCCACTGCACCAATTGTTAAATGGGAAATATTAATGAACATTAGCATACAAGCATATCCATAACTCCAGTGTGCACCAGGCATAAGGGAAACCTTGCAGGATTCTAGGGTTCACACTGACACCCAATTACAGGTCACTGTATTTACAGAGGACATGTCTCTTCTAGTAAATACATTCATGCCACATGAAATTACAATTCTAGGGCATTTTTTCTTAGAATGTGTGGTTACTCTGTTACTCCGATTGGAAATTTATGAATATATTGACAACTGAATGTTGCCATTACCCTTATCAAAATGGTGTGAGTTGTAAGAGGTGGACATATGCGGAACCCAAGCAGATGCACAGAGACCTTAATAGGACAATAAGGCCCACTATCATGGTTTTGTCACGGCTGAAGATGGGGAAAACCCTCAGCCGTGCGATGCCAGAAGATGTTAATGGATACTCAGCCAGAACAACAGAAATAGGGAGCAGGTCACCTCCTATTGCGTCCCTAATCTGACCCTAACTCCTAACCGTATGAGCCAACCCTGATGGTAGGAGGGCTCATGCACCGGAACCTAATAGTCCCTGCTAGCCCTCAGGGTGGCCCTGGACTAGAAGCGGGGTAGACAACCTGTTCCTCCTGGACGCGGAGAAACAGGAGTCTAAAGTGGCCAAGAAAGGGGAACAGAAACAGTCATATGGCAATGGCAGGTAAGTGCAACTAGTACCACACCTACCTGCCACAGACACAGAGCCTGGAACCCAAGTATAAGTGCTGCTGTCCACAACAACACAAGAGACAGAGCACACACACCACACAGGAAGCCAGGAAACCATACGCTGCAATAAATAAGCATAACACACAAACACATCCTCATAACATCGTGTATCACATTTTATGACCACAAGGGTGGCCCTCACTGGCAGATGGTATATGGGACCAGGAGAGTGCCTCCAGCTTACTACAAGGCTGGACTACCCCTCAGACATCAGGTCTTAACTGAGGCTTTATAGCCCATGTAGTTACACCCACAATCAGACACACCCAGTGCACACACACTAGGAAGGAAGTTAACCCTTCCAACACCAGGGAAGGGAAGACAGCAACTTAAAGGGAAATACACACAGAATAAACCCTGTGCACACCAGACAAGGAAAGTGCACACATAAACACACGTTGCCAAAGACAACCGCATGCATGGACAGCGAGCCGCCCAGCAACCAGCTCAGGCTGCTCCACTGCCCAACAACTAGTGTTGAGCGCGAATATTCGAATTGCGAATTTTTTTCTCGAATATCGCAATTTCGAGATTTCGCGAATATTTAGAATATCGTTCTATATATTCGCGAAATCGAATATATATATATATATATATTTTTTTTTTATTATTATATTTTTTTCTTTCCCACTTCCCTAAAGTTGTTCTTACCTGTCCTTTGGATTCCTGGCTTCCTGGCTGCTCCAGTCAGTGGCGTTTTCAACTTACTGCTATATTCCATATTAGCTAAATTACAATCTAATCTATATGTGTATTTTACGAAATTTCACAAAAGCCGAAATTGCGATGCGAGTAATATAACACGAAATAATCGCAAGAAGATTTCAACTTAGCACAGCTATATTCCATATTAGGCTAGAATATGGAATATAGCAGTGCTAAGTTGAAATCTTCATGCGATTATTTTGTGTTATATTACTCGCATCACAATTTCGGCTTTTGCAAATGTTCTTAATATTGCTCTAACTTCGTCTTTTAGAATATTCGTAATATTCTAAAAGACGAAGTTAGAGCAATATTAAGAACATACGCAAAAGTCGAAATTGCGATGCGAGTAATATAACACGAAATAATCGCATGAAGATTTCAACTTAGCACTGCTATATTCCATATTCTAGCCTAGTATGGAATATAGCAGTGCTAACTTAGCACAGCTATATTCCATATTAGGCTAGAATATGGAATATAGCAGTGCTAAGTTGAAATCTTCATGTGATTATTTCGTATTATATTACTCGCATCACAATTTCGGCTTTTGCAAATGTTCTTAATATTGCTCTAACTTCGTCTTTTAGAATATTACGAATATTCTAAAAGACGAAGTTAGAGCAATATTAAGAAATTTCGTAAAATACACATAGATTGTATTTAAGCTAATATACTGCTATAGTAATATTTTTTAATAGTGTACATATTTTACAAAACTTAAGTTCAGAAGAGGCAAAAAAAAAATAGAGGGAAAAAAAGGGATTATAGCACTATATTAGCTAAATTACAATCTATATGTGTATTTTACGAAATTTCGTAATATTGCTCTAACTTCCTCTTTTAGAATATTCGTAATATTCTAAGAGACGAAGTTAGAGCAATATCACGAAATTTCGTAAAATACACATATTAGCCTAGCCATAGTCAATTAGCATAGGAACGTTGCCTTATACTATCAAGATAAATAATCGCAATACGCGAAAAATAAATCGCATATTATTCGCGATAATTGGAATAATTACGAATATTCGATTTCGACGAATATAACACGAATATTCATTCGAATATTCGCGAAATATCGCGAAATCGAATATGGCACCTCCCGCTCATCACTACCAACAACCACAAGTTGCCAGTGGCAACCACACGTGAGGCAAGATACTAGCCCTCATCTGTGGTTGACAACAATACCAGACCGCGGGCAAATGCATGCGGCTCCCAAGGAGTCACGACCATGACCATGGTCGTGACAGGTTTCTTCTGTCTAATTGGATCTTATGTAGGGAGCTATGAGATTTTCTGTCCAAGGAGTCCATATAGGATGAGGATCAGTCAGGTAAGCTGCGGTGACATCTCAAGTGGGTATCTTTCAGTTAAGCTGCTGTGACTTCACCTGGAGGTTTTCATTGCTTTGACATCACAATGTAGTGTGACATCACAAGTGAGTTTCTGTTAGGTAGGCTGCTAGCCCTGAAGTTGCTGGTGCAGGCGATGGGAGCGGTAGTGGCCCTGATAAAGTATTGATCCACCCATTTTTGGCCCAGGATAGCTCAAATTTGGCGGGACTGTCTATGAAAATCAGTTCCAGCAAGAAGCAGGAGCTCAGACGTGTGCTTACTTCCTCCTCTGTAGCTTAACAGGAACTCCCCCTCCTGGCAGGAAGTAGGTCCTACCAACAGGAGAGGGACAGGGGTTTTAGCACTATTCTGGGTAAACATTTGTCATCCATATACCTTACTGATAGATACGGCCATATGATACAATACAAAATACATAACAATATAGCATACCTCCCACTGTCCCGGTACGGGGGAGATATGTCCCGCTTTCTGGCAGCTGTGCCTGCGTCCATAGGAAGCAGAGACAGTTGACATAATGAAGCAAAAAGCCGTCGCCGGCATCTGCTCCCTGCTTCATCATTCCCCCCCCCCTGCCGATTCTCCACACCTCTGGTCTGTGTGGGGGGGTTGGGCCAGCTGGCAGTTAGCCTCGGCTCCACCTCCTCCACAGACCAGAGCAGCCGATGTCCTGCTGCTGCTGCTAGGAACAAAGTAAGTATGTGGTGTTTATTTATTTTTTTACTTTATATGAGGAGCACAATGTGGGCATATTACTAGGGGCAAAATGTGGGCATATTACTGGGGCGGCACAATGTGGGCATATAACTAGGGGGGCACAATGTCGGCATATTACTGGGGGGGCACAATGTGGGCATATTACTGGGGGGCACAATGTGGGCATATTACTGGGGGGCACAATGTGGGCATATTACTGGGGGCACAATGTGGGCATATTACTGGGGGCACAGCTGGGTATATTACTGGGGGCACAGCTGAGCATATTACTGGGGCACAATGTGGGCATATTACTGTGGACACAGCTGGGCATATTACTGGGGGCACAATGTGAGCATATTACTGTGGGCACAGCTGGGCATATTAATGGGGACACAGCTGGGCATATTACTTGGGGAACAATATGGGCATATTACTGGGGGCACAGCTGGGCATATTACTGGGGGCACAGTTGAGCATATTACTGGGTGCACAGCTGAGCATATTACTGGGGGCACAATGTGGGCATATTACTGTGGGCACAGCTAGGCATATTACTGGGGGCACAAGGTGGGCATTTTACTGGGGGCACAATGTGGGCATATTACTGGGGAGCACAATGTGGGCATATTACTGGGGAGAACAATGTAGGCATATTACTGGGAGCACAATGTGGGCATATTACAACGTTGTAGTACCACAAGGTCTGGGGTACAACACTGTGACAGCACAAATAAGTTTCAGCCAGGTAGGCTGCCGTGACATCACAAGTAAATATATCAGTCAGTTAAGGTGTGGTGACATCACCTGGGGGTTTTCAGTCAGATGAATTGCTGTGACATTACAAGTGGGTTTCTGTCAGGTAAGCTACTGTGACATCACAAGTGAGCTTCAGTCAGATGAGTTGCTGTGACATCACAAGTTAGTGTGACATCATGAGTGGGTATCTGTCTGTCTGTCTGGGCTCTTTCACATCAATGGTTTTTATTTCCGTCCATTATAGGAGCAGAACAGGGAAAATAACGGAAGTGCTGGATTTGGCACATAACTGACAGGAACTGAGCCGACAAGATACTATTGACTGTAATGGGGCCCATTCGGTTTCCAGTCGGGAGAAGGCTTTATTAGCGGAGAGAAAAGTCCTGCATTCAGGACTTTTCTTTCCGCTGTGGTGAGCCACTTTGGCGTCACAAGTGGGTATCTGTTAGGTCAGCTATTGTGGCATCACCTGTGGGTTCTCTTTTTCTGCTGTGACATCAAAAGTGGGTTCAGTCAGGTAAGTTTACATAGCATCATAACTATTTTTCCATCAGGTAACTGCTGTGACTTCACAAGTACCGTATTCCACTTAAAGGGTCACTCCAGTCAGAAATGGGTACGTCTCCTAAACTCTGTATTCATAGAACATTGTTTGGTGGTAGTGCCCTTTTAAATAAGCTATAATGGCATCACAGGTGGGTTTTTAGTCTGGTAAACTGCAGTAACATCACTGGTATGTTTTTGTCAGGTTATCTATTATAACATCACAGACTACTTACAGTCAGACAAGTCAAAGGGAGGACAGGCCAGGGCTACTGTATGCTTCTCTGACATCACAGTGTTTAAAGGTGTTAATAAGGTAAACCTCTATGTCATACTGTGACATCACTAGTTTTAGTCATATAAGCAAAAGTGATATTATCAGAGTAAGTCAGGTAAGCAGTTGTGACATCACCACAGTCTAAGCTTCTGTGACATCATAGGTGGGTTTCAGTCAAGCAACTGTAAGTTTGTTTTTTCTCAGATTATCTACTATGACATTACAACTAGTTTCAGTCATACCAGCTTGGGAGTAGATGTCCCATATGTGCCTACTATGTACTTGTGCACATAGACTTTCTGTTATTCCTCCTCAAAAAGTTGCACTTTGAATTTATAACAAAGCATAATTGTAATATTTGTCATCAAAGTCTATGTGTAAATCTCAAAATGGAGCCATGAAGTGATACCACTAATCTTGGTGACCTGGGCTTCTTAATGTGGTTTCTCTACTTTATTATTTGGACAGTGTTATTTGGCCGCCTTATAGTAATGTTATTTGAGCACTGTATATTTGTATTATGTGGGCACTGCATGGTAATGTGTAATGCAGCACATTAATAGAAATCACCATACAGGGCACTAACTTAACTGAAGGCCAACTAAATTGAAGGCCAACATTACAAATAAAACTGGCTATGAATTACTAAGGTCAGATTTTTAATAAACAGTTGTATATGTACCACAAATGAACTTATCATTTACTTCTTTCCATCTTAGGAACTTATCATTCACTTCCTTCCACCTTAGGAATGCATCATTGACTTCCTTCCAATTTAGAAACTCTCATTGACTTCCTTTTACTTTAGGAACTTATCTTTGACTTTCTTCCAACTTAGGAACTTATAATTGTATTCCTGCCACCATAGGAACTTATCATTAACTTCCTTCCACCTTAGAAATGTATCATTAACTTCCTACCACCTTAGGAACGTTTAATTGATGTTCTTCTACCTTCGGAATTTATCAATGCCTGAATTCCACCTTAGGAACTTATCACTGACTTCCTTCTACCTTAGGAACTTATCACTGACTTCCCTTCACCATTAGAACTTATTATGACTTCCTTGTACCTTAGGAATTTATCATTGACTTTCTTACACTTTAGGAATGTATAATTGAATTATTTCCTTAGGAACTTATCATTGACTGAATTCCACCTTAGTAACCTATTATTGGCTTTCTTCTACCTTAGGAACTTATCACTGACTTCCTTCCACCTTAGGAATGTATCATTGACTTCCTTCCACCTTAGGAACTTATAAAAGACTGAATACCACCTTTATCTGTGAAATCTACTAGATCTAATAATGATACAGTCATATAAGAGGGCCATCTATAAGATACTTATAAAGAGGTTTTCTCTGCTTTGGACAATAATTTATTTAGAGTTTCTCACTGCTGCAACCTCAGTGAACTATGGGGCACCTAAAAATAAGTATTTAATCTCCCTTTAGCACCACAACAGGTGAAATAAAGGATTACATGGTTTCGCTGAAATCAATGACTTATCCATGTAATGCACAGATGTGCCAGGTTCTCCAGAGAAAGAGACACTCTTTATACTTGTTGTCCATTCCAAATAATTGATGGAGGTTTGAAAATGGGTTTTCTCAACCAGGCAACCCTTTAACCTACTATGATCATACAACTGACTCCGGTGGTGTTTTTTTCTGAAATATGCACGTCCACCTTCTGAGTTAGTCGAACATGTTAGTTCCATCCTTCAATTACCATGAGCTGTATCTACTGTTTGAAGTTGTGACAGTTACAGGAAAGAGCTTCTGCAGAAAGGAGACTGATAAAGTACATTCACCATAGGAGCCAGCCTGAAGAAAATGTAGCTGAGCAACTGGAGAAATGAATGTGGAGCTGTCTGGATCTATGTAAGGAACAGGGCTTTGTTAGTAAGAGATTGTCATGTTCTATATCATGTCTCGACTCGAGCTTGGGGTCATTACACGTTAACGTTTAAGTTGGCCATACCCATAAGATAAAGTTGGCCTAATCCACTCATATCAGTCAACTACATATTATGTATAGAGGCCTCTCAACTTCTCCCTGCAGAAGATGTGGGATGACAGAGAAATTGGTCTGGCATAGCATCAATCCTTCCTCCCTATTAAAATAAACATGCATGCTCAGTCATATATTTATGAAGGAGCCAGAAGAAATTGCTGTTGGCCAAACAAGCCTTTATCAACTTTGTCACATGTATGGCTAGTTATGGAGTTCTTTAGTTCAACCTATTGAAGGACTTTAGGCACTTTAAGGAAGACTCTCATTCAATCTCAGGTTTTTCTTTTCATTATTTTTATAGTGTGCATGTTGTGGTTGGTACTTTTAGCCACTTTTTGCACTTGTTCCTATGGCACACAATAAGGAACACAGCAGGCTTGTGAAAAACAATTCTCAAAACATTTCTCTAGGTCCCGTCAGAGTGAACTATGGAAAGACTCCTTTAAATGTGAGTGCAGTTGGCTTCAGTGGTATGAAGCGAGTGACTATGCCATCATTAAATGACCCTTTAGTGGCATCATTAGAAAAGTGCACATGCTTGCAACTATTATAATTATTGTGGGCAGAGGAAACTGGAATAGAGTGGAATCCTCACTCGAGCTGTTGTGATCCTTCTAGCCCTTATATTTGGCCCCATCATGGACATGTGCCATCTCTGTAATAAGACATGACATTTGGAAAGATCATAGGCTATTGTAAGAAGGCATGTCTCTAGTTCTAGCCTAATGTTAAGACTTGGGAGGAATTGCTCTGGAAATATGGATGGGGTGGGAGGTGTTTATCAGATCAGACTCATGAACTTTGGAGGAGGGAAAGTCCAAGAGCAAATATACATGGGAGTTGGAGGTTATTCTGAAGGCAACACATGATTGATGGGCTATGTTAGAAATAGTTGGCATAGATAGCCAATGTTTGGATGGTAAATTTAGTAGAGGATCGTTGTATTCCTTGTAGTGTCTTTGTAAACTGTTTCATTGGATGGTAATTACTATCAACTGCTCCTCAAATACATAATTGCACCTTACCATATGGAGAAATCTTGGCATGTTTGTTTGGCTTTGGTATAGTCCTCCTCACACAAAGTCATGACCTACAAGAAAACACCATGCCTGTGTCTTTGTGGCTTCTTTTCATCCATGGTCCAATTGATCACTTAGCAGAAGACTACGGCTCCAGCATGGTGATGAGTCCACTGACCTACACATACTCTAGATAAAGACCTCATGGTCTGACTAAGCAAAGACATAGCTATAGTAGGTTTAAAGATAGCAGTGGCATCTGGGTCTTAGTAGCTGAGGTAGTCCAAAGGCCGTTCTGCTTCATAAGAAGACACCAGTGGCATTTGGCAGTTGGGTTCCCTTTGCATCCAAGCTAAGGGATAGCTGAGAAGCATGCTCAGATGGTCTCAGAGGTCCCATTGCGGTAAATGGAAGGTGGCCACACTTGCTCCTAGCGATATGCTATCAGTGTTTGAGAAGGGTGTTGTCACACACGGTATTTGTTTTTAACAATTTTTACATGAGCACTTTTTGCCATTTTTCATTGCATTTCGTGTGATATAGAATTCCATGAGAATTATTATATGCAACACAGATAGGTGTTTTTTGTGGTGGAGTTACTTTAGCCTTCAAAACTGCTTTTTAGGACAAATACTTATTTTTTCTTCAAATGGCAGAATGCTGTGGATCTGGTATTTTCCCCTCACCTTCTAACGTTTTTATGTTAGCAATTTTTGCATACAGAGAAAGTGGCATTGCAAGAGAGTATATACCGTATTTTTGGTCTATAAGACACACCTAGGTTTTAGAGGAGGAAAATAAGAAAAAAATATTTTTCATTAGACCTCAGATCAGACCATCAATATTGATCAGATCTCAGATCAGACAAAAAAAATAATCAACTCACTTCTCCTGCTCCAGCCGCCACTCCAGAGATCCTGCGCTCTTCCTGCTGTGCTGTGACCCATTGTCGCATAGCATGAGGTCATAGAGCACACTGACGTCCTCATGCTATGCGCAGCACCAGCAGAGGAACACCAGGGAGCGGTGAGTACAATCAGCACAAGGAGCAATGTATTCACCGATCCCTGGTCCTACTGTACTAATGTGCGCTTCCATAATGGAAGTTGTCATTTATATTCAACTACAAGGTGGGAAAAAACGTGTATCTTATAGGGCAAAAATTAGGTACTTTCCTATATAAAAGTGCAAGATATAAAAAAAAAAATGTCAGGTGTCCAAAAACACCATAAAAACTTAAAAAAAAAGTCTACAAAAATGGTTGCACAAATCAAGTGTCAGGTCTTCTTTTTCAAAGCATTGTTTTTTTTAAATACAAAAAATAGCAAATGAAAAACATAAAAAACACATAAACTGAATATTTGCAAACACTGACGCAGGATTCAGATGGCCGTTTCGATTAGCCTCTGCAAAATATGGATGCATGTGAATGTCCATATGGCATCCGAATGAAAAATGGACAAGAATGGCACATGCTGTGTGCTTGTTTGCACGCTCCATGTGAATTGCACCATTGCCTTTAAGGTATCTGTATTCTAGAAGGGTGCAGTCCGGATTGCACACAAGCATAGAAGACTGTTGCCTGATTTTGGGAAGAAAAAAAGGCATAAAACATAATATATGCAGGCATTAAGGGCTGCCAGTGTTGACACACAGTCTGTGTGTAGAATCAGCAGAAAAGTTGCCTTCTAAGGAAGTCAGAGATCTGTATGATGGATCCATAAGCATGATGAAGTTGGCACCTGCAACGGCTTCCCAGAGGATGTTCACGGAACATGTGCACAGGCCACAGGGCTTTAAGATTAAAGGGTCCATGTGATAAGATCTTTAATCTCGGCCACAGCTGTTTTGATGCTGTAAACAGTTCTGATAACCGCTAAGGCTGCTGTGCTGTTAACTCTAAATAGAGGAAACTCCATAGAGGTCCTTAACTGGCCTGCACTTTTGATGCGAGGAAATTAGCAGCTTCATTTTTATTATGTGAGTTTTTAAACAGGATGGAAGCCGAAGAGAACAACAAATGACGAAACAACAAAAATGTCAGCACTTTGCCTTAACCCTTATGAGGTTTTGTGAAACATCTACCAAAATACGTTATATATAATTTACCACCTTTGCTTTGGGGGGTAAGGAAGTTAAAGCTTTTTGAGGCAACTTTATGTGCAAAGTGAAAAGAAAATGATACATGTTTTTCAACATCTTTTATAAATAAAAATCAGAAAAGTGTGGTGTGCATTTGTATTTAGCCCCTGTAATCTGATACCCCTAAATAAAATCCAATGTGACCAATTGCCTTTAGAAGTCACCTAATTAGTAAATAGAGTTCACCTGTGTGTAATCTATTCTCAGTATAACTACAGCTGTTCTGTGAAGAACTCAGAGGTTTGTTAGAGAGAGAATATTAGTGATTAAACAGCATCATGAAAACCAAGGAACATACCAGACAGGTCAGGGATAAAGTTGTGGAGAAGTGTAGAGAAAATGTAGGTTATAAAAAAAATATCCTAAGCTCTGAACATCTCACTGAGCACTGTTCAGTCCATCATCCGAAAATGGAAGGAGTATGGCACAACTGCAAAAATACCAACACATGGCTGTCCACCTAAACTGACAGCTCAGGCATGTAGATTACTAACTAGAGAAGCAGCCAAGAGGCCCATGGTCACTCTGGAGGAGCTCAGGTAGGAGAATCTGTCTACAGGACAGCCATTAGTTGTGTACTCCACAAATGTAGCTTTTATGGAGGAGTAGTAACAAAAAAGTCATTTTTGAAAGCAAGCCCTAAGAAGTCCCATTTGCAGTTTGCCACAAGCCATGTAGGGGTCACAGCAAACATGTGGAAGAAGGTGCTCTGGTCAGATGAGACCGAAGTTGAACTTTTTGGCCTAAATGAAAAAAGCTATGTGTGGCAGAAAACCAATACTGCACATTACACTAAACACACCATCCCCACCGTGAAACATGGTGGGTGGTAGCATCATGCTGTGCAGATGCTTTTCTTCAGCAGGGACAAGGAAGCTGGTCAGAGTTGATGGGAGGATGGATAGAGCTAAATACATCCTGGAGGAAAACATGGTAGAGGCTCCAAAAGACTGGATGGAGGTTTCAAAAGGCTTCTCCAATGTCACAAAATTTATTTCCATCCAGTGTTGCATTCATTTTTCACCAAGATCTTGCATTGATGATGGTAGAGTCTGACTGCTGTGCAAAGCCTTCTCCAGCATATCCCAAAGTATCTCAATGGGGTTAAGGTCTGGGGACTCTGTGGTGGCCAATCCATGTGTGAAAATGATGTATCATGCCTCCTGAACCACTCTTTCACAATTTGAGCCCGATGAATCCTGGCATTGTCATCTTGGAATATACCTGTGCCATCAGGGAAGAACAAATCCATTGATGGAATAACCTGGTCATTCAGTATGTTCAGGTAGTCAGCTGACCTTATTCTTGGAGCACTGTACTGTTGCTGAACCTAGACCTGACCAACTGCAGCAACCCCAGATCATAGCACTGCCCCCACAGGCTTGTACAGTAGGCACTAGACATGATGGGTGCATCACTTCATCTGCCTCTCTTCTTACCCTGATGCGCCCATCACTCTGGAACAGGGTAAATCTGGACTCATCAGACTACATGACCTTTTTCCATTGCTCCAGAGTCCAATCTTTACGCTCCCTAGCAAATTCAAGCCTTTTTTTCTGGCTTGCCTCACTGATTAGTGGTTTTCTTATGGCTACATAGCTGTTCAGTCCCAATCCCTTGAGTTCCCTTCTCATTGTGTGTGTGGAAATGCTCTTACTTTCACTATTAAACATAGCCCTGATTTCTACTGTTGTTTTTCTTCAATTTGATTTCACCAAATGTTTAAGTGATCACTGATCATGATCATTTAGGATTTCTTCCTCGAATACGATGGGTCCCCACTATCCTTCCAGGTTTTAATAATGCGTTGGACAGTTCTTAACCCAATTTTAGTAGTTTCTGCAATCTCCTTAGATGTTTTCTCTGCTTGATGCATGCCAATGATTTCACCACCGAGATGTGTCTTTCGACATGGTTGTTTAAGAAATGAGAAGCATCTCATTGCACCAGTTGGGGTTAAAGGGAATCTGGTGCCCAGAGGGGCGTTATTCTTCATCTCTGAGCCCAGTAACGCCCCCCTGCAGTGCCCATCCCGCCTTAATTTCGAGCCCAAGCACGCCAACTCATTATGAAATATCGTCCTACAGCTGAGGTGAACGGCGCCGCCCGCTCCGCTACGTCAACTAATACATTCAAGCTACAACCCTGGTTTCTTTCTTTCGGATTCCGGAAATCTCGCGCAGGCGCAGTACTGCCTACTGCCTGCGCCTATGCGATCAAATAGCTCCTGAGGGCAACAGCTTCAAAAGTGTCACTGGGCATGCGCTGCAGGGGGGGGGGTGTTACTGGGCTCAAGAGAAGAAGAATAACTCCCCTCTGGGCATCTTGTCTAGTCAAGAAACCTAGTGTCAGTCATTACTCGAGTGGGGACGTCCTCTACCAGACCCCACTTTACAGTACGGCCATGACACGCTCCCGGTTTGAGGCCATCCGGAAATGCCTGCATTATGCAGATAATGCAGCATGTCCCCCCCCCCAAGGTGATCCTGCCTATGACCGCCTGTACAAAATCAGGCCGGTCATCAATCACTTTGGGGCCAAATTTGTACAGGCCTATGTACCTGGAAGGGAGGTCGCGGTTGATGAGTCTCTCATTGCGTTTAAGGGGAGACTCATTTTCCGCCAGTATGTTCCCTCAAAGCGGGTGCACTTACAAGTTTCGTGTGTACGAGGGGCGAGATTCCCGTATTCAACCCCCAGAATGTCCCCCCACTCTGGGTGTTAGCGGGAAACTTGTGTGGGACCTTATGCATCCACTGCTAGATAAGGGTTACCACCTGTACGTGGATAACTTTTATACTACTATCCCCTTTTTCCAGTTCCTCGCCGCCAGATCCACGTCCGCTTGTGGGACCGTGCGGAAAAATCAACGCGGCCTCCCTGCCCACCCCCTCCAGGTACCTATCCCCAGGGGTGAGACCCATGTTCTTACCACTGGAAACCTGTTGCTGGTCAGATATAAGGATAAGAGGGATGTCCTTGTACTGTCCACAATTCATGGTAACAGCATCACCCCTGTCCCTGTGCGTATCGTCGACTACAATCAGTATATGGGAGGAGTTGATCTTTCTGATCAAGTCCTCAAGCCATATAATGCCATGCACAAAACTCGGGCATTGTAGAAAAAAGTTGCTGTCTACTTGGTGCAGGTTGCCTTGTACAACTATGTTGTGCTGTCCCGGAGCGCTGGCAACACAGGGACATTCCTTCAGTTCTATGAGGTAGTCCTCAAGGCCCTGATCTTTTCGGACAGAGAAAGAGCAGGCTGGAGTACCTCGGGAACTGGAGGTGCCCGGATCGTCCCTGGCCAACAATTTCCAGGTGTGGTCCCCCATACTGGAAAGAAGGGACGGACCCAAAAAAGGTGCAGAGTATGTCACAGGAGGGGGATACGGAAGGACAACACTACTCAATGTGACACGTGCCCCGATCATCCGGGCCTCTGCATTATTGGTTGCTTCAGGGAGTACCACACTTCCATGGAGTACAAAATTTATATCCCAATTTAGCCACTGACAATCGGATAAAAAACTGGTTCTCAGACTTGAGACACTAAAACAAAAAATTTCAAAAATATTATTTTGTAAAACTAAAATAAATTTAAAAAAAGTAGACTTATTAGATATCGCTGCATCGGTAAGAATCTGCTGTATAAAAATAGCTAACCCCTCAGATGAACACGGTTAAAAAAATAAATAAAAATGCTGCAAAAAAGGTATGTTTTTGTCACCTTACATCTCAAAAATTGTAATAGCAAGCGATCAAAAAGTCATATGCCCCCCAAAATAGCGCCAATAAAACCGTCCTCTCATCCTGCAAAAAATGAGCCCCTACATAAGATAATCGGCTAAAAAGTTTTTAAAAAAATGGCTCTTAGACTATGGAGATACTAAAATGTATTTTTTTCTTTATAAAAAGATAATATAAAGTAAAACATAAATAAATAAAAAGTAGACATATTAGGTATCTCCGCGTCCATAAGAATCTGCTCTATAAAAATACCCCCCTAACCCCTCAGATGAACACGGTAAAAAATTAAAAATAAAAGCAGTGCCAAAAAAGTGATTTTTGGGCAAATTTGCCATGTTAATCCGTTTTCTTCCACTAACAAAGCAAGGGTTAACAGCAGAACAAAACTTAATATTTATTACCCTCATACTGCAGTTTACAGAAACACCCCATATGTGGTTGTAAACTGCTGTATGACCAAATGGCAGGGCGCAGAAGGAAAGGAACGCTTTATGGTTTCTGAAAGGCAAATTTTGATGGCCTTTTTTTTTTTTTTTGGCACCATGTCCCATTTGAAGCCCCCCTGATGCACCCCTAGAGTAAAAACTCCATAAAAGCAACCCCATCTAAGAAACTACACCCCTCAAGGTATCCAAAACTGATTTTACAAATGTCGTTAACCCTTTAGGTGTTCCACAAGAGTTATTGGCAAATGGAGATGAAATTTCAGAACAAAACTGCCACCTTATCCCGTAGTTTCCAAAATGGGGTCACTTTTATGGAGTTTCTACTCTAGGGGTGCGTCAGGGGGGTTTCAAATGGGAAATGGTGTAAATAAGCCAGCCCAGCAAAATCTGTCTTCCAAAAACCATACGGCGCACCTTTCCCTCTACGCCCTGTGTGCCCGTACAGTAGTTTATGGCCACATATGGGGTGTTTCTGCAAACTACAGAATCAGGGCAATAAATTTAGCATTTTGTTTGGCTGTTAACCCTTGCTTTGTTAGTGGAAAAAATTGATTAAAATTGAAAACTTGTCAAAAAATTGAAATTCTCAAATTTCATCCCCATTTGCCAATAACTCTTGTGCAACACCTAAAGAGTTAACAAAGTTTGTAAAATCTGTTTTGAATACCTTTAGGAGTGTAGTTTCCTAGATGGGGTCACTTTTATGGAGTTTCTACTCTAGGGGTGCATCAGGGGGGCTTCAAATGGGACATGGTGTAAATAAACCAATTCAGGAAAATCTGCCTTCCAAAATCCATATGGCGCACCTTTCCCTCTACGCCCTACTGTGTGCCCGTACAGTAGTTTACGGCCACATTTGGGGTGTTTCTGCAAACTACAGAATCGGGGCAATAAATATTGAGTTTTGTTTGGCTGTTAACCCTTGCTTTGTTACTGGAAAAAATGGATTAAAATGGAAAATTTGCCCAAAAATCCAAATTCGGACATTTTATCTCCATTTGCCATTAACTCTTGTGCAACACCTAAAGGGTTAACGACATTTGTAAAATCAGTTTTGAATAGCTTGAGGGGTGGTTTCTATTATGTAAGCCTCACAAAGTGACTTCAGACCTGAACTGGTCCCTACAAAAGTGGGTTTTTGAAAATTTCAGAAACATTTCAAGATTTACTTCTAAATTTCTAAGCCTTGTAACATCCCCAAAATATAAAATATAATTCCCAAAATGATCTAAACATAAAGTAGACATATGGGGAATGTAAAGTAATAACTATTTTTGGAGGTATTACTATGTATTATAGAAGTAGAGAAATTGAAACTTTTGCTAAATTTGGTATTTTTTTATAAATAAAAATGTTTTTTTTTTTACTTCATTTTACCAGTGTCATGAAGTACAATATGTGACGAAAAAACAATCTCAGAATGGCCTGGATAAGTAAAAGCGTTTTAAAGTTATCACCACTTAAAGTGACACTAGTCAGATTTGCAAAAAATTGTCTGGTCCTTAAGGTGAAATAAGGCTGTGTCCTTAAGGAGTTAAATAACTTGTTGCCAGCTGAAAGATAATCGCCAATGCAGTAATTATCCAATAGGAGGCTCATTTGCTCAGTTAAATCCAGGTGGCGACTTTTTTTTGTTGGACAGGCAGTGTATGATAATTTAGACAACCCTCTCTTAAAAAAAATAGCTGGTGCAGATTTCAGCTGATCGCCATGTGTCTTGGCTTCTCTGCATGCTACAATCTAAACCTTGTCAAGTTCTAACTGAAAATCGTTGGGTCCTTTTGGAAGAAAATAGATATCCTAATGCTGGCAGGTAGATATACGTAATAAATGGCTTTCTTGGTGCATTGCTCAGGAAATCTTTATGCAAAAAAAAAATTAAAAATAAATATATACAAACATAAATGAGGGAGCAGGCATAACCAATATTTTTGTGTGAATTATGGCTGCATTGCAATTTGCAAAAGTACACGTACTGTACTGGCTAGGAGCGAAATGATCTGTATTACTGAATAATCCTTAAAGGGGATGTCTCATGAACGCAACCCCTGTTTATACCCACTATTAGTTTATATGAGCATCATAGAGAAAGGTCCCCCACTTGGGACCCCCTCTAGAAGCCCTAATGAAGAGCCAATCTAAAAGAGAAGCTCCCCCTCTGGTGGAGACTCAGAGCATTACATGGGAATTCATACTAATGGCCACCATCTAATAATACATTTCCTTTGTAGGATCCGCTACAGATGAGATGTCTGATTGGCTGATGCCTGGGTGTCGGGAGCCAGCCCTGTGGGTGATCACCTGATTCTCACTACAGCTCACATGCGGAAGAAGTTTTCTGCGATGAGAAAAGCCCTTAAAGGAGGGGGGGGGGGGGGGGGGGGGGGGGAGGCATTATTTAATGTGTGCCTTTTTCTCTCTTTCACTTAATTTTTTTGTTTTGGTTTATTAGCTTTGTGATTTCTTTCCCATTTACTGTGCTTTCAGTAATGTGGATATAAAATGATATATTTATATTGTAAAACCCATCGTTTAAAAAAAAAGTAAAATATAAGTAAAGCAAAAAAGTAATGATAAAAAATGAAAGCTGTCATTGGTCCTCTTAAGGCAGATCAAGGATTACCGCCACATTCCAGGTTTATGAGTCTAGCGGAAAAAGTGCACGATCAGCTCTCAATATGCCTTAAATCATAAGGAGAGTCTTTATTGCATCTATCACAGTTCTTCATTTTAATGTTTTATTTATATTAATAAAATCAGCTTAAAATGCACTTTACATGGTATATAAATTGCACTTGGAAGGTGTGAAGACGTCTAATTTTAAGGCTAGGCCAAGGCCTGGTTTGTATCATCCAAAAATATTATTAGCGTGTGTATGTGGAAACACCTAGAAACCAAGAATTTACCTAATAGTTTTCAAAGGGCAACGGTATCTCCATCTTCTTGGGTTTTTTAGCGAATAATACTGAGAATTAAAAACAGTTGTCAAAATATTAAATATTTTTAAGGTTATTAGGCACCTCAAAATACAGTATAGATTTATATATATATATTTAGCTAGACAACGGCTCCATTGAGTAGAGCTGAAACGTTGCTGCTAGTTGGGTTAATAAACCGTCCATTGTTTTTCACTGAACTTTTGGAGTGCTGCCTTCTTTTAATTAATATATTCAAGTGGACCCTAGTCGCAGGTCTTTTGGAGGGATTGCACCCATTGATTTGTATGCTGCTCTTTACTTCTATATATATATGTATATATATATACACACAAAAAATTATATATATATATTATAAAAATTGTAATTTAAAAATATATGATTTTTTAAAAATATTTGAATAAGTTTACTTATAGTTAATTTAAACAATGAAAAAAAAAACTAATCAACAATATGTCTATATTTCCTAGAAGGTTGATGCATCTGTTTATTGGCTGATTTTTTTTCAACTGTTATATCGAATATTATTGAAAACTTTTGAAAAATATTGAAAAAATAATATTTTTTTAAAAATAAATATTTTTAAAAATATGCTTTTTTTTCTCTCTGTTTATTGTGGATTTTTGAAAAATAGGCTTTGAAATACACATGCCTTACAATTGATTGCACTTTCTGTGAATTAGGGATGAAAAGCAAAAATTTATATTCTAAAACATAAAGTGTCCAGTTTAAAAAACTTTTGGAAGTTTAAAAAAAACAAAACGATATAACCAGAAATAAATCTAACAGGATCGAGCAATAGACAGCAGAGATGCGTTACGCTCCTTTCTTTATTGCACACGCCCGTGTTTGGGAAAAAGAAAAAAAGCTAGTGGGAATCCAGTCTGAAGGCACTGGCATGTTTACAGAGAAAACATATTTTTTGTAAATATATATATATGTTATTTTTATTTTATTTTTATTTTGTAATTTTATTTACAGTACTGACAGATTTGTCATTTCTTTCAGAATTTATGAAATCATTGATTGTCATATTTTGATTATTATTCTATATAGTAGGTGATTTTATTTTTTAAGTTCTCTCTTGCATAATTTTATTTGTACCTAATTAATAATGTCATTTATGTGCCCTGCTCTACAACGGAATTAGTCTCTTAAATGTTAAATTTTTTTAAGCGTTCTATTTTGTGAGCCATGCATAGAAAAAATTTTTTTTTGCAAGTCTTCAGGTTTTCTGTCTTCAGAATAGCGTTGCATTATTTATAGTGAACCTGTCACATTGAACATGGTATCTGAGCTGAGCAGATCGACATATACATTTATGGGAAAAGATTCAGTATAACCTGTATTTAATTCTGTCACCAGATTTATGGTGTCCTACCTAACAGAAGCTGGGTCACTTTCTTTAATTGCTGCATTCTTGTGCTAAACAGCTCCAGTGCATGCTAAAGGAGTCCTGATATTCATGAGCTCCTGGCTCTCCCCACCCACCTGCTGCTGATTCATATGGAAAAAAACTGTCAATCAAAAGCAGGTGGGCGGGGAAAGCCGTGAGCTCATGAATATGGGGACTTATTGGCATGTGCTGGAGCTGTTAGGAACTAGCAGCATAAAAATGGTTCCCTTTAAATTTCTGCTCTTTCTGGGCTGTGAAGTCCAGGAGGCGGTCCTATCAGTGACTGGCAGGCTTCCCTCCATGACTGTGTATTCACAGATAGCTGTCAATCACTGATAGGGCCGCCTCCTGGACTTCACAGCTCAGAATGAACAGGAATTCAAATGAAATAAATATAGGTTATACAGAATCTTTTCCTACAAGTCTATACAGCAATATGCTCAGCTCCTCCTGCTCTATAACATGATGCCTGCAAATTTTACTGCGTTTTCATAGTGACAGGATCCCTTTAACCACCTCCGGACCGCCTAACGCACATGTGCGTTCCGGAGGTGGCAGCGCTGCGCACAGTCACGCATATACGCGTCATCTCGCGAGACGCGAGATGACGCGAGTATGCGCCCGCGCGTGCGCAGTTCGCGCCGGCATTTAATCGAGAAGTATTTCGTCAGCAACCTGCCAGCCAATGATCGTGGCTGGCAGGTTGCTGATTTTTAAAAAAGCCAATCAAAGTGCCAGATAGCAGATCATATTTGTAAATATGATCTGTTATATGGCTGCCTGCTCCTCTGCTGGTTCTTTTCGTCGGTTGGATCCAGCAGAGGAGCAGGCTTCACAGTGAGTACACCAAACACTACACTATAGCCCCTGATCACCCCCCTGAACCCCAATTAACCCTTTGATCACCCCTTTGATCACCCCTGTCAATCACAAGTGAAAAGAAAAAAGTGATCAGTGCAAACTGTCACTTTTTTTTTTCACTGGTATTGACCGTTAGGTTTTAGGTATAGTTTAGGTCCCTTGGTTAGGTAGTTAGGGATCAGTTAGCGCCCAGCCCACCGCACCGCAGTCCGTTATTCGCTGATTAGCGTATCGCTAATCAGCATTTGTACTTTTATAGTATCTGGAAGTGATCAAAACTGATCACGGTCAGATCTATAATTGTATTAGTGTCACTTTAGTTCGCCCTCCACCCAAAACGCAGTGTTTGCCCGATCAGGCCTGATCGGTCGCCCACACGTGCGTTCGCCCACACCCGCCCCACCGCAGTGACAAAAAAAAAATTTTTTTTGATCACTGCACATTCACTTTACACGCACTGCGGCGATAAAAAAAATCAGTTTTGATATTTTTTATCAACCGCAGCGGCCTCCGGTACTTCGCTAGCCTCCCCTTTGTAAGACAGGCTTGCTTTTTTTTTCTTGGGTAGTCTCAGGGAATACCCCTAAATTTAGTTGCCCACATGTCTAACAGGGGGTATTCCTCTGAAGAGGCCTACAGGCTTCTGACCCAGTCGGATGAGGAGTGGGAGCCCTCATCTGATGAATCCAGCGGGTCAGAATACGAACCTGTAGAAAGCAGTGGCTCTCTGACCCAAAGTTCGGACGAGGAGGCTGAGGTCCCTGATACCACCAGGCGTACCCGGCCCCGTGTCGCTAGACCGCAGGTTGCGCAGGATCCGCTTCAAGAGCAGCAGAGTGGGGCTGGTGCTGTCGGATTACGTGGTGAGGCATACACCAGCAGCCCAGCCCTCCCTGGACCTAGTACCAGCACTGCCGTACAACCTGGTGAAGTAGCGAGCACCAGAAGGGCAGTTGAAGCTGGTACGGTGACACCCGCTATTTCTGTCCTGACTGTCCGGACCACCCTGCCCTATGCTTTGGAGAGTGTTTCCGGAAGTACCACTCACAGGTACACTATTAGCATAGGGATCATCTCACCAGGACAGGCACACAGGGCTATTAGGGCCCATTCACTCACTGCTGCTGCAAACGTCTCCTTTCACATGGGACAAAGCGCATAACGCACTTCGCCACATCTTTGGGCGATTTGCGCTTTGCACATTGACCCATGGGGAAGGAGAGGTTTGTTCTATAAAGGTAAAAAAAAAACAAAAAAAAAAAAAAAAAACACACCAGTAAGCAAACACGTTAATGTTCAGTTCAAAAAGTTTAAGTTACATGTTCTGTTGCAAAGTTAATAAAATTATTGCGTTGCGGCCTGGTTTTTTCTTTTTTTTTTTTTTTGTCTTTTTACCTTACAGATGGACCAACCGATCGACCAGCTGCAGCACCGATGTGCATTCTGACAGAAGCATTGCGCTGCTGTCAGATTACACGCAAGTCGGTGTATGCGGCGCTGCAAGACGGGATTTTCTCCTCTGCAGTGACAGATACGTTTGCCGAGGCATACGAGCTGAGGAGGAGGCGGCGTTCCTATGCTTTGGCAAGCACTTTGTATATATATATATAAAAAAAATAAAAAAAAATCCCGGCAATGATTTATTCATCCACATCGATTGATGTGAATGGAGAAATCTGGTTTGCCAGGGCATACGAGCTAAGTGGGTATGGATGTAGGGCGGAGCTCCTATGTCCTGGCAGACGCCTTTCCCCTCCATTTTTTTTTTTTGGCAGAGATTTTTTCATCCACATTGATCGATGCGAATGAAGAAATCTGTGCCGTTCATTTTTTTCTTTCAGCCCAGAGGCTGAACGGAAAAAAAAATCTCATTACCTGTATGCTCAATATAAGGAGAATAGCAGAAACTCCTAATGCTGGCCATACATGTAATGATTGCGGAGACCCTCAAATGCCAGGGCAGTACAAACACCCCACAACTGACCCCATTTTGGAAAGAAGACACCCCAAGGTATTTGCTGAGGGGCATATTGAGTCCATGAAAGATTGAAATTTTTGTCCTAAGTTAGCGGAAAGTGAGACTTTGTGAGAAAAAAAAATAAATAATCAATTTCCGCTAACTTATGCAAAAAAAAAAAAAATTCTATGAACTTGCCAGGCCCCTCATTGGATACCTTGGGGTGTCTTCTTTCCAAAGTGGGGTCACATGTGGGGTATTTATACTGCCCTGGCTTTTTAGGGGCCCTAAAGCGTGAGAAGAAGTCTGGGATCCAAATGTCTAAAAATGCCCTCCTAAAAGGAATTTGGGCCCCTTTGCGCATCTAGGCTGCAAAAAAGTGTCATACATCTGGTATCGCCGTACTCAGGAGAAGTTGGGGAATGTGTTTTGGGGTGTCATTTTACATATACCCATGCTGGGTGAGAAAAATATCTTGGTCAAATGCCAACTTTGTATAAAAAAATGGGAAAAGTTGTCTTTTGCCAAGATATTTCTCTCACCCAGCATGGGTATATGTAAAATGACACCCCAAAACACATTCCCCAACTTCTCCTGAGTACGGCGATACCAGATGTGTGACACTTTTTTGATGCCAAGGTGGGCAAAGGGGCACATATTCCAAAGTGCACCTTTCGGATTTCACCGGTCATTTTTTACAGATTTTGATTGCAAAGTACTTCTCACACATCTGGGCCCCTAAATTGCCAGGGCAGTATAACTACGCCACAAGTGACCCCATTTTGGAAAGAAGACACCCCAAAGTATTCCGTGAGGGGCATGGCGAGTTCCTAGAATTTTTTATTTTTTGTCGCAAGTTAGTGGAATATGAGACTTTGTAAGGAAAAAAGAGGAAAAAAAAAAAATCATCATTTTCCGCTAACTTGTGACAAAAAATAAAAAATTCTAGGAACTCGCAGTGCCCCTCACGGAATACCTTGGGGTGTCTTCTTTCCAAAATGGGGTCACTTGTGGCGTAGTTATACTGCCCTGGCAATTTAGGGGCCCAAATGTGTAAGAAGTACCTTGCAATCAAAATGTGTAAAAAATGGCCTGCAAAATCTGAAAGGTGCACTTTGGAATATGTGCCCCTTTGCCCACCTTGGCAGCAAAAAAGTGTGACACATCTGGTATCGCCGTACTCAGGAGAAGTTGGGGAATGTGTTTTGGGGTGTCATTTTACATATACCCATGCTGGATGAGAGAAATATCTTGGCAAAAGACAACTTTTCCCATTTTTTTATACAAAGTTGGCATTTGACCAAGATATTTTTCTCACCCAGCATGGGTATATGTAAAATGACACCCCAAAACACATTCCCCAACTTCTCCTGAGTACGGCGATACCAGATGTGTCACACTTTTTTTCTGCCAAGGTGGGCAAAGGGGCACATATTCCAAAGTGCACCTTTCAGATTTTGCAGGCCATTTTTTACACATTTTGATTGCAAAGTTCTTCTCACACATTTGGGCCCCTAAATTGCCAGGGCAGTATAACTACCCCACAAGTGACCCCATTTTGGAAAGAAGACACCCCAAGGTATTCCGTGAGGGGCATGGCGAGTTCCTAGAATTTTTTATTTTTTGTCACAAGTTAGCGGAAAATGATGATTTTTTTTTTTTCCTCTTTTTTCCTTACAAAGTCTCATATTCCACTAACTTGCGACAAAAAATAAAAAATTCTAGGAACTCGCCATGCCACTCACGGAATACCTTGGGGTGTCTTCTTTCCAAAATGGGGTCACTTGTGGGGTAGTTATACTGCCCTGGCAATTTAGGGGCCCAAATGTGTGAGAAGAACTTTGCAATCAAAATGTGTAAAAAATGGCCTGCAAAATCTGAAAGGTGCACTTTGGAATATGTGCCCCTTTGCCCACCTTGGCAGAAAAAAAGTGTGACACATCTGGTATCGCCGTACTCAGGAGAAGTTGGGGAATGTGTTTTGGGGTGTCATTTTACATATACCCATGCTGGATGAGAGAAATATCTTAGCAAAAGACAACTTTTCCCATTTTTTTTATACAAAGTTGGCATTTGACCAAGATATTTTTCTCACCCAGCATGGGTATATGTAAAATGACACCCCAAAACACATTCCCCAACTTCTCCTGAGTACGGCGATACCAGATGTGTCACACTTTTTTGCTGCCAAGGTGGGCAAAGGGGCACATATTCCAAAGTGCACCTTTCAGATTTTGCAGGCCATTTTTTACACATTTTGATTGCAAAGTTCTTCTCACACATTTGGGCCCCTAAATTGCCAGGGCAGTATAACTACCCCACAAGTGACCCCATTTTGGAAAGAAGACACCCCAAGGTATTCCGTGAGTGGCATGGCGAGTTCCTAGAATTTTTTATTTTTTGTCGCAAGTTAGTGGAATATGAGACTTTGTAAGAAAAAATAAAAAAAATAAAATCATCATCATTTTCCGCTAACTTGTGACAAAAAATAAAAAGTTCTATGAACTCACTATGCCCATCAGCGAATACCTTAGGGTGTCTACTTTCCGAAATGGGGTCATTTGTGGGGTTTTTCTACTGTTTGAGCATTGTAGAACCTCAGGAATCATGACAGGTGCTCAGAAAGTCAGAGCTGTTTCAAAAAGCGGAAATTCACATTTTTGTACCATAGTTTGTAAATGCTATAACTTTTACCCAAACCATTTTTTTTTTGCCCAAACATTTTTTTTTTATCAAAGACATGTAGAACAATAAATTTGGCGAAAAATTTATATATGGATGTCGTTTTTTTTGCAAAATTTTACAGCTGAAAGTGAAAAATGTCATTTTTTTGCAAAAAAATCGTTACATTTTGATTAATAACAAAAAAAGTAAAAATGCCAGCAGCAATGAAATACCACCAAATGAAAGCTCTATTAGTGAGAAGAAAAGGAGGTAAAATTCATTTGTATGGTAAGTTGCATGACCGAGCGATAAACGGTGAAAGGAGTGTAGTGCCGAAGTGTAAAAAGTGCTCTGGTCATGAAGGGGGTTTCACCTAGCGGGGCTGAAGTGGTTAAGGAACATACAACTTCAGTCTGTAGTTAGGTATACTGTATATGTAATTACCGTATTTTTCGCCCCATAAGATGCACTGTTTTCCCCCCTAAAATAGGGGGGGGGGGGAACGCTAGTGCGTCTTATGGGGTGAATACAGGGCAAAGACATTTAAATTGTGCAGCATATTGATTATGCTTGGTACATTGCAGGCTGCCCTGCATAGGAACAGCAGCCTGCAATGTACCAGACATACCTGAAGAGAGAAGGAGAGCCCGGTAGCTGCAGCGCAAGCTCGCTGATACGGACCGGCAGCGGCGTGCGCTGTGGCATAGGGTGTATGGTAGCTGGTGTCCAGTGATATAGACTGTCCGGCCCTGTCTAAAGCTGGTTTATAGGGACCGGCTGGCAGTGGGAACGTTGGTGGGAGCTGGGGGCTGATGAGAGGCTGCTGGGGGCTGATAAGAGGCATGGGGGCTCATGATAAGAGGTATTGGGGCTGATCTGAGCTCTGAATGGGGGTCTCATTTATATTGGGGCTCTTATCTGAGGTCTGATTGGGGGTCGTACACTTTGGGGTCTGAGCTGAGATCTGATTGGGAGTCTGATCTGAGGTTTTATTGGGGTCTTATAAACATTGGGGGTCTGATAGGGCTGTCAGCTGAGGTCTGAATAATATTGAGGGTCTGATTGCTGCTCTGACCTTAGATATAATGAAAAATATGTTTTTCTTATTGTCCTCCTCTAAAACCTAGGTGCGTCTTATGGGCCGCTGCGTCTTATAGGGCGAAGAATACGCTACAAAAACGCTATTAAATTCTACCACGTTAATTAAGATGTAATTTATAAGACAGTAATACGGAAACAAAACAAAAATATTACCGTGTTATTAACACTAATAAATACTTTTTTTTTATATAAATGTTTTTTTAGGCACATGTACTTTTTTGGCTTTTGTATTATTTTGCTTATATATGAAATATTATTGGGTATATACAGTCCTGATCAAAAGTTTAAGACCACTTGAAAAATGGCGCAAAGTCATATTTAGCATGGCTGGATCTTAGCAAGGTTCCAAGTAGAGCTTCAACATGCAACAAGAAGAAATGGGAGTGAGACAAAACATTTTTTGAGCATTCAATTTAATGAAAACAACGAATAAACTGAGCGTTGCACTGAATATTTGCAATCTGCAATACGTCAGTAAGTGTTTTGCAGATCCGCAAATTGCGGATCCGCAAAGCACGGACACCTGCAATGTGCGATCCGCAATTTGCGGACAGCACATCACACACACTATAATAGAAAATGCCTTTTCTGGTCCGCAATTGCAGACAAGAATAGGACATATTCTATTTTTTTCAGGAACAAAATTGCGGATCCCGAAAAAACGGATCCCGAAAAAACGGATGCGGATCCCGAAAATGCGGATCCAGGAAATGTGGATTTGCATCCGTTCCAGCCCCATTGAAAGTGAATGGGTCCGCAAATTGCGGAACGAATGCGGACCCAAATTACGGACGTGTGAATGGACCCTAAGGAGAATCATTTTTGTACGGATCCTGAGCAAGCGGTCGCCTATTTGTGACGTCATCTCAGCTTCACCCAGTCTCCTAAGCAACCAGGTCACGTGGGACCACGCTGAGGTCTAGCACACCACGTGGGACGCAGCTGGTGTGCGGCCGCCTGGAATCAGGGCTGCAAAAGAGGCAGTGAAGACGGGGAAGACCCAGTTCCTGGGGCATTGTGAATGCATTAGGTGACTTTTGGCTGTGCTACCAATTGTGAATAATGCCGCATATATCAATTGGATCTCAATTGGAAATACCAGAAGTCATTGGCACTAAGTGCTATACAGCGTTTATCATCATACCGTTTCTCCATTGATTTATACTGACATACGTGTCACATTCTCAGTACTATATAGCTGGCATATATGTACCATCTTGTCTATTGATCAGCACGGGCCTTATTTCAATGGGAAACAGCCGGCATACATGCTATAGGAATTACCCTGGGACAGGTGCATTGATATACGGGACTCATTCCTATCTTCATAGAGGTCTTATATCTGTATAGATTTAGCATTTTATGTACATTGATTTTTAGGTCAAATAAATTGTACATCATTGCTTTTTCAAGTGAGCCCTTTTGAGTGTGCCCCTTTTTTGTTTTTGGTATTAATTTGGAAACACTTAGCTTTCAGTTGAGGTTAATTATCTTGTTGGATAAATTATAAAACTAACACAAATTCTCTTATTAGAGCACAGTTTATCTTGTAAACAATGAACTGTTTACTCTGTAAATTGCCTACAGTTGACCTGCTATTTGTGTCAAGACAGAAGCGTCTGTGCTCCCAAAGGGCTCTTCAGATTTCAGTATGAGCCCCCTCGGAAGAATATTGTAGATGAAATGTAAATGATAGAAATGCCCGGGTCTATTTGCAGATATAGGGTTGTGTTCATAGCGCTTGCTGTCTTGAGTTACTGACATATGAAATACCCTGGCCTTGGCTGTGTGGGTGAACTCTGAGTGACTTTCCATTGTGGAAATTAGAAAGTATGATAGAGAAAACAGGTGAGGACCTAGAATCTAATCTGGAAATAAGATAGAAAACAACATGGGCACAAGATACTTAGACTAAATACACCGCATTGTTTTCCAGGAACAGTAGGATGTTGTCTTAAAAGAGGTTGTCCATCCCTTTTTATCAGAAGGGTCCCTCAATGATCAATTGATCATAGATGTTCCTACTGCTGGCATCCCCAGTGATCATCAGCAATTTCTGGAAGAACCTGCCACAAGTGTTCATTTTTCCTGCAGTGCCCCCAGTGGGGAAATTAAGAGATTGAAATTGATAGGATGTCCATGAAATGCATAGAAATATTGGGTTTTCCAGAGCAAGAGATGCTCTCTGCTCAGGATAGTAGATAAAAGTCTATGACCAAAAATCCCTCTCTATTAATTTAGAATTCCCTAAGAGGTATTATAGAAGGGCTTGAGCTGCTACCATGGAGGTAATTAAGCAATATATGTTGGTAACTGAAATTAATAGGCTGCCCATAAACTTGGAAGCGTTGGGTCCTTCACAGCAAAAGATGCTCTTTGTAGCTGCTCTCTGATCAGGATTATAGATAAAGGACCATGACCAGGGAGCCCTCTTTATTAATTTAGAATTCCCTACTAGGTATTTCTTCAGATCTGATGGTCCACCGCAAAAGAAATTAAGTGATATAGTTTGAGCTGCCCATGAAATATATGGAAGTGTTGGGTCCTCCAGAACAAGAGATGTTCTTTCTAGATACTTTCTGATCAGGATGATACATAAAGGACCATGGCTGGGGGATAGTTATCGGTAAAGATCACAAAGATCCCACCACAGGAGAAATAGGGTGCTTATAAAATATATGGAAGTGTTGTGTCCTCCGGAGGTAGAGATGTTCTTTAAAACAGGAGCTGCACAAAGATCCACCACAGCAGAAATTAAGTAATACGTGTTGGGCTGCCCATGAAATGTATGGAAGTATTAGATCCTCCAGAGCAAAAAAAAAATTTTGTACAGTTAATCTTCGCTCAGGATGATAGATAAATGACCACAAACAGGGATCCCTCTCTGGTAATTCAGAATTCCAAAATAATAATTAGTACAGAGCCTGAAGGTCCACCACAGGAGAAATTAAGTAATACATTTTGGGCTGACAACCAAATGTTTGGAAGTATTGAGTCCTCCAGAGGAAGAGATGTTCTTTCTGTCTGCTTTCTGCTCAGGATAATAGATAAAGGACCATGACCGAGGATCCCTTTCTAGAAATTTTTCCCTAGTAGTTATTAGGGTAGTCCCAAGGGACCAAGGCACGACACAAGGATTCAATATGAAAATTAACTCTGCTCTTGAAACAAAGAAAGCTAACAAATACTGTAAGTCAATGACCGACTGTCATGGATCAGCGGGTGTCAACCCACTGTGCCACTGACTGGCTAAACTCTGAAGGGGCGTGTCTAAGCAACTATCTGGTTTTCACTAGAGCCTCAGATGGTGAGGATAGACTTGAGCCGTTAGGGTAGTTGCCAGGGGCTACTCCAGAGCAATCCCCAAGTCAGTGGCAGCTGGTCCAGGCTGACCAGGAGGTGCCTGTTTAAGGGTCAGCCCCTAGAATAATGTTCTTTGCACAGATATCTTACAATATGGCGTTACATAGACTGTGATGACTTATTTCAGCCACTAGAGGTCACTGTGGCTCTGAGAAAGAGGAAGCTGAACTGTTTCTGAGATATACAAGAGGTAAGAGGAGCCCGAAGTTCCCGGGGTTTGAGTCCTGGCTGGAGGTGGGAGTGCCCTGAGAGCTGTGAGAGGATGGCTGCCATGTTAGGAGCCAAGTAAAGGCTAGTGATGGGACATAGAGCCTGACTGATGGAGTCCTGAGAAGCTGGCTATGCTGGAGACAGGCCAAAATAGACTCTGAACTGAAGTGCTGCAGCTGTGACCCAGAGACTGCACAGTGTGTTACAGAGGAGTGGGACCGTGTGTCAGAGACCACTACAAGCCGGATCCTTCCTGCCAGAGGTGGAGAGCTGCATCTGCTGTAACCAGAGAGAGCAAGACAAACAAGCAAGCGACCGGACCTGGAGCCAGACTGCATCTTATGGGATCAAGGAGGATCTGCAGAACTGTGAGTGGCACCGGTGCTTTCCTGTGATAGGTTATAGGGCCAGGGACAGGCGCTGTAGAAGCGTCCCCTGGGTAGCAGGGCTAGATAGGAGTATACTAGCTGAGTGTAGCCTGGACTCGTATGTGTATACTGTGGAACGCATTTATTCTAATTCGTGTTCATGTAATCTGTGTAAACCTGTTTATACCGTTAATTCGATTTTCCGGCAGTTACATCTGGTTCTTTAATAAAGCCGGTTTTTGCTTCAGAGTTGGTCAGCAAGGTCACCTGACCTAACCCACAGCCCAGAAGTGATGCGCTCCACCCTTAGAGAAGTGTAACACAAAATTAGCCAAACTCATGCTGTGTCCAGGGCTGAGTGGAAGCTGTGGAGCGAAATCTTCAAAAGCAATAAAACCTACAGACACAGAGCCCAGGACCGCAGCGGTGAAATGGGAAGCACCGACCACAGTTCACCGCTGAACGTGGTGCCCAGGACGGTGGCGATAAGCGGGGGAACAGCAGCCGCTGTTTCACCAATCCATTAAGGAGCCACTTAGTTGGGGTAGCTCTTCATTGAGTCAGCTATTGGCTTACATGGTCACTATCTATAGATGGCACAAGAGAGTCACTTTTCTTCCTTCTGAAGAAGAGCTAATTTGCATACTATTCTCATGGAGTGCATTCCGCCATTTGTTTTTACGCCTGCAGAAATGTCCTATCCTTGTCTGCAAAACAGACAAGAATAGGACATGTTCTATTGTTTTGCAGGAACAGAAGCGCAGATGTGCTGTCCTTTGAGATGAATGGGTCCGCATCCGATCCGCAAAAAACACGGATCGGAGGTGAACCAAAACTACAGCAGTGAGCATGAGCCCTAAGTCCAACTGTATTTTCTCAAGGAAAATCGGTACCTTTCAAGGACAAATAAGTTTGAAGGTTAAACCACTGTGTCATACTCCGACCCTTCAGACCATGCAGTAGATATAACACAGTACATCGGTAGCAGCAGAACCTCGACCACCTGGGTCACTCCATGAATGCATATGGTGGATTTCTGGTGCTTCGGTTTTAGAAACTTTTTGGAAAAAACAAAAAATTCTTCAAGAAAGTGAGTCAATTACCATGATGGATGGTAAATGGAATATGTATTGGATTGTTGGGGAAACATCCATTTACTACATTCAAGAGAACAAATGTATTTCCAAGAATTAGCTTTTGGGACCTTGAGTTCTTCTGGCAGAGGACAGGGCACCATGCTTTGTGTGAGTAAATGTATTGGAATCTCTATGGTGTAATAAAACGGTAAAGTTTTTGCAACTTTTTTTATATTTACTGGGAAATCAGCATTCAGGAAATTTCTTACGGATCCCTGTAGATTTACCTGGGTTTTAGTGTAAAGTGAAAGCTGATGATGAGGAAAAATTCCCTGAACTCCTTCCAGGACCTTATTGTTGTTGTCCTGACAGGTGCGTGGCCACTCATGGTGGAACTAGCGCACATAATGGATGAATAGGGGACTGGCTTACGCTGTAAGGGTCGGGGAATTAAAGCTCCGGATGTAGATCCTCAGCTAATGGGCAGACGAAAGTTACTGGTAATCCCACCAATGTTAGGAAAACAATCAAATTGTGACAAGAGAGCGCACAAAGGGATGCAGGAGGTCTCTACAGACCGTAATGATTTCCTGAGGATGCATCTGAGCCGCGCACACACTTCGTACACATTTCCAGTGCAAAGGGATATTAAGATTGTTAAGAAGGTAGAATGGTGTCCGCGTCTTCATACCATTTTGTTCAGTATTCGGATATCCGTCCCTAACCAGAGTCCCATTTCATTCTGTCCTAAATGAGGCTGAATGCTAAATACACAGACAGACATACAGACAGGACAATTTTTTCTGTCATGTATACCGGAACAAAATACCCCCATAAACAGGTACCAGGACGGAGCAAAATGGAATGCCTCGTAATCGTAAAGGCTTCCATTTTGCATTCCGTCCTAAAATTCCGGTATATTCCATTATAACTCTGCTATAACGGAATTTATAACATTAATGCGAATCCGCCCTAAAGCTACTTCCACATCTGCGTTTTCCTTTCTGGTTTAAAGATTTATCAGAGGATCTCAAAACCGCCGGAAAACTCATCCGTTTGTATAATACAACCGTGCATTCAGAAGGGATCCGGTTGTATTATATAGAAAATGAACATACCGGATCAGGCATCAAATACTATTGTAAGTCAATGGGCGCTGGATCCGTTTTGGCACCATTGACTTACATGGTTTTTGGTGCCGGCATGTTTAGTTTCCTATGCTGCACAGAAAATCTCTGCTTACAGCGGTTTTGTGTCCGACATGGGAACGCAACAAGACATAATACATTCTGGTGCATTCTGTTCCCGTTTGTTCAGTATTATCCCCATTGACAATGATTGGGGAGAACACTGAAGGGTTTTTCTCGAGTTTTGAGGACCTCTGCCGGATTCTAATACCGGAAAGGAAAACGCAGATGTTAAAGTAGCCTAAGAGGACTGAAATGTTGCTATTTGGGCGAATAAGGGACACCGCTTTTTCACTTCAACTAGAAGTTCTGCGGTACTTTGTTTTATATTTTTAGATAGATAATAATAATAATAGATAGATAGATTAATATAAGCTGCATAAATATGAATGTATTGAGCCTCCCCCTAGTGCAGCTGCAGGCATACAGAATTGTATAGGTTTCCTGGCACTGTTATTGAGCATTTTCTGATACTGCCTATTGGGGCGACACCTCATTCACTTTTTGTATTTTGTATTGGCTTGTTTGCTGGCACCTATTAGTTATGAGGGGTTCTCTTCCGTCCCAGCTCATAGGGAGCACTATTGGTACTCTTTATTGAAGGGCACTCTTCAAGTAGTGTTTATAAAGGGGCAGTCTTGTTGGCACTGCTTATTGGGCAGGCACTAGGTTAACTCTCTTTATTGGAGGCACAATGTTGGCTTTGATTATGGAGTCACTCTGTTGGCTCTGTTTATGGGTAGAAGTTTAATGTAGTGCCATGTTTTCTCAGTTTTTGGCAGGAACTCTGCTGGCACTGTTTATAGGGCACTCTGCTGGCACTGTTTATAGGGCACTCTGCTGGCACTGTTTATAGGGCACTCTTCTGGCACTGTTTATAGGGCACTCTGCTGGTACTGTTTATAGGGCACTCTGCTGGTACTGTTTATAGGGCACTCTGCTGGTACTGTTTATAGGGAACTCTGCTGCTGCTGTTTGTAGGGCACTTTGCTGGCTTGTTAATAGGGCACTGTGCTGGTACTGTTTACAGGACACTCTGCTGGTACTGATTAGAGGAAATTCTGCTGGTACTGTTTATAGGGCACTCTGCTGCTGCTGTTTATTGGGCACTCTGGTGGTGCTGTTTATAGATCACTCTGCTGGTTCTGTTTATTGGGCACTCTGCTGTTACTGTTTATTGGGCACTCTGCTGTTACTGTTTATAGAACACTGTACTGGTACTGTTTATTGGGCACTCTGCTGTTACTGTTTATAGAACACTGTACTGGTACTGTTTATTGGGCACTCTGCTGTTACTGTTTATAGAACACTCTACTGGCACTGTTTATTGGGCACTCTGCTGTTACTGTTTATAGAACACTCTACTGGCACTGTTTATTGGGCACTCTGCTGTTACTGTTTATAGAACACTCTACTGGCACTGTTTATTGGGCACTCTGCTGTTACTGTTTATAGAACACTCTACTGGCACTGTTTATTGGGCACTCTGCTGTTACTGTTTATAGAACACTGTACTGGTACTGTTTATTGGGCACTCTGCTGTTACTGTTTATAGAACACTGTACTGGTACTGTTTATTGGGCACTCTGCTGTTACTGTTTATAGAACACTCTACTGGCACTGTTTATTGGGCACTCTGCTGTTACTGTTTATAGAACACTGTACTGGTACTGTTTATTGGGCACTCTGCTGTTACTGTTTATAGAACACTGTACTGGTACTGTTTATTGGGCACTCTGCTGTTACTGTTTATAGAACACTGTACTGGTACTGTTTATTGGGCACTCTGCTGTTACTGTTTATAGAACACTGTACTGGTACTGTTTATTGGGCACTCTGCTGTTACTGTTTATAGAACACTGTACTGGCACTGTTTATAGGGCACTCAGCTAATACTGTCAATAGGGCATTGGTACTGTTTATTGGGCACTCTGCTGGTACTGTTTATAGAGCACGCTGCTGAAACTATTTATAGGGCACTCTACAGGTACAGTTTATAGGGAACTCTGCTGGCACTGTTTATGAGGCACTCTGCTGGCACGGTTTATGAGGCACTCTGCTGGCACGGTTTATGAGGCACTCTGCTGGCACTGTTTGTAGGGCACTCTGCTGGTCTATTTATACAGCACTATGCTAGCACTGTTTATAGGTCACTTTGCTGGTACCTTTTATAGGGCACTCTGCTGGCACTGTTTATAGAGCACTCAGCTAATACTGTCAATATGGCATTGGTACTGTTTATAATGCACTGTGCTGGTACTGTTTATAGGGCACACTGCTGAAACTGTTTATAGGGAACTCTGCTGGTAATGTTCATAGGGCACTCTGCTGGCAATGTTTATAGGACACTCTGCTGGCACTGTTTATAGGGCACTCTTCTGGCACTGTTTTATGTGGGAGAACCACATTGATTTTTATTATAGAGGGCTCAAATCTGGAACAATATATGGGGGCACTCTGTTGGTTGTTTTTGGGTCGGCATGATTCCATAGTAGGATATTCACATTTATTACACAGAGTGCATTGACCGCTGTAGCCTCCCACTCTCACCAGTACCATATATCTTGAAAGGGGGAAAGGAAAGGGTGGAGGTGGCAGTCTGCTGGCACTGTTAATAAGAGTAGTCTGCTGACTGGAGCTTGCTGGCTGTATTTATGAGGACACTCTGCTGAGATTATTTATGGGAAGGCACCATACTGGTTCTGCTTATGGGGAGACACCATGTTGACACTGTTTATGGGGAAGCACCATACTGATAGTTTTGGGGAGTACTCTGCTGACACTGTTAATGAGGACGCTCTTCTGGGTTATTTATAGGGTCACTCTGATGGCACTGTTTACGGAGGCACTTTAGCTGTTATTATGGTGCATGTACAGTATCCCACCGCTACTGCAGTGGTTCCCCTGCAATCAGGGTTTTCTGTGCGTTTCCTGTATTTAGGCTTAAAAATGCTTAAAAACGTACTTTGCAGGGGGGTTGCTAGGGTCTCAAAAGATCTGGGGCCCAAGCCCCAGTGAATTTGGCCCAGTTCTCTAAGTCTTCACCCCTCTCCACACACACCACATTTTACTGTACTTTCTATACAGCAGCACATACCTGTCAGATCCAGGGCCTCCCAGGTGACGTCTCCTCTGATGTAGATCTTCTCATCATCTTCTCCACTTGGTCGGTACAACTTCTCTCAGACACCTCGTCTCTGCAGAGTGTGACACACAGACATCTTAGCTTCCTCACATTTCTATCATCATCCCCCAACCTGGAGTCCCCACAGTGTTATCCTGCTGCTCACTGTACTCCCCAATATCCCCAGATACTATCCTGAAGAAAAATTAGTGCCCCCCGTAATACTGCTCCTCATAGTCCCACCAATAGTAATTCCCTTCTAGAATGCCCTCATTAGTAATACTGCCCCCTACAGTGCCCCCAACAGTGATAATGCTCCCCAAGAGCGCCCCCATTAGTAATACTGCCCCAACAGTGATAATGCTCCCCAAGAATGCCCTCATTAGTAATACTGCCCCCTACAATGCCCTTAACTGTGATAACACTCCCCAAGAGTGCCCCCATTAGTAGAAGAGCCCTCCAGTATTAATAATACCCTCACAGAGCTCCCAGTAGAACTAAGCCCCCCATTGTTCCCCAGTGGTAATAAAGCTCCCTACAGACCCCTCAGTAGTAATAAGGCCCCCCCATAGTGCTCTTAGTAGAAATAATGCGGATCTATAAGTCCCTCCTATAGATCCCCCAGTAGTAATAAGAACACCCCTGGATTTGCAGGGTCCCCTGTAGTTATATTCCTCCTTCACCATACAGTCCCATGTAAATAAAATCACACCATCTCTCCTGCCCCTCCAAAATACAGTCCTATGTAAATAACATCTCTCCCCTCCCTTCAGCCCTTCCAACCTACAGTCCCATGTAAATAACACTATTTCCCTCCCTCCGCCATAGAGTTCCATGTAAATACCATCACACCACCTCTCCAGTCCCCTCCAAAATACAGTCCCATGTAAATAACATCACCTCCTCCCCAGCTGCCTCCAACAAGCAATCCCATGTAAACATCACCCCCTCAACATTCAGTCCTACGTAAATAACATCATTCCCCCCACCAGCAACTTTTAACATATTGTCCCATGTAAATAAAATCACTCTCTCCCACAGCCGCATCCAACATACAGTCCCATGTAAATAACCTAATCCCCTCCCCCAGCCCCTCCAACATACAGTCCAATGTAAATAACATTGCCTCCTCCCCAGCCGCCTCCAACATGCAATCCCATGTAAACATCACCCCCTCAACATACAGTCCCACGTAAATAACATCACCCTTCCCCAGCCCCCTCCAACATTCAGTCCCATGTAAGTAACATCACTCCCTCCCACAGCCACCATCAACATACAGTCCCATGTAAATAACATAATTCCCTCCTACAGACACCATCAACATACAGTCCCATGTAAATAACATGACCCCCTCCTCAGCCACCTCCAACATACAGTCTCATGTAAATAACTTCCCTCCCTCCAGCCCTAACATACAGTCCCAGTTAAATAACCACAACTCCCAGCATTACTCTACCTCTCCCCTCACTTACCTCTTCTCATGTAGCAGACATCACCACAGCTTCTTCTCCTCTTCACTGCCCTCCTCTCCTGCACTGGTCACATGACTGTGACATCATCACAGGTCCTTCTCAACCATGCATGTTTTACTTGGTCATATGACCTGTGATGTCATCACAGGTACTTCAGCTCTTCCAATGCTTTAGATTCAGGACGGCAATACAGTTGTATCTAGCTGGCAGACAGGACATTCGGGGCCCGGGACAAAACATCAGGGGCCCAGGCCCCGAATGTTTTAACCTAGCAACGCCCCTGGTACTTTGTTGTGCATTTTCTGTGTACCAAGCAGTTAAGAGTAAATAGGACTTAAAGGGAACCTGTCATCAACTTTATGCTGCCCATACTAACAGCAGAATAAAGTAGAGACAGGTGAGATGATTTCAGCTGTCGGTCATTTATATGTTAAAAGTAAGTGGTTGCCGAGAACCAACATCACAACCATTGCAGACTGGGCCTGGAAAAGAGTCCCGGCCACCTGAGAAGAGTCCTGGTTACTCATAATCTCCTGCCCACCTGCTGATGACTGACAGGCTTCTACCTAGTTTTCTCCCCTTCTCTCTAGGAGAGAACTGCCAATCATCAGCAGATGGGCGAGAGAGCAGGAGATTATGTATAACCAGGACTCTTCCCAGGTAGATGTGACTCTTTTCAAGGCCTGGGCTGCAATAATTGTGACGCTGGTTCTCAGCAACCACTTACTTTTAGCTCATGAGTGACACACCGCTGACATCAGCATTTCTGTCACTAATTCATGCTGCCCTCAGTGAGGTCAGCATAACGTTGATGACGGGTTCCCTTTAATAATCAGCCACTAATTGTGGCTGTTTCCTCTCCCCATAGGGAGAAGGAGTTAGAACTGTGCAGTGTTTGTAGGAGTCTAGACTGAGAAGTGAGTAGAGCAGATGCTAGAGCTAAGAGTAAAGCCAGCCCTGGATCAGGTACCAGCCACAGCAAGCCAGCAGAAAGACAAAGGAAAGCACAAAAAAACATACCACTGTAAAGGAGGTGCAAGTAGAAGTCTTGCGGAAATAAGCTGTCTTAAAGGACTTCATAGACTTCATAGCAGACATTGTCCAGAAGAGAAAGGCTTCCAGAACTGGACAAAGATAAAAGGCAGATATGCTGACCATACTGCATCACACAGTAGAAAACTGTAGTAACGTAAATTGTGAGTATGGCAACCTGTAAAAAAGGTGCTAAGCATAGTCTGATGTTAGGGTCCGTCCTGTGGTTGCATCATATACAGCAGAAGGTATTGCACCCCTATTCTGAGTGCTTATGCTACAGTCAGCTAGAGTGGGAAGCATATTGCTCTAAATACACATCTTGGCCTATTAACTATTACTGCAGCTCTGTAGTGATTGCACTTATGTAATAACTGCCAGTCTATGCATGCTGAGAACTGGCCTGATGTGCTTGAACTCAAATCTTCAGTAAAGAACTGTTCTACTGCACAACTGCCTCATCATTGTCTCCTGCACTACTGCAGAGGACTCTACATTGCACGTCAGAATTCCTTAGCTTCAAGAGCACCCCAAAGGCAGGGGAACCCCAGAACCAAAGGGAGAAAATGTGTGTGGCCCAGGGGAACGTCAGAGTGAGTCGTAACGACAACCATCCCTCTTTCTTCTGTGACTCCTCTCCTGGGTACATGGTCTCTAAAGATAATAATGTTTGCTCCTCTGAGAGCTTCCTGAAGTAGGGCCGTATGCAGTGTATACCACTGCATCTAGCATATCGTACCCCTATAGCTATGAAGCCGAGTAAGGGTCCATTCACACGTTTGCAAAACGGGTCCGCATCTGTTCCGCAATTTTGCGGAACAGGTACGGACCCATTCATTTTCAATGGGGCCGGAATGTGCTGTCCGCATCTGCCTTTGTGGATACACACTTCCGGATCCGCAAAAAAATAGAACATGTCCTATTCTTGTCCGCAATTTTCTATAAGAGTGCCGGCGATGTGCGGTCCGCAAAATGCGGAATGCACATTGTCGGTGTCCGTGTTTTGCAGATCCGCAAAACACATACGGACGTGTGAATGGACCCGAAAGTCAGCATTACAACATTTACAAATATTTTGGAGTCTAAAATAAGAATGCTTTGATTTCTCCAAGGTGTTCAGGATACGCACTTGAGTCTTGTGAAACTTCAGCACCACTCCGGTCTGAGGAAGCAGATCATTGGTGGACTTGGCATGCTTTGTGGAGACTGAAAGGAGCTGCCAATCAGGAAGAAAATACTTGCCGTGGTAAACAGCAGCCGCTCGCCGGGAAATGCAGAGATTTGTCAATAGCAAGTGAACGACAGGGGTTTCATGTACCTTTAATAACAACCGCTACAGCGCTACTAATAGACCGTCAACCTGAAGAAAGCTGCAGCTGTGACATTTGGAAATGGGCCTAGGGTTGGTGTGCTGGTGAGCTGACAGTCACGTGCAGAGCTGAAATCTCTGTGTCATATCTGACACCGCTATATCCTGTGTGACTGTACTGTCTGGAAAGTCACAAAAGTCGCAAAAGGAACTGATTCATATGTGTGAATCCCCCCGAATCAGTAGCACAGCCCCTCCACGCAGATTATATAATTACAATATTCAATTCTAGCATTACTATATATATATATATATATATATATATATATATATTTATATATTATACCGCCATACAGCGCTCCAGAACAGATCATACACAATTAATTAGCCCACATGGAGGGGTAACTTGTACAGTATCCCCTACTTTGAAGGTTTTTGAGCCCCTGCCAGGCTCCTGGGCACAGATGCGGCTGTTACCTCTGTATCCGCTATAGCTGCACCTACAGGGGGTGTCTGGTTTGTTATATAACTTTATAATGTTAATGCTATGCGCTGCACACTTAGTTGTTCAAGCATGAGCCAGGCATGGCCAGAGATAACCATCTGGGCCCAGTCCTCTCTGGAGCTCAGGCTGTCTCAACCCCCTGGTTCCAGAAGATTCTAGTTAGAGTAGCTGTAGAGACTTCTAGTCTCCATGTGCCCCTCTTCCATATACTCCAGCTCCAAGCCCTGGAGAAATGTCAGCTCCATAAGCTCCAGGAAATGAATGCAAGCAAGAATTAAATGAGAAGGATCTTCATGGCTACAGCAAGAGAGAGAGAGACAGCAAGGTAATCCAACTTAAGACCCTGCTGCTGCATAGGGAAACAAGTTAAGACACCCTATGATTCCCAGAATAGTGGACACTGCAGCCACTGTTGCCAGATTGTAGCTGTTAGCCAGAGACTCGGTAACAGACATTTTAGCAAGAGAAGGAGTAACCTGAGGACCAAACTGCTTAGCTCATGCTTGTACATCTGAGAGGAATTGGCACTGTGTGCAGATAACTGTTGGATGTACTTAGTACACAGTAAGGAGATACATTCATTAAGCTCAATCTGGCCTTGTTTCTGATTCTCGTAACACTACACGCTGCAATGGCCACTACACGCTGGCCATTGCATTTCCATCAAGTGCCCTGCCTAGCACCCATATGGATATTAACACCATGGGCATCCCTGAATTACCATCAGGCACAGAGCCCACAGCTACAAGGAATGCCTGAGGGAACAAAGGGGGCCCCTGCTTCAATACACCAACCCTAGGGAGTGACGGCCTGAGTGCGCATAGTTGCCAACTGTCCCGAATTTGGCAGGACTGTCTCTGAAAATCAGGGACAGTAATGGCAAATTTGTACTGTCCCAGGCCCAAAATGGGTGGGACTAACTCAAGCCCCACCCATAAGTGGATGTTCCCATGCAGGATTGGGGTGTTCTCAGGGGAAGGGCTTAGATGCCTCGATTTTACCAACTGAAACATTGGTAAGTATAGAGGGATTACACCATGACACATCATCTTCAGGGCCACTACCACTCTCATCCTCTGCTCTGGCTCCCTAGCAGCTCGCTGTAAAGCCATGATATAAGGACAAACACATATCTTTACATATACAGTATGCAGTATGCACACACTCTTACTAGAGAACAGTTGCAAATTCCACATATGCAAGCTCACTACGTGCAATCATGCCCACATATGTACCACGTCCACCGCGTACATGCAGTGGACGTGTACACGCATGCACATAGACAAGTGCTCAGTGCATACATATACTGTATACATGTGTGCAAACATTATATGTTGGCTACTAAACATGTCTTTCACTGGATTTCAGTGTCTGGGCTGGACTACAAGGAGAATAAAATCTGCCAACATTTTTTCACTATGACAGTTACACTGTACAGAACTTCCACTGAGAAATCTAGAAGCTACACTTCGATCTGAGCATAGGTGGAGAAGACAACCTCCCAAGATGAAATGACATTTTGTTGCCAATTGTTACCCAGCTCGTGTGGATCCAGTGTGCCACTGAACAGATTTGGATTGGGGCTACTCCCATGGCTGTTATCTAAGTGCCCATACCCTTAGGGCAGTGATGGTGAACCTTTTAGAGACCGAGTGCCAAACTTCAACCAAAAACCCACTTATTTATCGCAAAGTGCCAACACGGCAATTTACCCTGAATACTACAGTCCAATATAGTGCATCTTCTATGTACTTTATCATTTGGCTATAATAACCTGCCTACATTTAGTGCACTGCTTGTGCTGTACATAGTGCCCCCTGCGCTGATGAATGGCGAGTAAAGTCTAAGGCATATTGGTATGCCTTAGACTTTTTCCAGGGTGCGGGTGCTCACAGACAGGGCTCTGAGTGCCGCCTCTGGCACCAGTGCCATAGGTTCGCCACCACCGCCTTAGGGTATTCACACTTTATCCCCTGTACAGAGACTTTGCTGGAGTAGTTTCTGTTCAAGAGAAACTAGTGCAAAACACAGAGGGACAGGTCAAGGTCAGGGCAGGCAGAGTATGTGCAAAACAATAAACAGTATGAAGTCGAGATAGGCAGCTCAAGGTCAAAAATAAAATCAGGCAAAGGTAAGATCAGATAGCGAAGGGTCAAAATTCAGTCAGTACATGGGCAATGAATGTAAACAGCACACTTTTTTTAGGAACTAACAAGCTGGAACCTATTGCTCAGGCATCCTCCTGCAGGGCAAGGTGCATTAAGTACCCCTGGGTGACCGGCCTTTAGCTGTGCATTTTTAGGGTGCATGTGCTGGCCCTTTAAGAGCCAGAGAAAGCCTGCCCACTCCCTCTACAGGAAGTGAAAGGCACTGATGGCAAGAAGCAGGCCACAGCCTGTGTGAAGAGCCAGGTAGCTACTCCAGGGGTTGGGCCCCCCTGGAAGGAGGAGAAAGCTGAAAGGTCCAAGAAAATAGTGAGGGAGCAGGTAAACTGAGCGGCAGCCATGCTCGCCAAAAAAAACAGACCACTATAACACTAATGTGGCACTTTGCACAGCTTTAGAGTTCTCCATAAACTTTACAGATTATGCAAGAAGCATTTTGTCATAACTTCACAAACATAAGTGCTTTTCAGCTGCCACTTGACATCGAGTGCTGCTTAGTTTACTGGTAACCAATTCAGATTAGCAGTTTCTCACAAGCTTCCTTAGATAAGTGGCCACGTAGCAATAAGCTCTTTTCTTTATTACACAGAGGCTTCTACAATTGATGCCAGAACTGTTGTCGAATACAGCATCAGATCAATTGTCAGATAACTCTAGCCAACAAGTGTTGGGTTTTTTCAATGTTAATTCATCCTGGACTCTATGCCTTGCTTTTTATTTTGTGGACTAAGATATACATTTATTCTGGATAATATTCAGTGCAAAGTGCAAATCTGAAGTGACCCACAGCTTGGTCAATGCTCATGTAGTAAAGTGGATATAGAAGACTAGCCTCTGGTAGGTTATAGTAAAGTGGATACAGAAGACTAGTGTCACCACCAGTTCTGTGAGAAGGTCTGGCAGACGTTCTTCTCTACCTCTTGTATGATGTTCTTTGTTTTGGTTTCACTTTCTCATCTCCTTTCCTTCTGCCAGGTGTCACTTATTTAGACTAATCGTCATCCTTTATATTCCCTCCCATACTGCCTCACTTTGCGGTTTATACTACCTCCTGGATGAAGTGTTCACTGCTGGAGGCTGCTTCTGCTGTTTGCTCAGATAAGTCCTTTACTTTATTGTGTTTCCTTGCTGGCTTGATTCTAGGTGACCCTGACTCCGTCCGTATTAAGTGCAGGGAGCCGGTGTTCGTGTTATAGGGTTTTCAGGTGTCACACAGACTTATGTACGTGGGCATGCAATCGTCTACCATCAAGACCCTTGCATGTGCATAGCAGTCAGGGAGAGCTCTTAGGGTTCACCTATAAGCTCCTTAGTTTGGGATCAAGCCAGTCGCTTGTTTATTCATAAGTTCCAGCTATCTGCAAACTTTACCGGTGACAACTAGCCTCTCGTAGGTTAATTTATTTTTATTGGTGGTCATTAGGAGACTAACACAGGTTATCTATTCAATGGTGACCAAAAGAGGTAGTCTGAAAGATCCTTATGAGAGGGCTTGTGGAAGCGTGAAGAAACTTGCTAAACATAGGGTTCTCTAAGTGTCTTCAGTTGTAAAAGATTTGAGTGAATTTTAAGCAAAATCCAATTTGCCAAATTTTATTTGAGAGGTGCCAACTTATTATACAATTGAACCACAAATTGTAGCTGCTTGTTAAACCACCCTGATATATCACAAGTTGAAAGCTAAGACAAGTTCTTCTAGAACATCTTATAGAGGTCAACATAAGACATGCAGTGTAGGTCAAAGTCTACCTCAAAAGGATCTTATTTAAATATCCTATTAGGTCATGTCTAGTTGGTGGCCATGTCTATGCTGGGGTTCCACACCTTAAAGGGGTTGTCCGGGATCAAAATTTTTTTTTTTTAAACTGCTTACTCACTGTTAGTAGCCAAATCTATCTTCCTAAGATGTTTTTAGGTAGCTTTTGCACTGCTGCATGGCTCCCACAGTCCCCAGCAGACTGTGTACATATCTGTTTATGTATGCCATCACTTCCTGCTGCAGTGCATTGTGGCTCTCAGTGCAGATCAGCAGCTCCTGGTTTCTACAGTGTAAGATTACCACCCTGCACCCGCCCCCCTCATACATATTCAGCCTCCTCCATAGATCCACCCCCCTCATACATATTCAGCCTCCTCCACTCCTCCATAGATCCACCCCCCCTCTTACATATTCCTCCCCCATAAACCCCTCCCTGCTCTGGCTCTTGCACATGTCTTGTGCTCAGTGTTTGCAGACAGTGAACTAACAGGGAGCAGCTCCATCTTTCCACAATGGTAGATCATTTTTAGTTGTGTGTGTACATTCATCATTACAATAACCAATTATTAGTAATATATCTTAGCATTGCTAATGTTTTACAATTTCAATAGTTTTGCTCTGCTACACAGTAAGGCTATTTTCACACTCACGTTTGGTGTGGATCCATCATGGATGGATCCGCACCGATAATACAAACTGCTGCATCCGCTCAGAATAGATCAGTTTGTATTATCTTTACCTTAGCCAATATGGATCCATCTTGAACACCATTAAAAGTCAATGGGAGATGGATCCATTTTCTATGGTGCCAGATTGTCATAAAAAACAGATCCGTCCCCATTGACTTAGGGCTCTTTCACACTGGCGTTTTTGCTTTCCATCCTAGAGTTCCGTCCTCTGGGCTCCAGGACGGAAAGATACTGATCAGGATTATCCCCATGCATTCTGAATGGAGAGAAATCCCTTCAGGATGCATCAGGATGGCTTCCGTTCAGTATGTGAACGTTTTTTGGACGTTGACAAAACCGTATCATGCTGCAGATTTGTCTCCGTCCAAAAATCCGGAAGACATGCCATAACGCCGGATCCGGAATTAATGTCCATTGAAGAGCATTAATCCGGACCCGACGTTTACCTTTTATGAATGGTTACCATGGTAGCCAGGACACTAAAGTCCCGGCTGCCATTGTAAAGTGTAGTGGGGAGGCAGGGGACAAGTATACTTGCCGTCCGTGCGGCTCCCGAGTCCCGGGGCGCTCCACAATGACGTCAGAGCGCCCCATGAGCATGGATCACGTGATCCATGCAAGTGGGGTGCTCTGATGTCATTGTGGAGCGCCCCAGGACCCGCACGGACTGTAATTTTACCGCTCCCCCGCTCCACACTACTTACTATGGCAACCAGGACTTTAATAGCGTCCTGGCTGCCATAGTAACACTGAAAGCATTTTGAAGACTGATCAGTCTTCAAATGCTTTCAGTTGTCTTGCGCTGTGACAGATCCGGCGGGCATTTCCGTCTGGCCCTAATGCATTCTCAGTGGAGACGGATCCACTGAGAATGCATCCGCCTGCCAGCGCTCAGCCTCCGCTCCGCTCAGTGAGCGGACACCTGAACGCTGCAAGCAGCGTTCGGGTGTCCGCCTGGCCGTGCGGAGGCGAGCGGATCCGTTCCGACTTACAATGTAAGTCAATGGGGACGAATCCGCTTGAAGATGACACCATATGGCTCAATCTTCAAGCGGATCCGTCCCCCATTGACTTTCAATGTAAAGTCTGAACGGATCCGCTCAGGCTACTTTCACACTTGGAATTTTTTTCGAAGTTTAATGCAAAACTGACTGAACTTGCTTGCAAAATAGTGCGAGTTTCACTAAACGCACTCTGAACGCATCTGGAACTAATCCGCAACGCCCGTGTTAAACCAGCCTTACAGAATTATAGCAGCTTTGAAACAAAAAAAATATTGTTTTAGTGTGTCCATAGTCTGAGAGCCACCGTTTTTTAATTTTTTGACCGATTGTGTGGCTACTTTCACACTAGCGTTCGGCTGTCCGCTCGTGAGCTCCATTTGAAGGGGCTCACGAGCGGCCCCGAACGCTTCCGTCCAGCCCTGATGCAGTCTGAATGGAGCAGATCCGCTCAGACTGCATCAGTCTGGCGGCGTTCAGCCTCCGCTCCGCTCAGCAGGCGGTCACCCGAACGCTGCTTGCAGCGTTCGGGTGTCCGCCTGGCCGTGCGGATCCGTCCAGACTTACAATGTAAGTCAATGGGGACGGATCCGCTTGAAGATGCCACAATATGGCTCAATGTAAAAGTCTGGACGGATCCGCTCAGGCTAATGTCACATTTAGCTTTTTTTTGCCAATTTAATGCAGACGGATCCGTTCTGAACGGAGCCTCCGTCTGCATTAATATGATCGGATCCGTTCAGAACGGATCCGATCGAACGCTAGTGTGAAAGAGTTATTCATTTTTTGCGGATTGAGGTGACGGTTTGATTAGTACTATTTTGGGGGACATGCGCCTTTTTGAACGCTTGTTGAAGCACTTTATGTGATGTTAGGTAAAAAAAAAAAAAGGCTTTTTTTTTTTAACAGTTTTTATGATATTTTTTAAGGTGTTTTTCGGACATGGTGTGCAATGTGATATATTTATGGGGCCGGTTGTTACGGACAAGGCAATACCAAATTATTATTATTTTTTTTTATTCATTTAATTTTTTTAAGGAATAAATGAACGAATAAAAGACAATTTTTATTTTTTATTCAAATTTATTTGTTACAGTTTGAATTTGTATGCACGTTCCCTTTTTTCAGTTACACTTTTTTTTGCTGTCACTTACTTTTTTTTCATTACTTTTTTTAATACTTTCACTTTAATACAGTGCATTGCAATAGTCATCTATTTCAATGCACTGTATTGTCAATGCTACTTTTGCACTAAGGCTAATCAGACCCGGTCTGATTAGCCTTAGGTCCATAGCAACCAGGACGCCTTTGTTAGGCGTCCGGTTGCCATGGCAACGATCGCGCCGCTACAGGGGCGCGATAGTAGAGAGAGTCAGCTTCACATGGATGCGGCACCAGCAGAGTGTTAGCTGTTATAGTTACAGCTAACGCTCTCTGCTGCCATCAGGAATCAGCTACACAAGGAGCGGACGGATCGAGGGAGGGGGGGCGGGGGGGCGATCACTCTGCTGCCATCACTAAAGGAGCGGACGGATCGGTTTGGGGGGGGGCGGGGGGGCGATCGATCGGCATTTGTCACAGCTCTCTGCTACCATCACTAAAGGAGCGCACGGATCGGGTTGGGGGGGGCGTGCGATCGGCATTTGTCACAGCTCCCTGCTGCCATCACTAAATCACTAAAGGAGCGGACGGATCGGGGGGGGGGGGGGCGGGCGGGCGATCGATCGGCATTTGTCACAGCTCTCTGCTGCCATCACTAAAGGAGCGGACGGATCGGGTTGGGGGGGGGGGGGCGGGCGATCGGCATTTGTCACAGCTCCCTGCTGCCATCACTAAATCACTAAAGGAGCGGACGGACGCAGGGGGGGGGGGTTCGGGCGGGCGGGCGATCGATCTGCATTTGTCATAGTTCTCTGCTGCCATCACTAAAGGAGCGGACGGATGGGGGGGGCGATCGCATTGGGGGAGCATTTTACACATGTCGCATCCATGTGGTTGCGACAACAGCAGGGTGTTAGCGTTAGCTGTCACACTGTCACAGCTCGGCATTTGTAATATATAGGAGTGCATTGGGGGAGCATTTTACACATGTCGCAACCACATGAATGCGACACCAGCAGGAGCAGACGGATCGAGGGGGGACTTACTTGAATTACATTAGACTCTGACTGCAACTGAATGCCGGCAAGGGACTACTCTGATTGGTCCCTTGTCGGCGCCCGGTGACGTCTGGAGGGGCGGAGCTTAGCACAATCTTGGCCTGGAGAGTTACTGCCCCTCTCAGACTTTGCATAATTAATTAGACTGTCAGTGACGTCACCGGGCTCACTGAGCAGCGGAAGAGGAAGCTTTCCTCCCCTGCAAGGGACCCGGTACGTCACTGACTGAAAGGAATCAGTTACTTCCTGCCAGAAAGGTTTTGGATAAAAAGGGTACTTGGAAACATGCTGAAAAGGTAGGACATGGGTGTATGTAACGTGGGTGTATGTGCAATGCTATTAAACAATGGTCCCTAATCCCGGACAACCCCTTTAAGACCTACCTGCCTTTATTAAGTAAAGCCTAGAGCCATGAGATGACCACTTCTTAACCAATAGTAAGCAATAGATGTACCTCTACAAATGCCATGTTCACATTGCAACTTGGCAGAACTTGAAAGATCTTCTGGGAGGTGGACAATACAAGGTGGGTCCATCAAAATTGGACAGCATAATGTCATGAAATGGATGGTAACGTAATCCTTCGGGTTCACATGAGGTTGGGTCTGGTGGCGGAAAAAGCTTCGGCCCACTGGTTCATGTCTGTTGGTAATGATAATGTTTCTTTGTTGTGAGTTATGGATTCTGGCGAGAATGATACGGGGGGAAAAAAAGTCAAATTTCCGCTCTTTTTTTGCAACCTGCGCATTATTTGCCGTGCAGATCATGACATGGTGACAAGGTTTTGTTTGGGAATTTTTCTAGGTACCTGTTATCATCCTTTTGTGTCTGCCTAAGTTATTATCTCATTCCCTCAGCCCCGCTGAATAAACGTACGGAGCGGATGCTGAGCACGAAAATTAGGTTGAAAAAAAAAGAAGAAGGTTACATTTTGGCAGAACTGATAAACATGTTATTCACACTTTAGGGTCAAGATAACATTCAGATGTGTATGAAAGGATGGCGTGGTCGTGTCTTCATCCTGTATAGGAATGGCCTGTTATGGGAGATCAGTTTTATATGACCGTTATCATCTGAAGAGAGGAGGCTCGAGAAGCTATAAACTGGCAAAAAACAATATAAAGCTCCCATAAAAATATTGATCTTTCTACAGCAAGGTCATTCCAGCAAAGTGCACCTGGGCATTGCGTTTTGGGGACTTGCGGTAACACGTTACTGGTCGTAAATCTGGATGCTGGAGGATAAACTATTACAGTGTTTTGTTGATTTTTTTTATAATCTTTGCAGCATCAAAGGGATCTTGCTTGTTTAGTGGTGGTTGAGAGAAACACATTTTGGGTTTACCAAGATGAAATGAAATGTAAGACGTTCACCTAGACTGCTTTCCCTTCTCCTCCAACAGCTGTGTCATGGGAGTGGACCTTCTTGGGCCTTAGTGTGATATGGATTGAATGTTGATGAGGAAACTAAAGCAATACCTTTCCTTTTTGCTCTGTATAATAAAAAGTCTATTTGTGATATATACGGCGTTTGAGTTTCTCATTGCTTTCAAGATCAGGAAACTGGAACATTATCTAAAGCTGGGGTAGACGGAGAGATCCTGTTCTCGTTCCCCTGAACATTAATGGTCATGGGCCCTTTACAATCCATTATACCTATGACCAGGCTCAGGCAGGAGCGGTCAGCACTTTCAACCTCGTGGGACGCCCACAAGGGAAGGAAGAAATCCACAATGTAGCAAAGACATCCCAGCGGGCGCTAAATCTTCAATTCATGTATCCTTTATTTCATCTTTGGAGCAATGTAACAATGGACGCGTTTCGGCCCGTCTAACCTTCGTCAGCTCAGGTTAATACAATAGCTCAACATCTTAAATAGCAGTAAAATCAATCACCTGTGGTGACGTCAGACGCCCACAAGAAAGTGGGCGATAACCAAATCGATGTCATCCAATGATCTCACACAGTATAACCTTACTATAAATAAATGATTAAAACAATGAAACAATGCTAATACCGCTCAGCTTGCAGCGTGTCATCTCTGATTTGCTGCCTGTGAAAAGAAATAATTATCATTAACAATCTGATATAACGGCAACATAATTTACATATGCATAATCTCGTATTCCCTATTCAATCTCGTATGGATCCAATAGGCTTCTCTCCGTAACAATTGTGCCTTAATGTCACCACCTCTCCTATGTCGTTTCACTTGTTCCAGCACCTGGAATATCAGTTGGGAAATTCTATGTTGGTGCTTATGAAAATGAAAAGGTAAAGGAAGTAACAAATTGCCTGTGCGAATATCTGATTTATGCTTGCTGATGCGATCTTTCACCATTTGTATAGTTTCTCCTATGTACACCAAACCACAAGGACACTTTACCAAATAAACAACATTCGCAGAATCACAGGTAAAAAAAAACAACTTAATTTTGAAGGCTTTTCTTGTGTGGGGATCATGGAAGAGATCGCCTTTAATTACATGAGAACACTGTACACAGTGCAGACAAGGGTACGTAAGTGCCACTTTTCCCACTACCAATTGTTATCTGTATTAATGTGGTTCTCATAGTGCCAATATCTGCACGTACCAATTGCCAATTGGTCGCGGTAAGTGGCACTACACTTGTTGCAAATCAAGGGTGCATTCCTAAGCTCGGCAATTTGTGGGTACGCCTTACCCAACAATGGCCAATGTTTGCGTATAACGCCATCAAATTTTCCATTATAAGGATGAAATTTATGGGTAAATGCAATACGTGAATCTCCCATTTTTTTTCTCTGTTCGTACTGAAGTGGTAGCCTCTGATAATATCTGAGATGGGTAACCCCTCATCCTAAATCTATCCTCTGTTCCTGCAATTGGGGGTCAGAGACAATTCTTTTCACCCTTTGCACCTGCGATTTAGGAATAGCTTTCTTTAAAGGAGATGGATGTGCACTCGTGTAATGCAGCACACTGTTCTCATCCGTCTCTTTCCTATACAGATCTGTATGCAGATTACCCACCTCATCCTTGGTGATCAATGTATCCAAAAAACTCACCTCAGTCTGATCATATGTGATTGTAAATTTTAACTCAGTAAATACTCCATTCAGCCGATCCAAGAAGGCCGCGAGGGGCTCGAGAGGCCCTGCCCACACACAAAACACGTCATCAATATATCTTTTCTACACCAGGACATACTTCTTATAACTCGGATCTTTGTATACATGGTTATCTTCGAATAATGACATGAAAGCATTTGCGTAGGGCGGGGCCACATTTGAGCCCATCGCTGTCCCCCGCCGCTAAAGGTAACAAATGTCACCGAACATGAAGTAATTTTCGAACAGCACCAAACGCAACAACTCCATGAAAAATTCTCTCTGCATGTTAGTATGAGTACTTGACTGCAACAAGCGTGATACTGCCTCCACCCCCCCCCCCACCATCTATCGTGACAAGCCAGCTTTCCTTAGGAACCGTTCATATCTCTCTAATAATGCTCAGAAAATGTGATGTATCTAAAAGGAAAGATGTCTTTACCAGTGGTGTCAAAACCTTTTCCAAAACAATGGCTAAAGGAGATAAAATAGAATTGACCGTTGCCACTATTGAGCGTCCTGGGGGGGTCCACTAGTGCTTTATGCACCTTTGGGAGTATATATAACATCGGAGTAATTGGTTATTAAATAAAGGATACATGAATTGAAGATTTAGTGCCCGCTGGGATTTCTTTGCTATGACCAGGCTCAGACTGGACCACAGGGGAACAAGTGAATCTCACGGTGGAGTCCTGAGCAAGGTGGGCCACTAGTCCCCCACCCCTGCACAAGTGGTACATGATACAGTAGACTGACTGCCCTACATATAGATAGGCAGTGTACAGCATCTCAACCAGCTCCTATTAATATGGAAAAACTGGATAAATTATTTAGCAAACTGCCCAGTTTATTATTATAGATGCATCAAGTGGCTGAGATTATTTCTAGATCTTGATGACTTCTAGATACAGATGCATGCCGGCCAGCATTCTCTTCACCCAGGGAAGAGAATGTTCATCTTTTACATTTGCAAAATGAAGTTGCTGCACGGACCCTCATAATTATGATCATCTTGTAGTGTCTTGCTGCTGCCAGCCTCTGTGTGGTGAGGTAGTATTTGTATGTAGTTGTACAGTGGGCCCCCAGAATGAATTTTACTGGTGGTCCCTAGTCACCCCAGTCCAACACTGACCATGACACAGTAGCTGGCAATGGACCTTTGGACAATGTCCTGGTACCTTCAATGTTAGTTTGTTCTTGATCCATAGACTAAAAACCTGCACAGAACGAATAAAACGGAGAGTTCTCTACAACTGTACCCAATTATCTGTCAGATAAATACATAAGCAGTAGTAGATACAGTGGCACGCAAAAGTTTGGGCACCCCTAGGCATAATTACTTTTACTGTGAACAGTTAAGCAAGTTGTCGATGAAATGATCTCCAAAAGGTATAAAGTTAAAGATGAACAAAGGGCCCGAAGCAAAAGTTTGGGCACCCTGCATGGTTAGTACATAGCAGCACCCCCTTTGCCAAGTATCACAGCTTGTAAATGATTTTTATAGTAGTCAAGAGTCTTTCAATTCTTGTTTGAGGGATTTTCATCCATTCTTCCTTCCAAAAATCTTCCAGTTCTGTGAGATTCCTAAGCCATCTTGCATGCACTGCTCTTTTGAGATCTATCCACAGATTTTCAATGTTGTTCAGATCAGGGGACTGGGAGGGCCATGGTAACCTTTAGCTGAGGTAGTTTCAGGTTGCAATTTCCTCATTTTGGAATTGAATTAAGAAGTGGCAGTTAACAGGAACAATGGCGATCAAGAGAAGGTCTGGAAGACTAAGAAAAATTTTAAAATTTCAGAGACAGCTTCTTGTAGGATTGCTACAAAGGCAAATCAGAACCCCCGCTTGACTGCAAAAGACCTTCAGAAAGCTTCAGGAATATTTAGCTGAATCTGGAGATGCAGTACCTTGTTCTACTGTTCAGCGACACCTACACAAATATGGAATTTATAGAAGAGTCATCAGAAATAAATCTCTCCTGTGTCCTCAACATAAATTTCTGCAAAAGTGGCAAAAGAACATCTAAACAAGCCTGATGCATTTTGGAAACAAGCCCTGTGGACTTGAGGTTCAAATAGAACTCTTTGACCACAATGAGCAAAGGTATGTTTGGAGAAAAAAAAGACACAGAATTTGAAAAGAACACCTCTCCAATTATAAAGCATGGAGGTGGATTAATCATGCTTTGGGGTTGTGTTGCAGCCAATGACACAGGGAATATTCCACGGGTTGAGGGAAGAAAGGATTCAATGAAATTCCAGAAAATTCTGGAAGCATAACACCAACTGTAAAAAATCTGAAGTTCAAAAGAGGATGGGTTCTACAAATAGATAATGGTCCTAAACACACCTCAAAATCCACAATAATACCTCAAAAGGCGCAAACTGATGGTTTTACCATAGACTTCACAATCCCCTGAACTGAACATCATTGAAAACCTGTGGGTAGACCTCAAAAGAGCAGTGCATGCAAGACATCCCAGGAATCTCACAGAACTGAAAGACTTTTTCAAGGAAGAATGGATAAAAATCCCTCAAACAAGAACTGAAAGACTCTTGGCTGACTACAAAAAGCCTTTACAAGCTGTGATACTTGCCAAAGGGGGTGCTACTAGGTGCCAACCATGCAGGGTGCCCAAAGTTTTCCTTTGGTCCCTTTTCCTTTTTTGTTATTTTGCAAATGTAAAAGATGAACATAAAAAAAATGTGTTTGCTTAAAATACAAAGGGAATGCATCCTCTTTAACTGTATGCTTTTTGGAGATTATTTCATCTTCAACTTGCTGAACTATTCATAGTTTCAGTCGTTTTGACCAGGGGTGCCCAAACTTTTGGATACCACTGTAAATAAATAGATAAAAGTAGATTTAAATTAGAAACTCGATGAATAAATTATCACAATGAGCATACAATCACAATGAGAAGAAGAGAGGAGCCTCTTCTCAATGGACTTCACTTCCTTATGTGTATATTTTTTCCTTTAATTTCTAGGGTCCAGACAGTGCTTAAATATTTCCAGACCGGAGCGACTAAATATGTTACTAGGGAAGAGAATTGCATTTTTGGACTTAGATACAGGAAAATGCTGTTACGGCCACAGTTATGGTATTTCAAGAACATCTTTTGAAATGCAGTATATTCTCTTGAGACCGATATTACACAGCACATAGACAAACTAACTGAAAATCACTGTGAAGGAAGGTATGGACTGGTTGTGCCTAGACATCTTCAGCCCAAGACTAAACACCTACTGTACTCATATCTGAGGTCACCGCTAGAAAAGAATAAGGATATATATACTGGGCAAAAAAATCACCATTTAATTTACAATGGAGAAGGACTCAGAAGTGATTACTAATAATAAACTAGATTTTAGCACCCAATGCCAGTCTGCTGCATCGAAAGCTAGCGAGATATCCTCTTCTATTAGAAAGGGCCTGACCACAAGAGAAGAAAGTAATATTTTATCTCAATAAAGAAATATGAAGGTTTATTTCAGAGGTGTAACCTGAAGCTTCAGACCTACCTACTATGTCCACCTCCCATGTATATTGGTGTCCTTCTAAGTGGCCAAGGACTAGGAGCTGAGTCTATCTTATATATACAGTATATAGTTGCAGTAAAGCTCAAACAGGCAAGTAATATGTCATGGGAGCACAACTTGAGAGGGTCTGCTCCCACTAATGACACTGGCCCGGGTCAAGAAGCTGGACCTACCCATACATTCTTGGCACTTGTACATCCCTATGTTGTCTCTGGACCACGGCTGGTGTCAGTAAAGGAAGATATAGGCACAGTGGCATAAGAATTCAACAAAAAATTTTATTGTGCCCCCCCATCAAAGGTCTTCTATATAGATGACCTCCCCTAGAAATTATTCCATCTCGTCCCACACGTGTACAGTCTCATCCATTTAATCCCTACTGTCAGATCCCTGCAGCTCCTGTATGGACGGCACTATTAAGGCTGTATGATGTTAATACCAGATGTTCCATTTCCAGACGGTTATTGTGGTGGCCAGCACCTGTTAAATGGAAAATAAGATACAACATGATCTCTCCGCTGTCAGGGAAAGGCTCAATTTAGCACGGTGACTGCAGCTTCTCCGCTTGTCCATCGCGGACATCTCCGATCTGAAGATGCCAAGGCTTCCATTAATAAGAAATTAGCTTCGTATAATGGAGCCAATGTCAGCGCTTTAATTTATCTACATAAATTGCTGAGAAAGAACACCGCAGGTAGGAACAGCTGGATGGTGAGAAGAACCAGCAGCAGGGCTGACAGCAGATCGGCAAAAGACGGGGGGTGAAAATCAACAAGACATATCCAGAAATATCATCTCAGCTCTAACTAATGAAACCCTTCTCTATACAAAACATCATTAGCCAATCCTTAAAGGGACTGTCCTCCACTTTTATGTAGTAACTGTATGCTCAAATTATATAAAACTTTTCCATCTGCTCCAGAGGCATTGAATAGGTGCAGTGGGGAGCAAGATAGGGATTTGGGACCTTGTTCTACTGATCAGAAGTGTTGGGCGCGAATATTCGAATAGCAAATATTAATTTTGAATATCGGCATTTCGAGAATTCGCGATTATTTAGAATATAGTGATATATATTCGTATTTTCGAATATTCTTGATTTTTTTTTATCTGAACCCATTATCCCTCCCTACTTCTTGCTTGTGGGCCAATGAGAAGGCTGCAATGTCTTTGTCTGAGCTTAGCAACCAATAGGAAAGTTGCCTGCCCCTTACTATATAAGAACCTCCCCAGCAGCCATTTTCTGCAGTTTTTTGCAGTTCTGAGAGAGAGAGAGCAATGTCATTGCTGTGCTCTGTGCTTTACTGTGTAATTACATTAGATTGTTAGATTGTTTTTTAGTTAGCTTATATATATAATACAGATAGTTAGTGGGAGATAGTCAGTGTAGGTTAGATAGTGATATAGTGTAGCTGATAGGTTCCAGTGTAGGGTGTTAGGTAATGTGATCTGCTGGCCATACATACATGCTACAGACATAGATGCTGTGATGTCACAAGTTCACAACAATACTTATTGCACCAATCAGTAATATGTAGTCAGACCTGCTAAAATGTGAAGTTTCACGTATTGCGCCAAAATATTTGCAAGATTAGTGCCGATTAGCGCAATCGCGAATATATTGGAGCACTCTATCTGCATATAAAGCTATTGTAATGTTCTGCCGTGCCAACCATTTTCTCCAGTCTCAGGAAACTTCTAGCAGTTTTAGAATATTGCCCCTGCAGCTCATCACTACTGATCAGAAGTTCAGACACCTATCACCTATCCTGTGGATGTCCTTTAAAGAAGTACAACTACCGTATCTCAGACATTGGTGACATATGGCTAGGATATACCATCAACATCAGATAGGTGCAGGTCCCACCTCTGGGACCCGCTCCTATTTCCAGAATGGGACCCCTGAATTGAACAGAGAGCAGTCATGTATGTGGAGCCACCCTCCGTTTACTGCTACGGGCGTCCCAAAAATAGCAGAGCCAGCGCTCAGCTATTTTTGGGACCCCCCATAGAGGTAAATAGAGGATGGTCGTTCATGCACGGTGCACTCGTTTTCACTTTGAGGGCATTGTTCTGGAGACAGGAGTGGGTCCGAGAGGTGGGACCCGCATCTATCTGACATCGATGGCATATCCTAGCTATATGCCATCTGTGTGTGAGATGGGAGTACCCCTTTAAGGTTTGCGGGTCCTTCCAACAATGTAAAGTATATGGATCCTTCAATATATTGGAAGAAGAAGGATCGGGCATGTTGGACATCAGTATGCCTGATCTCTTGTTTTCCCGGCAGATAAGAAACGGCTTGACTAAACAGAATAGTGATTCTTGCCAGAAAACCATATGATCTTTCATCAGACATGGACGTCCTGTCCTGAGGTTCATCACTGTTAAAGGGGTTTTCTGAGACTTAAAGGGGCTTTGCTAATAACACTTGTTTGATCAATGGCGGTCTGAATGCTAGGACCCACAGCGATCAAAAGAATGGGTGTCCATAAGTGGAGCCTAACTGCCCCATAAAAATGGAGCTGTGGTGAGCTTCGTGACCACTGCTCCATTCCTTTTCTATGGGACTGTCGTGGGCACTGTTTCAGTTGTTTGAAGGTGCTTTTTTGGATTGTGGCTGTGCCTGGTCCTGCAGCTCAATCCCAGGCAGCAGCAGGCACAGCCACAATAAATGTACGGCTGTGTGTCTGGATATCTGATCCTCCCCCATTAAAATTGCCATCCCAGAGAATCCACACTTTTTCTCCAGAGCACCCATTGACCCCCTTCTCCATCCAGTACCCCCTTCTCCCCACTAAGCTTTCCCACCCAGCATCATAGTGGTTAACGACTGCCTTTCTCCAGTGCTTTGGCGTGCCGCAAATTTCCGACCCAAACAATGTAATTTCTGGATGTTTTCAGCATCCTGCCACAATTTACAAGGTGTGATTTCAGTATGGCCGGGAAATATTTCCAGAGAGGTGAACTAATATATTAAAATATTGGGTGGTTACAGCTTCTGGAATTGTTCTGCTTTTTCCGTTGTGCGTCTTCCGTTGTCTAGTCCGCGTCGTACATTTTATTTTCTGCCTGTATCTGTCCTTGTCGGCGATGCCAAAGGAAATTGTATCACCGGGGCAAGGTGTTTTTTGTTTTCTTGTCTCTATGATCTAGGCGTATTTTTAAACCGTGTAATGATGTATGCATGTGTTCAAGGAAAATTTCAGAAAGAAAACCTTCAGACAGCCTAGAGGAGGAGGGCACAGCCTTTTTTTTTGGTCACATTGCTCTATTTCAAGGGGCCGCAAAAAAAATTAAAATTAAAAAGATCCATCAACACTTTTGCATCGGCCTATTATACAGGGGGAAGTGAGGGAGGAATGATCGCTACAGTCATTCCTTCCTCATTTGTTTCTATTGACTATTAGCAGCACCTCCCTGATTGCATGATTGGCCCCCAAAAATGTACAGCTTAATAAAGGCTATGGTAAAAATTTACATTTATGATTACATTTTACTGATTTTCAGTTAAAATTCATTTTTTTAATTGGTCTTTACTTAAAATGTTCAGTTGTTTTTTACATAATAGTCATTTTTTATTTTTCTATCACTCTTTTTTTTACTTATTTTTTTTTATATATATTTTTGCCACATAATATTATTATTATTTATTATTAAAGCGCCATTTATTCCATAGCGCTGTACATATGATAAGCGGTGCACATACATAATACAGACAATTGCACTAATCATAAACAATATGAGTTACAAACTGGTACAGAAGGAGAGAGGGCCCTGCCCATGAGGGCTTACAATCTACATGGTGTTATGTCCCCCAATAGGTTATTAAAACACACTATATTTTATTATATATTTGGATTATTTTTTTATTTTATTATTTATTTAAATATTTTTGCCACATTGTGTCCCCAAGAGGTCATTTTATATATATATATTTTTTAATCCTTTACTGTTTTCTGAGACAAATATACAAAACTCCGTATCAAACAGTTCAAGTCGACAAAAATATTTTACAGATTAGTACATTTGTTCCCCTTAACCCACCCCTCCCCTTTTAATTCACTGCTGCGGGATCCGCCCATCTTTTAATATCTACCTTAATTTCTGTTTCCAGAATTTTCCACTATGAGGGATCTTGGGAGCCCGGAGCGAAGACAAACACCTGCCCTCTCAGATTATCCTCACTCCGGTTTCCTTACTACTCTTCTGTAAGCCTCAATGGTATCTAACCGGGCCCTCCATTCGTAGAAGCTAGGGCGTCCCCAAGAGGTCATTAAAAGATCTCTTGGCGACACTAACAACCTTTTTTTTTTATTATTATTATTATATATATTTTTTTTTTATTTGGTAATATATTTTTGTCACATGATGTTTATAATAATTTTTTTTAATTTTTTTTATTTTGCATCCAAAGGAGCACTAGTTACAAATAAAACAGCCCCATGTGGGGGCTTTCAACAAGACAAAGGCAATCAGGGTCTGCTAAGACCTTGCAGCTCTAATCTGCTCTGCCCCCACTTCTCTTTTTCACTGCATAGCACGCATTGAATGCTGTGCACCTATCTGAGAAGAAGGCAGAAGCACTAGAGGCCTCTGTCTTTTCCTCGGGTCCAGCCTAGAGTTGATGAGCAGGACCTTTAATCCAGAGCCATGTGGTGCTCCTGTCAGAAACATTGTCCAGCAGGATGGGTACCTGCAAACTGTGGCTCTGCGGGCCGCAGGTTGTGCACCACTGACCCCATTACATTGTGAGCTCCCAATGGTCATAGACATCTAATTTTGTATTTTCAATGCCAATCTTTCCCGAAACATATCAGTTAAACCACTCATGTTTTATTAGTTTCCCATCTTGGGTGCCACCTATTGGCTGTGCAGAGATAACGGGAATATCGAATGGATAGGGTGAAGTCCACAGCACTTAATACAATGCAGCAAAAACCACAGAGGATTTTTTCACCGTTTTTTCAGTCATGTGTAGGTGTACCCTAAAGGGAGAATTCACATGCAGCAAAATTGTTGCAGATTTTTTTTGTCATTGTCCCATTCATCTGCAGGCAGCTTGTAAATCCATGTGCTTGCTGCTCTCTTCCAAGTGCAAAAGCTGCCTCTGCTCTCTGCTATGCCTCCTAGTGGTGATAGCTATACTATGCCAGTTGTAGCACTCTCTACAGGTAGAAACAGTACCCCCCGAGATATACCTTAACATTTTTTGGACCTCTACCGTACATGGAGAGTGGAAGAACTGTCTTAAAAAATGCAGACACCCAGTTTTAAACAGCAGATACCCAGGGCTAATGTCTGCGATTGGCGATAACACCAATCACAGACTTATAATCCCTCAGATGTTTTGGTCTTTTGTGACCACAACATCTAAGGCCTCTTTCACACTTGCATTGTCCGGATCCGGCGTGTACTCCACTTGCCGGAATTACACGCCGGATCCAGAAAAACGCAAGTGAACTGAAAGCATTTGAAGACGGATCCTTGCGGCAAGTCTTCAGGATTTTTGGCCGGAGCAAAAAGCGCAGCATGCTGTGGTATTTTCTCCGGCCAAAAAACGTTCCGGTACTGAACTGAAGACATCCTGATGCATCCTGAACGGATTTCTCTCCATTCAGAATGCATTAGGATAAAACTGATCAGGATTCTTCCGGCATAGAGCCCCGACGACGGAACTCTATGCCGGAAGACAAGAACGCAAGTGTGAAAGAGCCCTAAGGTGGCTTTCCCTGGGAGTGCTGCACTCCTGGGGCCAGAACAGCTTTCCCAAGCTGAGATCAGGGAAGCTGTTTCTTGGTAGTGATAGGCTGGAGCATGCTGGAGGCTACTAGGCCTATCAGAGGTATATTCCAATATAGGTCTGCAAGTGGCAACTATTAAAATATAAACAAATGTATACTGTATGGTGAATGGTCTCCATGGTTACAGACTACAACAAAGCCTGCATGTAGTCGGATCTGTCATGCATTGCTCCTTTACATCTGAACCCTACTTCTTGATAATCTTTGGATGACAGAAGCGGTTACTGAAGGAATAAACAAATGGCTGCAAAGTCTAACTACTAAGAAAATATCTGCCCTTGATACTTCTCAGAGCTGAGAGTTTGGTGCAATGTATCATTGTGGTTAATTCTGTCTGAGCTAAGGACAAATCTCTCCCTTATCCTGACAGTTTGGTACAATGTATCAGTGAAGGTAAAATATAACAACCTGTTTAGTTCCTGGAGCATTGTCTAGACCAGGGATGTCAAATTCATAGGCCTCCAGCTGTTGCAAAACTACAACTCCCAGCATACCCTGATACCTGTGGGCTGTACAGGCACCATGGAAGCTGTAGTTTTGCAACAGCTGGAGGGCTGTGAGTTTGACATCTCTGGTCTAGACCATGTACAACTGCTGCAACCCTTAGCTGGTAGAATGTCTCCATTCAGAGGCAGCAAGCAGAAGTCTTGAAAGGAATACTCAAAACTTTCAACTCTAAAGTGGAATCCGGCGTCCAATACTGTTTCTCACCTCACCCTGTTGTGGTATCCATAGCATTCGATACATGATAACTTGTGATGTGCCAATTTTTGAATGTTTTGCACCCATGGTAATAATAGCCGGCGGCGCGGCACACCCTGTGTTATTTCGGGCGGCCGTGATGATTTCATTGATGATCCTTCTACTGTCCTGAGATCTATTGTTCTCGTTACAAATAATTTTTTTTCTTATTGACTTAACGATGGCGCAGTCTCCGCCCATTCGCCACATAAAAAAAAAACATAATAAAAAAAAAATCTGAGCCGGCTGCCCCTCACTTCCGTGATTTCTTCACGTGGTTTCAACACTTCCAACTCGCGATCCCGTCTTAAAAATAACTTTTCCGCCCAGACGTCAAAACCCTCAAATCCCAAATTCGTGAAAGGGATCGCAGCCCGGGGAGGAAATCTTGCCGTTTTCTTGCCATCAGACAGGACTTCACCTATAAACCATTTTTTTTTTTTGGCATTACAACCCTCTGCATTTCATCCTTAATCTCTCCCCGAGCTGCGGGTAACATTTTTCATTGAAATGGAAACTTAAAAACATGATTACTTAGGGGAAAAATAGAGAGCTGATTTGTGAGCGTCTAGGCTGGAGGTGATAATTTCGAAAGGTTATTTCACCAAGTAACAAGTAATTTTTATGGTCTCGGTGCAGACAGCAGATATTTCTTCTGCAAATATTTGGAAGAAGCTGCATTGTTCTTTCTTACAAGCTCTTTAAATCACTTTGCAGAGGAAGCAGGAAACAGCTGGGTCTGAAGCCATCTCTTTATAGTCTGTCATGGCTTTTTTCGAAAAACTGCCAAAAGGAACACATTAGCGACGTCGCAAATAACACCGTCTGACAAAAGTATACTTCGGGTTACATTTTTCTGGGTGCTATAGAGGAATATTGGGTTTCTCTCTTGGGCTGGTTGTCACCTGATGGGCGTGGGTGGAAGGGTTTGCTGATAGGAGGATAACCTTACGCGGACCGCTATAGCGTATGTAGGAAAGATGAGTTTGTTATGTGGTTTCGTTCATGATCTATTATATTTACTCCGGCGCAGCCATGCGCAAGGCCTGTATAGCAGCACATGGACCTTAGGTGCAATGTATGGGCCATATAGTGTTTAAATATGTGCAAGATGGTAATTTTTTTGTGTTTTTCAGTTAAGTTGCCGTCAGGTGAGTAGCTATAGGCTCATTGGCCCTTCTCTTAGTGCTTTGTGGCTAGGGGCCCTCGTGGCAAAAATTGAAATGTTACCCCCCCCCCCCCAATGCCAAATTTTTTACCTAACCCCTTCCCTCCAGCTAGAGGTGTAACCTGACCAGCATGCACTTTCTACAATACTGGGGTTTGATTATGTGACACAAAAGTCTTTGGGCCCCCTCTGGTTCCTGGGCCCGGTAGTGACTGCTACCTCTGCACCCCCCTATAGCTATGCCCCTGGGTGCAATAATGGAGACAAACATAGCGAAGATCACAGGAACAGAACCAGTGTCGGACACAGAGGATCCTCTGGTGGGCCTAAGCTCTCATACTATAGTGGACCTCAAAGGTCCATTAGAAATTACAACATTCAGAGCTGAGTTTGGAGCCAGTCACTTGCTACTAGGGTCTATCTCTTTGACTCAAAGCCAGTTAGACTTTATTGATGATACGGAGGTTAGGCCCCAAGAATAATTTCCTTTGGTGGGCCCAAGGAACCCCAGTTCGATGCTGAACACAATTTTACTCCAATTGAGGCAACAAGTGTAAGGGCTGCAAAAAAGTGGGGCCGAGCTTGGTGGTTATAATAGGGCATACCACTTGACAGCTAGAAGCAATAATCCAAAAAATGGCTCAAAAACTACCTTAAACTTGACGGTTACAGTCACAATTGTGCACACACAGCTTGACATTTACAAGTAATGGCCCAAAACTTGGTGGTAACAGTCTCAATTGGGCACAAACAACTTGACGGTTACAAGAAATGAACAAAACCTTGGCCCAAAAATTGACCAAAGCTTGACGGTTACAGTCACAATTGGGCACACACAGCTTGATATTTAGAAGTAATGGCCCAAAGCATGAACCCAAAAAATTACCAAACCATAGAAGTTAGAAGTCTCAAACAGGCACGCTGCTTGACAGTTACGTTATGGTAAAAAACACTGTGCATAAAAGGACCCAACACTTGGTGGTGACAGTCATGATTGGGCACACCAAGCTTGAAAGTTACAAGGAATAGGCCAAAACCCTCTGAAAAAAATGGCCCAAAACATGGATGTTGCAGTCACAACTGGGCACACAGCTTGATAGTTACAATAAAATGGCCCAAAGCTTGGTGGTTGCTAGAAACCAGGAACGAACAATTAATTCCCAGTAATTGCCTTGATCCAGCAGATGATCTAATGCCCAGAAACAATGATTTTGGTGTCTACCTCAACAATGCTTTCACATTTGCTCGTTCATTGGATGATCGGCTCCACCTTTACACACTCCTGCCCATGGAAAAATACTTTACAGTATTGTGCTATATTTTTATTGAACAACATATGGCAGTGTTATTTAGGCACCTTATAATTTTGCCCCAAATGGTATCATTACTTCTACTTTATACAAGATGAGAGGGTACCAACAGAAAATATTGTCCATCCAACCTATGGCCATGGGCATGTATGCTCCAAGAGGTAAACGACCAGTCCAGCTCTGCTACATCTGTCCCCAAACTGTTGAAGTTTTACATGCTGTATTATCTTTACTTGCAGAGCTAGCACACATGATGCAGTATCAAAGAGATAAACAACCAATTCAGCTCTGCTATATTGGCAGTTTCCATTTAGCAAGAGACTAAACCCCCATCAGAAGGAGGATTGACTACCTTTCGACCACCCTTGCACCAAACAGGTGCCATGAGCGGGGGGCTGTATAGACAGATGATAGAGACGTGTTTTTGGAATCCTGCGGTGATGCTTGTCATGACAGATACATCCGCAGATGTCACATGGGGTCACATGGGTCAAACCTCTTACAGAGCAAATTACAAGGATTCAGCTCATACCATTCCGGTAGGTTGCCGGAGATCCCTTTACTGTTTTTGTTTTGTTGCCATGGTAACAGGGGGTTAAAAAAAAATGTCCAAACCACTTAACTATTTTATGGGGAAGACATGACTGTAGCTGTGTACAAGTCAGGATGGTAAAACAATATGTGCCTATATGTAGGTGAGCTAAACATAGTGCGTCCGACTCCATTACCAGCCCTCGTGAGTCCTAGCTAAAGGGGTCCTCCAGTGATACATAACCAAACCTCAACTTAAAGTTGCACAGTTTTCTAATATATTTAGCATTTCTGTTCTTCACCATTTTCGAGATCTCTGCTTGCTCTTGTTGAATGGAAATGTCACTATTTATAACCGGAAATGTGTCCACCTATTACAGGTTGAAGGCTTGCTACAGTGTATCAGTGCCCTCTCCTAACAGACCATGCATCGGGACAGATTTTCAGCTTTTGAACACTTCCATTCACAGACAGTAAGCAGAGATCTCAAATACATAGCGCAAGGCCCAGAGACTACTTTGCTGAGAGGGTGACTTTAAACTGCTACCCGGCCTGCTGTCCTACTGTTATAGCAGCTACCAGCAACCGCCACTAGGGGAGCTCACAGGATGTAGATTCATTCAGTTCCTGAATCCATATGCAGCTAGCTCCCCCTTGTGGTGACTGCAGGCAGACAAAATTCTATCATTTATCAAGTCAGAGGTGGCAACCAGTCGACAGCCTCTGCAGGAGATGCCATAGGGGCCACATTAGTTGCCACCCAGCTTTCCCAAAAACTATCTAGCGTTTTTTTAGGTCATATGTTCTTTAATACTGTTACATGTCTGTGTTATTGCGCATCTATGGGATTGAATCTGGCCGTGTCTATTTTCTGGCTTGTCTTATTCACTTGGGGACAATATTCTTGGAAAATAATCTACGTTATAAGTCACTATCTCTGGGTTATGCTTCCTTTTTTTATTTATCTGGCCTTTTTTTCCCTCACACACTCCATGTGCCACCATATGGTGCCCCATAAAGCATTTCTTCTAGAAGCAGGGCAGTATAGTTGTCAATGGCAATTAGGGGGAAGACTGTATGGCGGAATTTGAAGATCATATGGACTATTTGAGGATTAGGTGGCACTATTTGAAGATTGTATGATGCTATAATTTGTTGATTGTATAGCACTATTTGAGTACCGTATGCTACCATCTGAGAACTGTATAGCACTATTTAAAGGGCATCTGTCAGCAGTTTTGTACCTATGACACTGGCTGACCTGTTACATCTGCGTTTGGCAGCTGAAGGCATCTGTGTTGGTCCCATGTTCATATTTGTATATTTTTACTCCATGCAAATGAGCCTCTAGGAGCAACGAGGGCGTTACCATTACACCTAATGGCTCCGCTCTCTCTGCAACTGCTGCGCCCTCTGCACTTTGACAGGGCCAGGTGTAATGACGTTTACACTGACTGGTCCTGTCAATTAAAGTGCAGAGGACGCCGCAGTTACAGAGAGAGCTGAGCCTCTAGGTGTAATGGCAACGCCCCCGTTGCTCCTAGAGGCTCATTTGCATATAGTAAAACATAATTTTCTCTGCACATATGAACATGGGACCAACACAGATGCCTTCAGCTGCCAAGCGCCCATGTAGCGGTCAGCCAGTGTCATAGGTACTGCACTGTATGGCACTGTTATTTGAGGACTGTACAGCACTATGTAAAGACTGTATGTTACTATTTATTGAGGGCTGTTAGGAACTATTTGAAGACTATCCAAAACTTTTACAGTATTTGTTGATTCTTTGGCACTATTTGTGGATTGTATGATAAGTTATTTCAGGATTGTATGGCACTATCTGAGAACTGTATGGTACTACTGTATATGCAGTCTGTATGTCTCTTTGTAAACCTGTATGGTAGTGTCATTGACTCCTGTACTGTACCATTTGAGGTCTGAATTGCACTTTTATGTTAGAATTGTGTGTCAGTTCTTTTTGGGATTACCTCTGCTGTTAGGAAAGGGCTGCCTTCTCCCATGAGTCATGTTTTCTGCTTTATGGAACGGATGGCCGTTGGCGTGTCAGGTGAGGAACATCAGAGAACAAATAATCTGCAGCCATTGCTGGAAGATCACAAGCTGGTGGTGGCAGCTTTATGGTCTGGGGAACGTTTTTGTGGACTTCTCTGGACCACTCATCTATGTGGAAGGTGCTCTTAGCTGATTTGGGTATGAATCCATCCTTGCAGATCATGTACACCCATACATGCTGATTGTCTTCCCTGGGGCGGATGAGATCTTCCAGCAACACAATGTGACATGTCCAACATTGGTTGGAAGAGCATGACCATGACCTCCCAGTACTACCCTGGCCCTCTAATTCCCCAGATGAAGCCAATTGAGCATCTGTGGGACCACCTCGATGGTCGCATTTGCTCTATGGTCCCATGTCTCCTCCAGCAGCTGTGGGATGCACTACAGTCAGCATTGCTCCAGATACATGACAACCTACCAGGACTTTACTGAGTCACCCCCGTCTAGCTGCTGTCCGTGCTGCACATGGCGGTCACTCTGGATATTAGCTGCTGGTCAGCATAATGGGACTTGGTTGTGTATATAATACTGTATGAAGATTTGAAGAAAAAATAAATTGGGATGTGTTTTTCCAGGTGGACAGGGAGGCTGGAGGTTGTGTTTCTCAGTATCAGGCTCATGACAGGGAACTTTTTTTACATTCTGAATGTTAGGATTTGCAGAACAAAACTTTTACCCATGATGAACCAGATCTCTCTATATATTTAACAGTATGAGCAGGAGCGAACTTCATGTGCTACCCCTGGGCTGACATTATGCCCCAAATTTTCAAATGGTCAGTCCCTAGACGTTGAGGAACCACATGGTCATTAAAAAATGTTAATTGAAATCACTTACATTGGCGTAAATTGGTGTTTTTTGTGAACATCTTACCACCTAACCACTAGTGGTCCTGCACAATGTATGTCATACAGACTACATAGCATGACATCATCACATCTGATGACATAACAGCCTGTAAAAATGCATAGGAATTTAGCTCGGTTGGACATACATACATCATGGATGCTGATAACCACACTTCACACCATGCCTCAGGCTGGCGGTCCATAAATTCCTTCTTGAAATTGGCAAGGACCCAAGTTTTGGGCCAGAGTCATAGGAGGACACCATAACGTTCTTCCATGTGAGCTGATTTCCGAATTGGATATTGCAGTTGGGCTCCTGGATCCAAAAGAAGAGTCAATATGTGCCTACAGAAGGTACGTATGTTACTAGCTGCATCCCAAAGTGTTACATCACTGCATACAATTTGGTCACATATGGACCACTGGAGTTAAAAAGGCAAAGTGCTGCTCAGACGCTCCCTTTTTACTAGAAGGGTGCCCACTGCCCAAAAATAAGCTGATCAGAAGATTTTGCTCCTGCAAAAAAAGAAAAGAAGGACCTGCTCCGGAAACCAGTAGAAAGTGTTCAGTGTCCCCACACTGCCTCTGATGGAGAAAAGACGTATTACAATGCTCCCATTTAAATGAATGGGTTGTCTATGCTATGCATAAAGGTGATGGGTCCTCCAGAGTGAAAAACAATCTATGTGGGTGCTCTTAGGTCTGACTAATAGATGAGGGTCCGAAGTGGAGGATACCCCTCCCCCTTAAGTATTCCTGTTTTTTAACACCAGACAACCTATTTAACAACCATATGAGGTATGAGGTAAGCAGCCTCTCCCGACTCATTGATATATGGCAAGATTGTAAATGTAGACAGCCTTAATTCAACCAGACAGATGCCCCCTGCATTGGGTGCATGCCCCTCTCCTGCAGACAGTAACTCCCACCCGGTATGTACAACCATTTCCATTTATAACATAAAGAGGAGAAGCTGTGAGTGCAGGACACGGATAACAGATTCCGAGAATCCTTTATTAGGACGTCTGACCAAGTCATTTCAGCAAATACAATTTATTTGTAACTAGAATGTGGCCATTTGCTTTGTTTAGATGTTCATTTCCAGAATGTCTACAGATGTAGGATTCATGCAGCTCTGCGTGTTCTATCTATTTATCTATCTATCTCCTTTCTATCTATCTATCTACAGTGGGATGCGAAAGTTTGGGCAACCTTGTTAATCGTCATGATTTTCCTGTATAAATCGTTGGTTGTTACGATAAAAAATGTCAGTTAAATCTATCATATAGGAGACACACACAGTGATATTTGAGAAGTGAAATGAAGTTTATTGGATTTACAGAAAGTGTGCTATAATTGTTTAAACAAAATTAGGCAGGTGCATAAATTTGGGCACTGTTGTTGTCATTTTATTGATTCCAAAACCTTTAGAACTAATTATTGGAACTCACATTGGCTTGGTAAACTCAGTGACCCCTGACCTACATACACAGGTGAATCCAATTATGAGAAAGAGTATTTAAGGGGGTCAATTGTAAGTTTCCCTCCTCTTTTAATTTTCTCTGAAGAGTAGCAACATGGGGGTCTCAAAACAACTCTCAAATGACCTGAAGACAAAGATTGTTCACCATCATGGTTTAGGGGAAGGATACAGAAAGCTGTCTCAGAGATTTCCGCCGTCTGTCTCCACAGTTAGGAACATATTGAGGAAATGGAAGACCACAGGCTCAGCTCAAGTTAAGGCTCGAAGTGGCAGACCAAGAAAAATCTCGGATAGACAGAAGCGACGAATGGTGAGAACAGTCAGAGTCAACCCACAGACCAGCACCAAAGACCTACAACATCATCTTGCTGCAGATGGAGTCACTGTGCATCGTTCAACCATTCGGCGCACTTTACACAAGGAGATGCTGTATGCGAGAGTGATGCAGAGGAAGCCTTTTCTCCGCCCACAGCACAAAAAGTGCCGCTTGAGGTGGGCTAAAGCACATTTGGACAAGCCAGCTTCATTTTGGAATAAGGTGCTGTGGACTGATGAAACTAAAATTGAGTTATTTGGCCATAACAAGGGGCGTTATGCATGGAGGAAAAAGAACACTGCATTAGAAGAAAAACACCTGCTACCTACAGTAAAGTATGCTGGTGGTTCCATCATGCTGTGGGGCTGTGTGGCCAGTGCAGGGACTGGGAATCTTGGCAAAGTTGAGGGACGCATGGATTCCACTCAGTATCAGCAGATTCTGGAGACCAATGTCCAGGAATCAGTGACAAAGCCGAAGCTGCGCCGGGGCTGGATCTTTCAACAAGACAACGACCCTAAACTCTGCTCAAAATCCACTAAGGCATTTATGCAGAGGAACAAGTACAACGTTCTGGAATGGCCATCTCAGTCCCCAGACCTGAATATAATTGAAAATCTGTGGTGTGACTTAAAGAGAGCTGTCCATGCTCGGAAGCCATCAAACCTGAATGAACTAAAGATGTTTTGTAAAGAGGAATGGTCCAAAATACCTTCAACCAGAATCCAGACTCTCATTGGAACCTACAGCAAGCGTTTAGAGGCTGTAATTTCTGCAAAAGGAGGATCTACTTAATATTGATTTAATTTCTTTTTTGTGGTGCCCAAATTTATGCACCTGCCTAATTTTGTTTAAACAATTATAGCACACTTTCTGTAAATCCAATAAACTTCATTTTACTTCTCAAATATCACTGTGTGTGTCTCCTATATGATATATTTAACTGACATTTTTGATCGTAACAACCAACGATTTATACAGGAAAATCATGACGATTAACAAGGTTGCCCAAACTTTTGCATCCCACTGTATCTATCTATCTATCTATCAAATTAAATATCAAATCAAATCAGCTTTATTGGCAGGACTAAATACATTTTAGCATTGCCAAAGCAAGTGGGAAATAATTGGGCAGGGTTGGGGGATGGGGACATATACAGGGTGGGGGTATAGGAGCCCATGGTACAGTCATGTGAAAAAATTAGGACACCCTTTGAAAGCATGTGGTTTTTTGTAACATTTTTAATAAAAGGTTATTTCATCTCCGTTTCAACAATACAGAGAGATTAAAGTAATCCGACTAAACAAAGAAAACTGAAGAAAAGTCTTTTCAAGATCTTCTGTAAATGTCATTCTACAAAAATGCCTATTCTAACTGAGGAAAAAGATAGGACACCCTTGCCCCTAATAGCGAGTGTTACCTCCTTTGGCTGAAATAACTGCAGTGAGACGGTTCTTGTAGCCATCTACCAGTCTTCGACATCGGTCTGAGGAAATTTTACCCCACTCCTCAATGCAGAACTTTTTCAGCTGTGAGATGTTTGAGGGGTTTCTTGCACGTACAGCCCTTTTCAAGTCACCCCACAGCATCTCAATGGGATTCAAATCTGGACTTTGACTTGGCCATTCCAGGACTCTCCATTTCTTCTTTTTCAGCCAATCTTTGGTTGATTTACTAGTATGTTTTGGGTCATTGTCATGTTGCATGGTCCAGTTCCGCTTCAGCTTTAATTTTCTAACTGATGGTCTCACATGTTCTTCAAGCACCTTCTGATACACAGTAGAATTCATCGTGGATTCTATGATGGTGAGCTGACCAGGTCCTGCTGCAGCAAAGCAGCCCCAAACCATGACACTTCCACCTCCATGCTTCACAGTTGGTATGAGGTTCTTTTCTTGGAATGCTGTGTTTGGTTTACGCCAAACATGTCCTCTGCTGTTGTGTCCAAATAATTCAATTTTGGACTCATCTGTCCAAAGAACATTATTCCAGAAGTCCTGGTCTTTGTCAACTTTATCTCTGGCAAATGTCAGTCTGGCCTCGATGTTTCTCTTGGAAAGCAAAGGTTTCCTCCTTGCACACCTCCCATGCAAGTTAAACTTGTACAGTCTCTTTCTGATTGTAGAGGCATGTACTTCTACATCAACAGTAGCCAGAGCCTGCTGTAGTTCTCGAGATGACACTTTAGGGTTTTTGGAGACCTCTTTTAGCATCTTGCGGTCTGCTCTTGGGGTGAACTTGCTGGGGCGACCAGTCCTGGGCATGTTGGCAGTTGTTTTGAAAGCCCTCCACTTGTAGACTATCTTCCGGACAGTGGAATGGCTGATTTCAAAATCTTTTGAGATCTTTTTAAATCCCTTCCCAGACTCATAGGCTGCTACAATCTTTTTTCTGAAGTCCTCTGACAGCTCTTTTGCTCTCACCATGGTGCTCACTCTCACTTCAACAGTCAGGAGCACACCAAACTAAATGTCTGAGGTTTAAATAGGGCAAGCCTCATTCAACATGCAGAGTAACGATCTACTAATTATGTGCACCTGGTGTGATATACCTGTGTGAGATCTGAGCCAATTTAAGAGGGAATACATGTGAGGGTGTCCTATCTTTTTCCTCAGTTAGAATAGGCATTTTTGTAGAATGACATTTACAGAAGATCTTGAAAAGACTTTTCTTCAGTTTTCTTTGTTTAGTTGGATTACTTTAATCTCTCTGTATTGTTGAAACGGAGCTGAAATAACCTTTTATTAAAAATGTTACAAAAAACCACATGCTTTCAAAGGGTGTCCTAATTTTTTCACATGACTGTATATCAGGCTCCTCTCAGTCTATGGCAGGCAGTAATATATTGTGCTACTATGGCCGCTGTGTTCTCCTCTTCCCCCAGCAGTATGGAGAGTCTATCTTCCTCCTCCCTGGAGGTGAAGTCTGGGCAGAGATCAGACAGTCTCCTGAAGTGAGAAGCTGAGTATTTGGGGCACTGCAGCAGCAAATGAGCCTCATCCTCCACGGCCTCCTGGTTGCACTGCTGGCACAGTCTGCTCTCCCTGGGCAAATTATAGCGCCCTCTTCTGCATAGCATA